>NC_051182.1:147118173-147419465 GCF_013339695.2 Rhipicephalus sanguineus
CCATGAGATATGGTAGAGGGTTGGTGGCGAGTCGCGACACCACGGACAATCGCGCCCATACAACGTCGGAAAAATTTTGTGTAATCGCAACATACTTGGATAGACCCACGTTTGAACTCTACGGAAGTCCATTGCGTCTTCCCCTTTAAGAGATTTGTGTGAACAGGGACAAAAGACGCATCAGTTTCGTTACGAGTTTGGACGCTCGAATCGGAAGTACACCGGAGAGCAATCGGTATCGGACGATGTAGAAGTGAACGCTAACTTACAAGGGTATTGAAAAACACGACTCTTTGCGCGTCCTCAGCGTTACGTTAACTTCTGGATGACAACTTATATCACAAAAAATAAATACGGTATGATAAGTACAATGAATACGAAGAGGAAAAGCTGCCAGGCTTTCGATTTTTGGTGCTAAACTAACTTTGCGGCCCTGCAAGTTTCGCGCTGTCTTCAGAAGCTTCCTCGTTGCATATCACTAAGTGTCAAAACAGGTGCAATTTACAATGTATAACAATATAAAATGTTTCTGATTTCTAATAGTGGTGTAACAAAAAAACGACAGCAAGAAACATGGAGGCAGCCCTAATCCTTGATGTAGATGTTTTGTAGTGTCACTCGCCTCTCGGTGTTCGTGTGCCCTGCTGTGTTCCTCGAGTTGACTTAGTGCTTCGCCGCGCTGCGAAGCGAATCTCCGAGGCCATGTAGAAGGAGGCGCATAGTTGAGATAGGCTCCGCCAGTTGCCGCAACGATTCGAGCCGCTCACAAGAAAACCGTTCACGCTTTCAATGGACTCATTCGATTAATGTTCATTAATTATACTTACAGTTAATTGTCCATTATCTTATGTAAACATTATGCTCCGTTATCATATGCATTCAATATAGCTCTTTACTTGAACCAGAAACATCGATTTTGTACCAGATTTATTTTTAGAACACTTTCCTCTGAATATTAGGAAAACTGAAAGTAAGTGTACTCGACCGGAAGTGATTGGAAGAGACACAAGCATGCCACTCGTTGCTCGTGCCACCACTAACAACAACAACAACAACAACAACAACAACAACAACAACAACAACAACAACAACAACAACAACAACAACAACAACAACAACAACAACGACGACGACGACGACGACGACGACGACAACAACAACACGATTTTGAGCTGGAGAAAATCAAATAAGCAGTTTGAGGGACCGCGCTGTCGTCGTCTCTTGCCTCGCGTTGGCGTCACGCAGGTCCCACGTTTTGATACACACGAGCCGAACAGACTGCACGTTTGGAACGCCAGCGCTTGCTTGCCCGTGAACGCCAGCGTCGCCGAAGGACTAATTCGTCTGCCCGACTCAGTGAAGTGCCAGCGAAACGCCAGCGTCGGGAGTAAGACACACACTATACGAAAGAGAGAATCGGAGGAACGCCAGCGCGGCGAGCTATAGGCGCACTGAGCTCGGAGCATCAAAATGTAGAATAAAGAGTACAGAGGAGGCCGCACAAGAGAAAATAGATAATCACAAAACAAATCAGACAATCACAAGAAAAGGAGAGAAAGGTGCAGTAGAGAGCAGAAAAACACCGGAGAAGAGCACACAAACGCAACATAAACACGAGGGAAACGCTGGCGAATCAACGCTCCTCAGTTCGTGCAGCTTTCACTTGGTATGGAACTGGCTTTGATTCTTTTTTCAATCTTGGCACTTCAGGAAGACAGCTCTGTTCTTAAGGGTAAGGCTTGGTACTTTCTTTGTACGGAGCCTGTGGATACAGGCGGGACGTCACTCTCATTCGTTGCCTGTCGTTTTTTGCTAAAGGTTGCAAGCCGCTGCTTCTGATGATCTTCATGAGGCACACGACGAGGTTTCCCGGCAAGAAAGATCTCGAAAAGTTTGCCGTGCGGCTGCCCGAGTTGCAAAGCATGATATTGAACGCTTCGCGCGCGGGTTCCGGTAAGTAGGGTTTTTTTTTTGTTTTTATTCTTGAAATTCAAAGCCTCGTCGCATGCAGAGGCATATGCATGAGAGCGACACTTGCGCACCGAACGCAAGAAGGGGAGTTCTTTCGAGGGCTCGTTTTCTTGTGATCTAAGATACAATTCCAACAGACAAATGAATGCACCAGACAAAAGCTTATCGGGGACGACGGCGATTCTTTGCCGTGTGCCGCCGTCAAAAATTCTGCCGAGCTGAAGCCGATGCCTGAGCTACGGCCACTCACGGTCCATGCACAAGACTCTTCAGCTCGGCTGAATAGATAGCATTCCGCATACACCACTTCTCTAGCAAAGTTTCAAGAAATATTTTCACAAATAAGAAAGCTTTCTTTTTCTATAACCTGAGTGCCTAAGTTAGCGAAGCAAACACCTTTAAACTGTTTCGTCGCACAATTCGCATACTCGGAAAAAAAAAGTCGCATTATTGATTGAAAATAAATGCTCAATTGTTTTGCCATCTACTTTACTAGAAGCTGTTAAAAGCGAAGACATTCTTTTTAGAAGAGAAATTTGATTGGGTCGACTATGAAATGCACTTCTGGGAAGGACAGTATTAACATATATATGTTCATAATTATACTCACTTTGCTAGGTTTTTTCAGAGGTCATTTCACCATAATTGCTGGTTGCGCATACTACCTACGTGTACAATGCGCATATACGTCTTTATGTTTCTGTGTATGCCGTGTAAAATACGTTGCATTTTTTTCTCGTCCTTCTAATTACTGTTTTACCATTTTGTATCAAGTCCCCCCCCCCCCCTCCCCAGCTGTCTGCGCAGATTTTTTCTTGGTCTTCCATGACGCTGCTGCCAAAAAAAGTTACTTGAATTACATTCAATATAACTAGAATCGTGAGGTATTTGACATGTGAGCGGCAGAAGTCTACAAAAACGTGTACAAAATCAACCTTTAAACGCAGACACAAGATTGTAAGGCATTACTTCCTGTTTTTGTGTGTCATTCATGCCAGCACCGTGGGCTGTTTTTCAGGTACTCTGTGTAGAGAACACGTGACTTCGCTGAGAAAATGGAAGTATAACTGGGATGAATCCCTGGAGAACCGAGTAACGTCTTCTGGCATCAGGGAGACCGGAGAAATTGGCAAGTGTCCGCAGAATCTTTCCAGAAACCCCTTGAGTTGACTTTCTTGCATAACCTAACGCTTAAAGAGGTCATGAACCACCCGTCGGGCTTGGTGAGAACACACACTCTACGGGAAGCATGACACTATGCTATGAACTGCTCAGCCGAATCTTGCATTCGTGCGCTGCAAGGAGAGCTTAGGAGCGGAGCGCGAAGTTGACATTTTACCAGGCGCCCTCTTGTCATACAGATGCCTATACGCTCACTCCCTTCGGAGCTGCCGGCGCCTGCTGTTTGACGTCGAACAGCAGATAGCATGCTATTGGCCAATAGCCGGCATAAATCGAGAGCGGCGTTCGGATCATATTCGCTTCTTGCCAAAGGGTGCCGCAACGTACCGGCGCAGCGTTCCATAGTCTGCTAACATTACACAGTGAGCCACACTCGCGAACACGAATCACAGCGGGAGAGAGCGATCGTGTTTCATCACGCGCGCTGACATAACTTCTTTTCTCCGTGCCATCCCTCCCTGTGTAGCTTTCAGCGCACTCGCCTGAACGAGAGAAGAGAGAAGGCGCTTAAAGCGCTCGACGAATCCCTGTAACTGCGCTCGTTCTCGATAGATTCGACAAATTTTTGTGGCAATCTATTCGTGAGGCAGTAAACTCCGATACTGAGATCATTCTATGATTACCTGAAAAACTGGCTCAGGACCCGTATCAAATATAAGACCTTCTGAGGTATTATAGTTTTTCGTTTTCAGGAAAGACGCTGCAAGTTTTTGCAGCTCATTATTCCTGCAAAGCTCGAACTTCAAGAAAAATTAGACAACGATTTCTCGTTTACTTTAAAAGGAGATGAGTTATTTTTCGATTATCCCAGTGTCTACAGTAATCACTTATCGTTATTCTCGTCAGCATCGTCATTACGCCAGTGTTCATCTCGTTATTTAATCGTCCTTACGAGATGTGCAATGTAGTGGGAACGTTTCGGGTGTAACATCGAATAATCACTCTTTTGTCACTGAACGATTAATTGTTTGTGGAGAAACCTTGGGATACGATTGTTTTCGGCATTCACCGAATTCACCTAGATAAATCACTCTCGTCTGCAACTACACCCGCGTTCATTATTCGTCTAGTAATTTCCTATTTTTTGTCAATATTTAAAGCAAATGAATCGTCAAACAAATTAACGTCTCTAGAGCAGACGTTTAGCCCAGTAGCCTTGTTCAAATGGCAAACTGCAGAGCGCAAAATAGGTACGAGATACAGAAGAATGCGAACAGCACATGACAAGTGCTAACAGCTGCAGGAAAGACTCTAATAGTACGGCCCTGTGCAGAAGAAAAGAAATGTAGCGTAAGAGAGAGAGAGAGAGAGAGAGCTCTTTATTGATTGGAAGGCAAAGAATTTAACCGGCACATGCAAATCGCTAGCTTGCTATACTCTGCGTTGGGAAGGGAAGGGGGTATGACAGACAGGAACGGAAAGGCACAAAAATAGAGTAAAATACGTTAAAATAGAATACAAATAAATAAAAATCAGGTTGAGTTTTCTGGCTTGGGCGGGGACGTGCGCTGGTAGTTTTTCATTGTGTGCATTCAATGAGCAACTAAAGTTTGTTGAGCTGACCGATACAATCCAAATCTGTAAATAAACATTTCATCGTACGCCTCTGTTACGTGAGGCGGGCTAAAGATCCTAAGATGCAGTCAAATGATAAAGTTCTCTGTGAGGTCGAAAGTATTCAGTGTTCATAGAGCGCACGCTCATCGGCGTACCCTAGACACTCAAAACAACATATGTTCCACAGTTTCGATTAAGCCACAGTTATTGCACTATATGGACTTGCCGCTTCGCCGAAGCGGTATCGTAAGCTGTTTCCAGCTGACTGAAAGGCTTGCTTATAAAGAAAAGAAGACTTCAGAACCTTCCTACGCATCATTATGCTTTCCTTTACTCAAACGACCCACATTTCAGAACAAGACTATCATCCAGACATCTGGGTGATTCCCCGACATCTGGAAACTGTATTACAGCCTTCATCTAAAAAATACCTTAAGATAATTCGTTGCTGGGCTATAGTTGGTTCATAATGGTAAAGTTCAGAGCGTAAACGCCTATACATATGTGTCAGTTCTTCTATGTCCCGTACCTTGTAATTTGTAATTGAGTGAGCGCCTTATAGCCTCAAGGTTTCGAAGGATGTTCCCTGGCCTGCTGCCCGGACGTTTTTACCAGGACGAGTACATCGTCAGGGCAACGAGCAAAAACAGGACCCAAGACACGGCATACGCTTTCTTGAAGGCGGTGCTCTACCGGAAAGGTAGGTTGATGCTCGAAGTGCCATACGTCCGTGAAATTCGCGCGAATATTGTAAAATTATAGCATCTTTTAGGGCGTATAACAGGTGTTTGGCTGCTACACTCTGAAGGCTCGTTCACACATGCGACTATAGTACCAGTCGCGCGACCAATTTAGTCGCTATATAAGCGGCTGGTCGCAAATGGTTGCAAAGCGACTGCCTTGGCTCAGTAATTCGCTGCAGTGGCGCAACTACAGTCGCCTACCTCTGAAACAATAACATGCACAGGAACAGGACGTCAGCTTATTTTACGGCGCAATAGCAATGCGAGCCATATGGGAGCAGACGTGAATTCTGTGTGGCGACGCGTATAATTCGCACGTAGGTGTGAATATCGGTTTTTGCGAGAATCAGATTGCCGAGTTGCAAGAGCCGATTTCTATCTGTACTGTTACGACGAATAGCGGATATAAAGAACTAGCTTACTGTTCTGGCGGTGCTTCGTTATAACTAGGTTCGCCTGTACATCCTTCTCAATGCACTCGCCATCCTTCTAACTCATTATCTCGTTCTGTGTACCTCAGAATTAAAGAAATTCAAGAGAGAACGAGCCTTGGCCGTGGACGACGACTTGTTGGCTTTCCAAAGCAGATGCGAGGATATGCTGGAGGTAACTCTTTCCGTAAACTATGCACCTTAAAGGGACATAGTTTAGGCAGAAAAATTATTCTTCCAGAACTCTATTGTAATTCATTTCGCCCCAAATGCTCCTTTTTGTCTGAGTGTGCGGCCCAGCAACAAGTATTAAGCCGAAAGCCTTAGACGCCTCATCAAACGCGAAAATTGACCGGCGTCCCACGTCGGCGTCCCCCGGCGGTGGCGTCAACACAAGTGATGAAAAAATCATCACGTGATGACGTCACCATGACGTCACGGGTCACCCAAATTTGAGACGTCATGATGACGTCACGTGACGTAACATCACGTGATGACGTCATCGTGTGTCATCGTAGCTTGGTGGGCCGACCGCGGAGGCAGTGCAAAACCAAATGAGATGCCTTCGATCAACAGTGGAAAACCACGTTAGGAGCAGAAAGGTTTCGGAGGGTGACGAGGCAGGATTAATACATCGACTGAGAAGAAGAAAATGGCCTTCGCCTTCGAGTCGTCTTACGTGAATGCAGTAGGGACCCTGTTAGTTTTTACCTTGCACCGAGAACACCGACCGCTCTGCGAAGGAGTTGAGGAGAAAGAGGGCAGCTATGTAGAAGGGTAATCTTTAATCGCCCGTAGGTTTTTCGATGCAAGGGGTGTGGCTCAAAACAGAGTGCGTATGAATTAACCGCATCGTAGCCTGACTATTCACGTGATTTCAAATAAACAACAAAAGACCCCCCAATAATGAACGAAATGAAACGTTTCTGCATCATTCAAACCCCTCTGAAGCTCTCACATTCTTAGTGAAACAAACCTGGAATATTTGCTGATGCTTTTTTGTTCTTTTCTACAGAAACAAGGCGTGAACAAAACGGAATCGCAGGAAGAGAATAAATTTCTCGACAGCACAGAAGTGCAGCAAATGGTGGAAGCCATGTCGAAGAGATTGGGTGTCAACGTTACAACAGGTTTGCCTGCATTTCATTTAACGTTTGTCTCGTGTAAAACTGCGCTTCAAACGACACACAAAGAAATGACCTCCCATACCACTGGATGTTTTATAATGTGCTAAAATGTAACCGTAAATATCCGCTTATGCTACGTGCCCAGCCCATATCCATTTCTTCTTCTTGATTTCAACTATGATATCCTTAACCCCCGTTTGTTCCCTGACCCACTCTGCTCTCTTCCTGTCTCTTAAGGTTACACATTAAGCACGTCGGCACGTAGCGCGTCGGCAGGATAACCGGTGGTCATTAAGGGTAACTGACTGGATTCCAAGAGATGGCAAACGCATGAGGGGGAGACAGAAAATTAGGTGGGTGGATGAGATTAAGAAGTTTGTAGGTATAACGTGGCAGCAGAAAGCACAGGACCGGGTTGATTGGCGGAACACGGGAGAGGCCTTTGCCCTGCAGTGGGCGTAGACAGGCTGATGATGATGATGATGATGATCATGATCATCATCATCATCCGCTTATGAGAAAGCTTAGCTGGGGGGCAAAGTTCGATTAGCCTTATATGTCTCATGATCAGACAAGAAGTTTTCGAGATTTGGCAAGACCTGACGGTATTTCGCGAGACCTGCTGTGATTTCGCGAGATATAAATGCATCGCATTACCTTGTCGGTGGTGCCAGCGTCCACACGAATGCTGAACAAAAAGAAGCTAAGTAATACAGGTCGGTCAAAAACCACGTCATTTTCGAGTGAATGTGTGTTTGCAGTCGGCGTAACAAAAGTCACTCGACTTCAACATAACATGACGCCATCAGCGGCGTCATCCGGTGACGTCATCATGCCCTCACAGATCGATAGAGTTTGTGACGTTATCGTGACGCCATCATGACGTCACGGGGGAAGATCAATACAATAGACTGAGATGAAGAGAAAAAGAAGATGATGGCTATCACCTTGCAGTCGTCTTAGGCGTATGCATATGGGACCCTGTGACTTTTTTAACGCGATAGCGTTAGAGAGCTCGTGTCGCAGAAATTCCGACGTCGGTGTCGGGACCGTTGGTTGTGAGCGAAAAATCATCCGTGAGCGAAAAATCGAGAAAGGAAATGGACAACTATGTCCATCTAGCGGAAAACATATCAAGCCAATGCCGCCTTTCACGGCCGGGCTAGACCGCACGCGTGCGCTCGCTTGCGGCCGTGCGTAGAGTCACTAGAAAAATTTCAGAGTATTGCATCTGTTTTCCGCGCGCCGGCGCCGACGCGATTGGCTTACTCGCATTACATGACCTCTCGCCGCCATATCCCTTCCAAGCGCTTTGTCTGCAGGCGCGTTGAATGCCGAGCGCGGCCGGACATTTAGCACAGTACCACCGTCCCTAGAAGTACTTCGTCGCTTTTTTAAACGGGTCATGCAGATGCCAGAGAGTAGCTCACCAGTAACCGAACGTTGCTGGTGAGCTACTCCGGGAATTTCGTGTATTTTTGCATTCCGTGTGGGAAACATTAATGTCAAAGAGCGTCGTTGTACGTGTCTGCATAGTTGGCCGCGGAATGAATTCGCCCCCCTCGAAGAACACTCCTTTCTGCAGTGAACTACACAAACTTTTCTGGAAAAGCTCGCATGCAACAGGATACTTCACCTTTCCGGTTCGCTATATTCAGCAATATTGAAAATTACATACTACATACCTTTCTATTTGCTCGGCTGCTTATATCTCGATCTGTTGAACAGATTGTGCATGTCACGTGCATGTCACGCACGAGAGCGAAATCGAAGACTTATTAAAATATTAACCGTTTACTGTATACCTTGAAGGCAACTGTCGCATGATCGTTTGCCACTGCGCAAAACTGAAGCGTGGAACTCTGTTGATAAACTTGGTATAAGGCAATGTTATTAAACGTATTTCATTTTTTTTAAATGTTGCTAACGCTGCATTGCGCCGAGCGCACCCTTACAATACTGTTTAGTGGGTGAGAAACGGTCACAGCAAAAAAAAAAAAAAACGGCTTATCCGCTTACGCACTGAGGGAATCGATTTCATGCGAGCCCTAGATCTGTATACATGACTGTGCTGCAGTAGCATGCGCGTGAAAAATTTTCGGGGTGTGCTATTTCTGATCAAAATAACACAAAGCCCTGCGCCGAGGAAGTTTTAACAAGAGTGCATTACGAAAAAAAAGTTGAAATTAAAAGCAATGAAGAAACCGAACCCCAGCTGTTTACGCGCTGGCAACGCCAAAAAAAAAAAAAGAACTTTGTCTGAACATAGCAAAATATTTGCAAATACACTGCAACGTTGAGAATATCAAGGAGACAAGAAATAGGAAATGAAACAATTGAGTAGCGACGTCAATCATTTTTAATGGCCTATTTTCTACGTATCTGTTAGGAAATGACAACGTATTCGCAAAATAAGATGTACCTTACCTACCGCACGCCGATTCGCCCGTGCGTTCGGCTGCTGGCGTTCCGAACCGAGACAAATACTTCACGCACAACTTCCACTTACCGTACACACACCACTTCTATTACAGATAACACCCAGCTGAACAGGGTGCGCAAGTAAGGTATGCGTCAGCGATCAGTCGAAGGACGCAATGCTGAATGTTCTCGATGTTCGATAATGTTCTCGAATGCGGAATGAAGTGAACCTGAACACCGACTGCAAAGCTATAGCGCAAACACTCAACATTCACCAAGTGTCGAAGTGAAGGGCATCTCGTACGGTCATTACGCTAATGCAACTATACAGCTTTGGACCTTGCGAACACACCCGGCCGTGAAACGAAAACAGACCGATGAAGCCACGAAGAGAGCTCGCGAGCACATGGCAACATTCGCCGCACGTTTCATTAGCTACGCCGCTTACCGCGCAGTCGATTCATGACTGTGGATGACTCGAAATCACTTCTGATATCCTTTTGGAGAAACACACAAACACACACATTTTGCAGTTACGCCGAGCGTAACACGGCATCGAGGCGAAGAGATCGGTCACTTGTCGACACACGCTACCACCGCGCCGGACGGACCGGAAGGGAAATGGCCGCCGCCGCCCAATGTTGCCCGCGTGCAGCCTACCTTTGCGGTACTCTGAAATTTTCCAGTGACTCTAGCCGTGCGCCTTTCCAGAAGCGTTGATCAAGCAAGGAGGAGGAGGAGGAATAAAACAGCAAACGCTAGATAATGTGCTGCCATCTGTGAAGCATTGTGAGACTCTTCATGGCCTCCGAGATGGCAAGCGCGCGGCGTATATCTTGGAGGCCATGCGACACTCGCTTTAGATCAAAAACCTGTATGTACCATTCTCGCGCGCGCGCGTGTGTGTGTCTGTGTGCGTGTGTGTGTAACAATACACATTAATAAGTATGCACTTAGTGGTTGAAGTGTGCACCAGGGGCCGGATTTCGCTATTGCGTTCAACTCTTAAAGGCGAAGCTTAAGGGTCCCCCAATTTTTTATATATAAATACATGTGCAGTCACTTCTTACTCCATGATAGAGGGTCTCATCGTGTGTTAGCGAAGAAATAAAAGCATAGTTTCGTTTTCGGCTCCTGCACTCTCCCATAGAGGACGTCCGGCTGATGGCCAAAATATGCGCCTTCGAAGTGGCCGTCCGTGGCTGGTCTCCCTTCTGCTACCTCTTCGACAAGGCGGACCTCGACCTGCTGGAGTACGCCAAAGACCTCGACGACTACGAGGAGGACGCGTACGGCAACCAACGGAGCGTCGCCTTGGGCTGCCTGCTTGTCGAGGAGATGGTGGATAAGATAAGGTGGGTTACCACGCTACACCATCGATACAACTTCAACGACCTGAGGGCAATGCGTGAAGTGACGTCAGATGAAGTTATCAATACAATGAAGCATGACATTCCTGCAGTAATTTTTTTAAAGCCTGTGTGGTACTCGCGCACTTTCGCTGGAGTCTGGACGAGAATTTTCGTGTGGTAGACATTCTCGCAGGAATTCCTCTTTACATATCAGAGATGGCAAAATTACTCCTGGAAAGTAAGTAAATAACATTATTGATTATACTCTTCCAAATTTTTAAAACATAATAAATTACATTACAAATTACAGCTGGCCAGAATTAATGACACTACATTGCTATATTACGTTTGAATTGTAATGAAATTACGTGAGCAAGAGTTCTGCATTAATGCACACCTCACGTACACTTTATTTAAAGCACATATATACATTGAAATCTCAGAGGTCCTTGTTCCTCTTCCCGCTCTTCAGGTTTGGTGCTCAGATTAACTTATCATTGTTATTCCTTTCCTTTTTTTTTGCTCAATTTCTTATGTGAAGAGAGACGTGGACATGCTATATTTTCGTCCAAAGTATTTGGGGAAGTAATCAGTATTTTTTTAAATTACTCGCTTCAACTCACTATTACATACTAAATTGCCGCAGTACCAGTGGCGGAACGTTCTAGCTTCCAACCAGAAAGCGACGAGGGCGCTGCTGAAGTTTTTCCGCTCAACTGACCTCGCTAAACGACTATGATGCTCCCGTGCTTGAGTGTGTGAGCGTTTTTTTTTACTCCTTTTTCCTTCCTTACCTTTCTATCCCCCTTACCCCTTCCCCAGTGCAGGGTAGCAAACCGAAAAACTTCTGGTTAACCTCCCTGCCTTTCGCTTAACCTTTCTCTCTCTCTCTCTACCAGCCCATAAGAGTATGTCATTATATAAAAATTACAGCAAAGTTATTTAATAATTTCTTATTTCCTTATTGGTATTTTATTTTCGTTTTATGTTGCTTATGAGATGTATGTATTCACTTAAAACCCCTCTATGCAATACCCAATTGATCATTTAGGGTATTGAAATAAATAAATATATAAAATACAGTTTCATTACTGCCAAGTCTTTTGCAGGCATTTGACAAGTGGCAATTACGTTTGGTAAACGAGTGCCTGTCTATGAATATTTTCTATCTCGCTATGAAAATATGTAATGAAATAGTTCTACGGGTTCCATTCTTCTCTTGGCAGAGAGAAACTACGGACAAGTCTGACAGGCGGCGCCAGCTTTCACACTCATTTGAGGGCAGCGCTGTACTTCACGCATGCCGCGGTGATGAAGAGCCTCGTCGCCAAGTTAGGCCTAGGAAGGGCTGCGCCTCCGCTGAGTGCCAGCAACTACTGCCGCTACAGGCATCACAGGCCGTGGCGCTCCTCGCACCTGGTACCTTTCACGGCCAACTTCGCCCTGGTACTCTTCCAGTGCGGCAACTCTCTGTTGAACGTACTGCCGATTCTGAACGAAAAGGTGGTCTGGCTACCCGGATGCCGGAGAGAATTCTGCCCCCTAGAAGATTTCCTGCGGTCATCGGTGGTTCATAGTTCCCGGAACTGCGATCCCGAGAAGATCTGCAGCAAAAGCTGGAATGGAAGCGGCCGCGCAGAATAGGGACGTGAGCTGCGTATGCAGTGCACTTGCACCTTGAAGCTGTAAAATCTGCAAATAAAACGCATATTAATAATAATTGTTTGTGTTTAACGTCCCAAAACCACTATTTGATTATGAGAGACGCCGTAGTGGTGGGCTTCGGAAATATTGACCATCTGTTGTTCTTTAACGTGCACCTAAATCTATAGGTACACGGGCCTCAAGCATTTTCGCCTCCATCGAAAATGCAGCCGCCGCGGCCGGGATTTGATCCCACGACCTGCAGGAATAAAACGCATATTGTAAAACATTATTAAAACATATTATAAGCGTGCCCCACATTACGTTGTGATCTTCAGAACTTGGACATGGTGGTATGTTGCCCAGTCCTGCTTACAATCGGAACGCTTAGGCTACCTAACTGCTATTTTTTAGGGGTGTGCGAATATTCGAAATTTCGAATATTTTTCAATTAGTGTTTGCTATTCGATTCGATTCGCACTGGAATTTTACTATTCGAACTATTCGAACTTCCCAAAAACAAATACAGTCATCGTCCGATTGAAAGTGACCACTTCAAATTTTCAATATGCTTCACCTCATTAAACTGTCGTATTGCGGCAAAGCTGCTTTTCACGCTCCGTTAGGGTCGAACTTTGTCAAGAGAGAGTCAATGTCCGATTGGAAGTAATCCCTAGAATATTGATATGCTTCACCTCATTACACCCCAGTATTGCGGCAAAGCTGCTTTTTAAGCTCCGTTACAGTCGAACTGTCAAGAGACAGTCAACATCCGGTGGTCCCTAGATTTTTAATATGCTTCACCTCATAACAGCCCGGTATTGCGGCAAAGCTGCCCTCGTATTGCGGCAAAGCTGCCGCAATACGAGGGTGATCTCGTACATGGTGGTGATATGTTGCCATCGTGATATGTCGTACAGTACGGTCCACTTTTAGAGGGAACACGCGAGCGCGCGGCCGGCGGTACGCGGAGCGCCAACTGCTGGCGAGATTTGGAAACCTGGAGCATGCGCATAAAGGCGCAAGGGCGGTGCTTGCCGCCGTTCGTCTGCTACTTACCGCCCCTGCGCTTGCCGTGCGCTGGATAGCGCGTTCGTTTTTCTGCGGCGCGATTCATGCCCCTGTGCTCTCCCTGCGGCTCGTCGGGTAATCAGCGCGCAGAACAAAAAAAAAGTACCGTTCGTTTATTGCTGTGGTTTCTCGGCAGCTTTGACGCGATTCCATTGATGGCCACAGCGGCTGAATTTCGATTACGGGCGAAATGCAAAGAAAAGCCATGTGCTTATAGTATTTAGAAGCACGTTAAGGAAACACTTGCGATTGAAACTAGTTCGAAGTCTCCCAATACGGCGTGACACCGAATGATATCCTTGTTGTGGCTTGAAATACCCCAGGAAATGTTAGTTATAACTCTCGTGATTTTTTTAATCGTTAAGGCAACATCGCCAGAATATGCGATGACGTGCACTTTTACGAAAATTATTGCGTTTCACCAACACGCGCGATGAAAAATGGTGTGCGTGGAACGACGTGGAGTAAACAAAGAAGACAAAATTTATTCGTCGTATTTGTGTGACAGAGTATAGGTGAGCCAGGCCAGATCTATAGCCTCGAAACATTTTAAAAATGCAAAGCTAATGAAACATGTCTCTGCCCTGTGAAACGCGAAATAAAATGCAGATCTGTGCAAGCAAAGTAGGACCAAGCGCGACATACCAGGCATTGAAAAAAAAATTACACTCGTAATGCCGATGATTACGCTGGTAATCGCAAAAAAAAATAATAGGCTGTTTAGCACTCGGGCTTTTGGTTTCATCGTTTTGGGGTGTCTAGAGAAATGTGTGGTGGATCCTGGGTCTTCCATTCTCATATGAACCTAAGTCACTTCGTGCTCCAATAGCGTGCCCTAGACTTCGTTCAGTAACGGGTGACGTCACCTTCAGCGTCGACTACGGCCTTCATCCTTTCAGGCAGAGACCTGTACAGTGCTTCTGTGAAGGATGAGTCGCACTTGAGCCGCTCCCACTCTTCGTTAACCGCAGCCCAGAGGTCATCCGCAGATTTTCCATGAAGACCTAGACGGGAAAGAGACGTCTTCATCCTTCCCCACACATTTTCTATTATATTCAAATCAGGGGACTGTGGGGGCCACATGAGCACAGTCACTCCGCGCTGCTGTAGTAGGCGATCGACCTTTTTGGCGGTGTGCACCGGCGAGCGGTCGTGCTGAAAAATGCAGTCATGCTGCGGTGTGATGTGACTGGTGATGTGCGGGAGGCCGACGGTGTCCAGAATATTTCTGTATTTGTCCGCTGTGAAGGCCCCTTGTATGCGCACGAGGGGTCCGAGGCCGTCACGGGTGATGCAGCCCCAAACGCTCACCACAGTCCGTCCGCTTGCTGCTACTCGCTGAACAAATTCAGGCCTGAACCTATATAGTAACAAACACGAACGAAAAAAAAAGTTGTAGAAGGCTGTATTGTGCAGCACTCTTGTCTTGCAATGCCAATCATGTTATAACGGAAGGAACTACGAGCCGAAACAGCAAACTTAACATTATTATTACGGCGAAAATGCTGAGGCCCGGATACTTAATTTAGGTGCATTTTAAAGAACCTCAGGTGGTCCAAATTCCCGGAGCCCACCACTATGGCGTCACTCGTAATCATGTCGTGGTTTTGGGACGTTAAACCCCGGATAATATTAAGATTATTAATACGAAATTCAGGGTTTCATTCTCGGCCGCAGATACCTTGATATTTCTGGTGCAAACATGTTTTCCAACCCACGCATGTGGCAAAATGGGCGTATGATAAGTAGCGTATAATTTCTAAACGAGTTCCGGTCGCGGCGCTTGGGTGCGTTAAAACTCAAATTTACAGTTTGCTTTACCATGGAAGTTGTAGCAACGTTCGGGAACTAGAGAAGATTTAAGAGAATTCGAGCATACCGAGTTCTATCTGGACGCCAGACACGGGCCCTCTGATCCCATTTGGTCGTGAACGTGCACTCGTCGCTGAAGACCACTCGGCCCCAATCGTCAGGGGACCACGCTTCATGCCGCTGGGTAAACGACAGGCGCTTTGACTTGTTCACGTTCGTCAGTAGCGGTTTTTGCACTGCCATCCTGCTCTTCAGTCCTGCTTCAGCCAGCCGTCGCTTCACAGTTGTTTTTGAAGCGGTCAGTTGAAAACACTGGCGTATTTCACTAACTGAAGCTCGAGGGTTGTCAGCAACATATGCAACGATATTCATATCGTCTTCCTGAGTTGTCACTCGTGGCCTTGGTTTCCGAGGGGCGTCCTTGATCCTATTTTCATCTCTGAAGGCCTGGATAATTCTATTCACGGTCTTAAGTGGCCTCTTCACCATGGCAGCGACGGCGCGCTGGCTGTATTCTTTAGTGTAGAGCTCGACTATGCGAAGCCTTTCGTCCTCAGGTACCCTGGCCATGCCACTTTTAAGAACTATCACAGCCAAAATGCGATCAGCAAGGAAATGCGCCCCCAGCTGTGGAATTCTGTGAAAGCAATAACGAAGCCAGCACTTGCGTAACCTAGTGTCAGCGCTTATCAAAAAGTTAATCGTAAGCTTTCCACATACTTTTCGAACCAGCCAGCCGCTTTTGATAAGACAGGAAATCTGATGGTTGATGCAGCGAGCATAGCAAGCTTGTCTTTCCAACCATATAAATATACAAAGGCGCTAGCGCGCGCCGAGTGCGGGGGCGGAGAAGTAGCAGACGACGCGGGCACGAACCGCCCTTGTTATTCTATGCGCATGCTCCACGTTTCCAAATCTCGCCAGCAGTTAGCGCTCCGCGGACCGCCGGCCGCGCGCTCGCGTGTTCCCTCTAAGAGTGGACCGTACTGTACATGTGGTGATATGTTTTAAGCTCGGCTACGGTCGCAAATGTATTACCTCAAGAAAATGCTGGTTCCGACATGGAGATGTATGACGTGGCAGAGTTGGGCTCAATTAATGCATTTTTGGGCCTGAAATTTGGGCAGGAAGTCCGAAAAATCGGACGCCGAAGCTTTTTAGCATCCAAAATTTCAGATGTTCTTATATATCGACGCCTACGAGGCAGATTTGGAACTCCGGACTTGAAGGGAGCAGACTCTTGTCCGCCACATCAGTTGGCCTTCCACAGCAGTTGAAAGAGGAGGAGAGGCTGAGGAAATGGCATCCCTGCCTATCACGTGTAAAGTGTTGTCGGCAACACTTTGGTTGCACCAAATCATGTACATAAATAGAATTCGGCCTCTACATTGCGTCATTCTTGATAAGACAACTATGAAACACCACCACGCCAGTGCTTGAACCTAGTGAAAAGAAACGCTTTCATGTTGCTATCTCATAAGAATATGCTTAGGAATCCTCTCTAACTTTTTTTTTTCTGCAATTTCGCTTCGAAGTATTCGAAAAACATTCTAGAAATATTCGAGAAATATTCGAAAAATATTCGATTCGATTCGCACTCACACCTCAATATTCGAATTCGCTTCGCACCCAAAATATTGCTATTCGCACAGCTCTACTATTTTTAAGTCATTTTGAAGCTTATCTATACAGTCGTGTACAATTCAAGGCAGGATAAGTTACGACGACATGACCGAAGGGCGGCCACCTATTGCCTCAGCAGATAAAGAAATGTTTATAACGTTCAACAGTGATGTATATTTCTAATAAATATGCATAAATACACATCCGACATAAAGGTATATGTATAGTTTTAACAAATACAAATATAGATCCGCGAAGGATGCATATTTCTAATGGGTAGCAAGAACAAGCGCAGTTGTCACTTTTACTGATGAGAATTAAGGTGCGAAAGCTTGGATACCAAAATTTATGCCAGGCTTCTATCACCAGAATCGCAGCGCCACATTTCTCTAGTACTTATTGTAGGAAACTTCGTGGTTGTGGCGTGACCTCTGCGACTATAGGTCCGGCAGCACACCGCGCTACCGGAGCTAGTCACGGAGGCAACTGCTGCGGGCATGCGGCAATGTTTGGTATCATCATATACAGGGTGTCCCAGCTATCACGCAGCACGATTTAAAAAAAAAAAGAGGAACGGTGTTACGCGAAGCAAACCTACTGCATATTGTTCCTAGTACACTGGAGTATATCCACTGCTATTTTTTACGTTAATGAGGTTTACTTAATTAGTCGTAATTATATTTGTAACTCGATAAGTACTCATTTAATTGTCAAAATGTCAATGAGTATGTAGGCATGTTCAAATGGCATCTAACTGCACTACTTTCAACAACGTGCTAATTGCGCACTCATTTTTTCCGCTTGATAAAGAAAGCCCGCGAAATATGAAAAGTGACACGTGACTAGACTGTTCCGCGCGTCGGGAACCAGCGCCCTCAAACAGGCTCCCTGTGAGGTAGACAGTATCAAGGAAAAAATGCAGAAAAAAAAACGCATCGCCCTATCTGCCACTCCCCGGCCCAAGAAACGCACCGCTTGGTTTTACAGAGTCAGGCCGTAATAAGAACACCTGCCGCGTTATCAATGAGAACAGTCGGCCGTGAGATATGGATGATTGCGGCGTACTATCGAACGGAATGAATCCCAGCGAAATTGCACACGTATCGTTATTGGCGCCCGACCTGTACCCTTGCCAAAATGCGAAACGCTGTCTCTCGCAACGGACAACAGGCAAAGCGGTTGTTTGCGATAAGCTTATTTGAGGGCGCTGGTTTCCTTTGTGGGTGGGAGCGTAGTCACGTGTTATTTTTCATATTTCGCGGGATTTGTTTATCAACCGGAAAAAATGAGCACGTAATTAGTAAGTTGTTAAAAATTGCGCAGTTAGATGTCCTTTAAACATGCCTACATACGCCTCATTGACATTTTGACAATTAGGTGTGTACTTGTCGAGTTACAAATATAGTTATGACTAATTAATTGAACCTCATTAACGAAAAAATAGCAGTGCCTACTCCAGTGTACTAGGAACAATATGCAGCAGGTTCGCTTCGCGTAACGCCGTTCCTCTTTTTTTAATCGTGCTGCGTGATAGCTGGGACACCCTGTATAGTACCACCGTGGTATGCGCGTGCTATGTTACTCTATGGTTAAGGTTTGTAAGACGTGAATGAACATCCACGAGAGACACTTCTATATATGCTTGAGTGACCAGCTGAGAGAGAGAGAGAGAGTACGACTTTATTGAGAGTCCAATGCAGACGCAGAGGTTGCCCCGCGCCACCCGGCTATACTCCCACGTTGGGACCGGCAGGTTTTTTGCAAACTTGTCACAGAAACGCGACATCTTAAAACGTTTTTTGAGCCCGATCTTGTTGGAGGGATTGGCCGTCGTGAATAATTTTTATACTCGACAATTAATAAAAAAAAGCGTATTGCGAGAATTTCGACGTTTGCAAAGCGATGAGGTGCTCTATACCCCCAACGAAGTTTAAAAAAGAATTCTTTTTAAACCTCTTCGTCTACCCCACGACCCCCAAGTTTACAGAGGAGGCCGTGCTCTACCCCATATGGCCGGCGATGTCAAGGTCGTTTCCTACAATATGGACGGCGTCCGCCCCATCAAGACAGCCAATATGGCGGACAACGAAGGCAAGCACTTGAGGCTCCCCGTCATGTGAGCCGACTGTTAGGCGGCCGCGTCGCCCACAAAATAATGTTGCCACAGGTTTCGTGAGAAAAGGTGTTCCGTTTTCCATTTAACACCTTAACCTTTCTTGGAGCAAAGCGGCATTTCTTGTGAGCATGCTTGTTCTCTTTCTTTACCGATGACCTATATATACATGGTTCCACAGTGCTAGCGATCGCAGCCGGTGGTATACATGCAATAGCACACGACCCGCATCGCGGCCTTGTGCCAACAGCGTTTTGAACCGTTGTCTTTGAGACGCTGCGTCTGATGTCGAGAACAGCAGACGCCTTCGTGCGTGACGCTGTTTTTATGGCACATCTGCGGTGAGACGCTTCATGAAATTACTCCTCAGGTGGTTCCCTAACTATGCTCGAAGTACCGGTTCGTACTCCATGTACGGATAAGACCCGGTGACATGGGTGTACCGTCACTGGGACATAATGCTATATGGTGCCATAGATAACCATATATTATAAAGTGTGATAAGCGCTATTGAACTGACGTAGCACGAAAATAAGCAGTATTTGAATAGCGCGCGCAAAGCTTTGGAGTTAGACGTCATACGCTATCCTCTTGGGCATCCACGTGAAGTTACGAAAAGCGCATCGTACTCAACGAACGCTAACGCTACGAACCCTGCACTAAAAGTCTTATGTGGATATGTAACGCAGGACACGCGCTGACCTGTGCTTCAGTGAACTAAACAGTTCTTGGCCCATCCCCCTTTGTGGGTAAGCGCCATCAGCAAGAGGTCATCATCATCATCATCTAAACTACCTGGGCTCCTTCTATAGTGAAGTTCACTATATCTCCTTCCCTGCGTCCTTTGCGCTATTCTTTCTGTACTGCGCTTCTAGCCTGTCTCCTCTACAAGCGCTTGTCCCTGGAACTCAAAACTGCTACAGGGCAACCAGGCAGAAACAACCCAGTCGACCGAGAAAAGAAACCGCGCGTTTCTCTGTTTTTCTTATAGTGAGCTGTTTTTTTCTATAGCGTGTTATTTTTAACTATAGTTTCTCTCTAGGCATTGTGCGCGTAGTCGGTTTCGGTCTCGAAGCCAGCTTTCTTGCCTCCAGGGTGCGCACTATTGCGGAATAAAACTCATTGCCCGAATAATTTGGTCATTCGCTCGGCACCCGGCTGCAACATTCTGCCAGCCTCGGGGCCGCCGTCCCGGCGTCCACCCGTTCCTTTGTTCTTCGGCATCGGCGCCCCAGGTGGCCAAGACGACACCACACTTGGCGACGAAGAAATCTACGTGCATCCGGCCAGAATGTGAGTCATCCTGCCTTTTACCGACTCTCGCTCATGCGCTAACGCTTATTTCACCTTTTCAACTTATTATTTCGGCTCTCCGACACATTTTTGGACCCTTGCACGTGGTTTCCCAGAGGCCACCGTTCTACGCCTGTCACCTCTGTTCTGTCCTGGTCTTCTGTTCTGCTGGCTCGAGTTAGGCTTAGGCGGATTCGAACAGTCTACCTTATGTTTACTTCGTTCGGCTTTAATTAGTGAGTAATTTTGCGTTAAAAATAATCCAGAATGCAGTGTTATTTGCTAATTTTTATAATCTTGTGGAACACTTTAAAGCTTCCGTTTTACTCCTTCTTCGTCGTTTTCGCTCTGTGTGGCGACGCGTATAAGTCGCGTATAGGCTTAGGCGGATTCTTACATTCTGCGATATACTTCTGCTTCGTTCTGTCTTTAAATTCTTTACTCATTTTCTATTGAAAGTAATTCATAGCTTAACTTTATTTGCTCATTTATTCATTTAATGCTGTAGGACGCGTTGCACGTCATCGCGTACAGTGTGCATGCGAGTTTGAGCCACGACTTCTAGGGACTACTCCACTCTAATCTCGGCACTTCTTCTTTGGAACGTATAATTAACCTGCCTTTGTTTCTTTAAGCTGATCGATACAATCTACATCAAAGAGAACACAATTTTGTCTTTTCTGCTGCAGCTGCGACTTCTATTTGATCGCGAGACGCTCTCGCGACTTTGGTCGCTGGTGTTTGCTATCGCCTCAGATGGAATGGATCAGACGCCGTTACGTGGCGTCGCTTGCGCAACCCAGGTGTTATGCCTGCAGTTGTTTAATTATATTTGGGAAAAAGACTTCATATATCTGTGACATCTATATGGTCGCTTAGCACTAGTCAAGCTCTGAACGGCATGGATCAGGGCTTAATGAAGTGGTCGGGCATTTCGCAGTTTTTACGCGTTCGTGCGCACGTATGATAATCACGCCATTCGCTGATTTTTTGCGCTGAACGAACATATGTTTTAGACGCCCTTTGATAAACCGTTCTTTTTTTTTCGAGCGGCTGTCTTTGTTTACTGCCTATTCGACAGTAAACGCGTTGGCGTTACGTGCGCACTGCTTTGTTGCCGTGGTAGCGTGACCAACGCATAGTTTTGGAATAGGGTACGCAAAGATAGCGTTTGTTTTCGTATGCACGCTATTACCGTCACTTAACGTGGGTACCCAAAAGGATAGCGTATGACGCATGTGCAGCGACGACAAACACTAACGCAAAGCTTGCGTGATCTATTCTTTAAACTCCCTAATATTGGGCCGAGAACTTGTCGGCCGCAGGTGCCTGCGCGTCCGGCGCTCGTAGCGAAAAAGTTCTGTATTGACGACTTGCACCCCCCCCCCCCCCAGTCATCTTTCCTGTGCTGTTAAAATTCATGTGCAATGGAGGTGCGTCCCCCGTTTTCGATACAGTTGTTACTTGCAGTCCCTAGAATAGAGTTTTAGTACAGGGTTTAGGACAGAATGCGCAGTGGCAACAAACGCTAACGCAAGCTTTGCGTACTCTATTCTAAAACTGCCTAATGTTCTAGGGATCGTATATAGTACAGTGTAGCGTCTTGTGATTTGGCCATGGCCGGGCAATATGGGGGGTAGAGGGGAGACGCGACAAGCGCTCTTTCACGCACGTTGAGTCTGCCATCGAGTCCGTCCGTGGCTAAACACGCGAAACGCACTACACCACGCGTAGCAATTTGTAGCGAGGAAGGGGCGTAGTGTGATTGCGCATGCATTTTACGGCGCAGCAACGCTGCTTTGTATGTGCTGTAACTGGTAAGAGCGTACCGTAATTCTGTACCGTATTTCCATAACTTGCTAAAGGACTCCGTTATGCGGTGCGCTCACCTCGCTTCCTCACTTCGTAACACAGTGAACTATACTCGCGGACAACTTTTCTTGGCAATGAAGGGAAAGCTACGGAGGCGGAGCGTCTGCGCATGTACTGCTACGCGAAGTAGTCCGGTTTGGCGCGCGTCTCTTAACGCCGCGGAAAGTGATGGCTAGCGTTGTATTTCGACGCAAACGCTGCTTAGCGTCTAAGGTACGGGTAAATGGGGCGACTTTTTCACGCACGCAAAAACGCAAAGTGACAAGTAAAAGAAATACAAATATCTCGCTTGTGTGCGCTGCGTTCCGTCTCAAAAAGCTACATGTAGAAAATGAAGGAGTATTTTATATATCTCACGCAGAAAATACGTACGCAATTATGGGACTACATTCATGAGCGGTATAGGTATAAGAAAAGTTGTCCGCGGGTATATATTGTATAAGGGAGGGTAGGGGTCTCACAGGCGTCGAACGCGTGTTGTCGATGTTTCCTTCGGCCAATGCTTAGGGCGCAAGCGTTGCTTACAGACGCTTCATTCTCTCCACTGCTGCGCACCAAGCAAGTGTCGCGACCGCCGAGATGCAATGCAGCGTCTGTGACCACGGGCAATATCGTCAGCTTCACCTTCACCGCTGCCGCTCGCTCAGTGAGCCCACTATACCCTGTCTTCTAGTTCACTGTACTTCTGACAATGCGGCCCCATTGCGAGTCTTCGAGAGGTTCGAAACGCTGCACGCGTGGTTTGCGCATGCGCTTTCTCGGACACGTGGCCAACGCGTTTCGTGCCTCCCTCGAGCCCCGTACGTCCGGCGTTCAGTTCCGACGTGGCCATCGAACAAGCAAGACCCGCCTAAATGCCCGCAGCTGTCTAAACGCTGGTGGCTTGGGCTCTTCGCAAGCAATATCCAGGGATAGCGTGCATGTCTACCCACTGGCTGCCCCGGCCATCGCTTTATTGATCGAGGAACGCGGCAAGAATTTGCTGTGGCGAGTACTCTGTGCGATGCAAGTCGACACGTCGCCGCATCAGTGAGAACTTTTTTCATTGTTTCAAATGCGCATTTCCTCGCACGTCATTTCTAAGGGCAGTATATATGTTTGCGTGATCGCTTTCGGAGAATAGATTGTTTACATTTAAATTAATCTATACATTTCGGATGTCTTACAGCTCAGGCTTTTGTGGGCTCACTACTTGCCGCTACCCAGTGTTCATCATTCATTCTGGTCTTCATTAAATATTATGTAGTAGTCTAACTTGCTTGATATTTGTAGTCTGTGGGACGCCTTGCTGTTCAGCCTTCTTTGTCGGTTGGCTAGTTAGGCTTACGCGAGTTCGAATACTCTATTTACTTCGTTCGATTTTGTGTTTTAACCATTTTGTATTGAAATTGGCTCACTTATTTCTGACTTCTTATCGCGCAGTTTGGTTCTACCGGCTCGCCAGTTAAACATATTCGGATTCGAACAGTACAACTTATTTTCTACTTTGTTCGGTCTTCATTGTTTACTCATTTTTTATTGAACGTATTCTATAGTTTATGTTATTTGCTCATTTATATTTATTCTATTCTGCCGGCTTTGTTCGGTCTTCAGTAGTATTCTGTTGAAAAATATTTCATAGCTGAATGTTTGCTCGCTTATTTCATAATGTGGGAAGCCTTACAGGTCACTCTTTGAGATAGGCTTTGGGCGGATTTAAGCACTGCGATATTAATTTTGCTCTGTCTTCATTGTTCAGTAATGTTCTGTTGAAAATAATCCACAGCTTAGTTTTACATCGTGTGACGAGTGGGGGACATTTTTGACTGAAAGCCGAATTTGGAGAGAGACGAAGACGAAAGTGCGTGCGTGGTGCGCGCCGGCGCCGCTCGTGAGGAAGCGCGAGGAAGAATTTGGAACGCTCGAGCAGAAAGTCGGGCCGAGGCAGTCGGTGCAGCAGTGGCAGAACGAGGGTTCGTGGCGGCTACCGGCCCGTTGCGGCGCTCAACCTGTCACGGGTGGACTGCGGACGAACTCGGGCGACAGGCTACGCCAGGCGACGACGGTGCTTGAGGTCACGGTCGAGACCTGCGGGCGAGTGGGCGGTTACGCGGAGCGCCGAGCCAGGAAAGCTGAGCTGTGCTGGACCGGACTACCGGGGTTCTCGGACGTGGCCGAGCACGGGCCTGGTCATCCACCACGCAGCGAAGCGGCCGTCCCAACGAGTATACCGTGGTGGTTCACCAACCCCGCGGCGTCACACCGTATGAGACACGGCGACACGTCGGACCATCTCGACGACAGCGACGCGTGAGTGTGTGACGTCGAGTGGTGCGCGGACTATAGACGCGAGGTGTCAGGGCCGCGAGAACCGTGCAGCGCAGGCACTAGAACGCTAGAGACGGTTGTATCTAGTTAGATCATTTATGTATTTATGTCAATGTGTATAAACGTCCTGTCTTTGTCTGTGACCCATCCCTTGTCGGTTGAGCGCCTGGGCCCACACAAACATCTCACAATTGTTCGATCGTCATGCGTTGTGGAGTAATATTATTGAAACTAACCTATAGCTTAGCGTTATTTGCTCATTTATTTCTAGTGTTATGGCTTCGTTTCCGTCTACACCATTGTGGGAACGCCAGTTAGGTTAAGGCTCATTTATTTCTAAAATGTCTGACGCCTTACAGTTGACTGTTGTTCTGTCGGCTCGCTAGTTAGGTTTAGGTGGATTCGAACAGTCAGTGATATCTTTGTTCGGTCCTAATTGTTCAGTCATTATGTATTACAAATCTATACCTTCATGTTATTTGCTCATTTTTGGAATGTTGTGGGGCTCATAGAATGTTGTGATGCCTTGCGCATCTGGAACAAACTTCCATAACAAAATTTATTCGGCTGGAGCACCCTGCTATCTCAGAGAACATTCCATCTCCGAGAAAGACTCGTTTTTAGCCTAAATGGGTTCAGTATATTGCTCTGCCACCGGATCGCCACTTTAGCTTAAGCGTATTCAATGTGCGATATTTAACTTTGTTCAGCCTGAATTGTTGAGTGATATTCAATTGAAAACAATCCGTAGCGTAAATGTTATTTGCTCGATTACTTTAAAATGTTGTGGGGCTCATTTATTTCTAGATGCTGTGTGACGACATTCTGTAGTCCTTTGTTCGACCGGCTCGCCAGTTAGGCTTAAGTGGATTACAAGCGTCTGCAGTATCTTTCCTTAATTGGTTAGTCTTAATTATGCTGTCAACTTGTACTGAAGATAATGCACTGCATGTTATTTGCTTATTTATTTTTAGAATGTTGTGTGACGTACGGCTTACCGTAGTCTTTTGTTCGGCAAACTCGTTCGTAAAGTTTACATTGGTCAGTCGCAAATTGTTCAGCCATTTTCTATTCACAATAACCCATGGCTTAATGTTATTTGCTCATATATTTCTAGAATGTTGTGTGACGCCTTACTGTTCAGCCTTTCGCCTAAAAATAATAAAGAAAACACAAAGGTGAATAAAGCAAGTAAAAATCAAGTTAGCCGACAAACATGCCTTGGCGCAGTTGGAATTCGTTCCTAGTTCGCGGCGGTGAATGGGCGCCTTGTTTTCTTCTACATCCTAATATCCGCGGGCGCGCAGGCTCGAACTACGCGGGCGTTGCAGACGTATATCGGTCGTGCTTACGCTAAAGCTTACTAGCAAGCCTCCCTACGCTATCCGTTACGCGCGCTATCTGATATTCCGCTATGCCTTCGCGTGTAGTGGTGTACCGGGCGCAGTGGAGCATACACTTTTCAAGGCACATTTTAACACAAGTCGTTAACCGGTCACGTTAATAGGAACCCTTGCAGTGATATAAGCGTTTGTCAACTAGCGACGTTAACGTGTGACGTTAAACGGGGACTGTGAATAGTGACTGTAGCAAGAGGTGACTTTTAGTAAGACGTGACCGTAAAAAGAGGTGACATTGAAAGGTGACAATGAAAGGTGATTGTAAAAGGTGACTGTAAAAGGCGACTGTAAAAGGTGACTGTAAACGGACACTGCAAACAAAAGGACACTGTGAAATGTTTTAGCATGACGACTGTAAAAATGAGTGCGGTGTCTCTCAACGGGCACAGCAAAACATTAATCACGGGGACTAGTGATAACATAAGCGTTGGTCACGGTAAAGTCATTAATCCATACGTTGCAGCCCGGACGGCAACATGGCTCGCTTCAGGACAACTGCAACGACGATGGCCGACAGGTTGCAGCCCAGCCATCAACATGGTTGGCTTCAGGATAACTGCAAGGCAACGAAGGACAACGGCAAGGCGACGCCGGCTGACAGGTTGCAGCACGGACATCAATATCGTTGGCTTCAGGAGAACTGCAAGGCAACGGACAACGGCAAGGCGACGCCGGCCGACAGGTTGCAGCCCGGCCATTAACATCGTTGGCTTCAGGACAACTGCAAGGCAACGACGGCCGACGGGTTGCAGCCTGGCCATTAACATCGTTGGCTTCAGGACAACTGCAAGGCAACGACGGCCGACGGGTTGCAGCCTGGCCATTAACATCGTTGGCCTCAGGACAACTGCAAGGCAACGACGGCCGACAGGTTGCAACCCGGCCATTAATATCGTTGGCTTCAGGACAACTGCAAGGCAACGACGGCCGACGGGCCCGCCGCAGTGGCAATCTGTCACGTGCCATATGGCAGGGTGCTGTGCTCTGCGATGCAGTCACGGCTGTCTTCCCGTTGCAGGAAGAGGTGAGTGTAGGCTGTGCTTTTGTGTACACCTAGCCAGAACGTGTTCGTAACCCGGGAGTAGCAGCCCTATCAGGGCGGAATTATTTCCTTTCAGTGTAAGGAACTGAGTCTTAAAATTCGACACGCGCATGATCATGGCAGTCCGAAAAAAAAAGAAAAACATTGTGCGCGCACTTTTCAGTCAATCAATATTTAATGACCGAATTAACTTAGTATTTCAATTTGATATCCTGATTTTTATTATTACTTTAAAGTATCTTCGAAAACATCATCGGATGCGATAGCATAATAAGCAAAAGTTAACATTCAAATTTCGATACAGAACTCAAATAAATAACCTACCTCTGCACGGTGAAAGGTGCCACGCCGAATTGCGGGAACAGCGTGGCCGTTTCTGTAACTACTTCGTTTGCACGTGACCACCAGGTGGTTGCTGACTGATCTACAAAACTGATTCCAATTGATACCGCTAGGCCTGAAAGGGCAAAAACGCGCGCACGAAACTCAATAATCTCCAGAAATTGGCCTTGTACAGAATTTCCTGGCCAAGCTTAGTCCTATAATAGTATAAAGACTAGTACATTTGCGCTATGCTGTACTTTTCGAAAGAAAGTGGAAGAATTTTCCGAAGAAAATTTCTGAAGAAAGTGCCAACCTTCGAGTGTCATTCTTTCCGCCTATAGATTTGTCTCAAATGCGTAATATATAATATGCAAAGCACAAAGCTAATAGCTACATTGTCAATACAAAGAGCGCACGCACTGGGGCAAAAAGCGCGTGCCGACGTTCGAGGCCGATGAGTTTCGGAAGCCGGTCCGTTCTTGCTGAACGTCCGGTCCAGAGCCAGGCGACGTCATCTCGGCGCTGTGCTGGTCATGTGCTCCTGCTGGACGACCGGCCCAGGGACCAGGCCAATGGGATACCCCAGCCAGAGCCGGACAAGGTGACAGGCGCTCTGCTGCTCGGGCCAACCATCGAACGGGTCTTGTGCTTCTGCTGGGCAGCCGGTTCAGGGACCAGACGAAGTGCCCGCTATCGCAGTTGCCGTCCGAGGTAGCTGCTCATGTTCCGGTGTGCTGCTGAGCGCTGTTCCTGCTGCCGTTCCTGGCAGCGGATCCCGGTCCCGTGAGCTGCCGGGCGAGCGTAGCAGACAGAACTGCGACGGTGGCTCTTATTGCTGCTACTGGAACTCGACGCCGTGCTGTGTCCTGGGAAGACGCCTCCTGACGTCATCTTCGAGCCGCACGAGGCATCGACGAAGGCAGCTTCACACGTCCACAGGTTTCACGATAAGCACGGCAAGATACATTTTTGTTTGTGGAGACAATCTATAGTGTATAGTAATCAGGACTACACGATTAAGATAATTTCAGATTTTTTTAGTGGTTACTGTATATATTTGTATAATAATCATATACTTTTGTTTGAATGCACTCGTGTCTATTGCGTTCCTTGATGAACGGTCCTGGGCCCACACCTTAACGCGTTCACAACACCTTCACGCGCGTTCCATCAGAAGTACCATTTACATATTTTTGTATATCGTGTTACGGCGATCACATAGCTATAAGGATTGGGGAGAGGACCTGGTAATATTACTCATATATACACCACATGGAAGCAGTTCACACACACAAAAAAAAACACGGAATAGTAAGTAAACTTCAAGAACGAAATTGAAATAGTGAAAATAAGCAATAAATCAAACAACCAAGTACTGTGCCATCAAGCATGCGCAACCCCTCTGTTAAATCATATATCCTCTACTGAATATATTTGAACCATCTAGAAATTCAACTCTGCCCTGTTGCATTGTTTGTGCAGATTGTACGAGGTTGCTCGGTGAATTTGCTGTGGCATTCAGTCGCGTGCTGCTCTGTAATGTGGCTGTTCTTCAGTGGACAGAGCTTGGCACCCAGCGGTAAGCACCGCCGACCACTCTGCATTCTGCATTGAGCGACCGTCTTTTGTACATATCCACCAATCAGACCGTCTGATTACGGCAATTACGGTAATTGAATTCGTGGCTTGTTCAGAGTTTTTGTCAATTAATGTCATTGAAACTCGTAAACCGAAGATTTGCGACTAAACTTCCTTGCCTCGCGAATCGGATGCGAAAATTCTCATGTGTGAATCGTAATAAATTAACCGCACTAAACCAGCGGGTTTTCTCTCTCACGTCACAACTCGCACGGTCCCTTATAAAGGAAAGAAGTGTTAATTTCAAGGGCTCGTTTTCTTTGTTATACACAATATTAATGAGAACTAACAGACAATAATGCCAAGGAAAGTATAGGGGATGTTTTTAGTAATAAATGTAAGGTAATTGTGAAGAAAGAAAAGTGGACGAAAAGATAGCTTGCCGCGGGCAGGGACCGAACCTGCGACCTTCGAATAACGCGTCCGATGCTCTACCAACTGAGCTACCGCGGCGGCCATCCCCCCGTCCACTTTATAGTGTATATGTGTGCATTTAAACGTGGGAGCGTCAGTCAGCGCCGCCAGTAGCCATGACGGCGAGTGTGGAACACTCTTTTTCTGCCTTGTTGGCGTCACGTAGCACGTGAACTTATTACGAGCTGGCAGCTGACCAATAATCCCTCGCATACTACCGAAAGCATCAAGTCGGCCAGAACGAGACCCTCGCTATGAATGAAGGAAAGAAGTGTTAATTTCAAGGGCTCGTTTTCTTTGTTATACGCAATATTAATGAGAACTAACAGACAATAATGCCAAGGAAAGTATAGGGGATGTTTTTAGTAATAAATGTAAGGTAATTGTGAAGAAAGAAAAGTGGACGAAAAGATAGCTTGCCGCGGGCAGGGACCGAACCTGCGACCTTCGAATAACGCGTCCGATGCTCTACCAACTGAGCTACCGCGGCGGCCATCCCCCCGTCCACTTTATAGTGTATATGTGTGCATTTAAACGTGGGAGCGTCAGTCAGCGCCGCCAGTAGCCATGACGGCGAGTGTGGAACACTCTTTTTCTGCCTTGTTGGCGTCACGTAGCACGTGAACTTATTACGAGCTGGCAGCTGACCAATAATCCCTCGCATACTACCGAAAGCATCAAGTCTGCCAGAACGAGACCCTCGCTATGAATGAAGGAAAGAAGTGTTAATTTCAAGGGCTCGTTTTCTTATAAGGTCCCTTATAAGGCATTTGCCCTAGACAGAGGCGGAACATTCAAAGGGTCTGGGAACGAGCCTGTTGGTATGGTTTCATGACCATAAGCGTGCGCAGGGTTCCCCTTCAGGGGGGGGGGGGGGGGCGAAGGTTCGTCGCAGCGCCCCCCTCCCTATTATGTCAATGTATGCGGTTGCCTTTGCGCCCCTCTTCTCGCCCCCTTGCCCCCCCCCCTGCGCACGCCTATGTTCATGACAGTACAGACGACCAAGCGCTGTCCTGCTTGTTCTTTTTGTCTTGTTTTTCGCGCTGTTTTGCACATGCGTACGGGATCAGAGGCATTGGAAGCTTTCTGCTCCTCGCGTAGTTTTGCAGTGCCTCCGAGATCGGTCCACTTTTGACCAAGCGACGATGTGACGTGACTACGTAATGACGTCGCAAGTTTTGACGACCGGTGACTTCATCACATAGTGATCTTTCGCATCGCTCGCGTTTACGCCGACGGTCACTTATCGCGTTTCATAAAGCATCAAATAGTCTCGCCTTAATGGAACGCTGGAAGGTACAAGGGAGGGGTGGAGAGATCGTTTTGCCGTACGCTGTGCACAGGCAACTTAACATTAACGATGCCGTTTCTGTTACAGCTGTTGCTGGCGGAGACATCTTCCGCATTCGCTGTGGCAATCTTTGGCGTACTCAGCCGTGATGCCCTTCGTGGTCAAGGGCTCGTCGACCACAACCTCGCTGCTATCGCGTGGGTAAGTACGCAACCGAGTCTAGGCTGTGGCATTAAAGCACGCATGGCATTAAAGTACTCGTGACATTGAAGCGCACGTGGCATTTAAGCATTGTCACGTTAGTGCGTTAAGGGTACTACGTACGTTTCGTACTACATATCAGTCGAAGCAGCGACTATGTGGCTGCCAATGTTTCAGAGAAGGGTCGTTTCAGAATAGCGTGCTTCCAGCGTTTCAGTGCCAAATATGAAGGCTCCACAAAGGCGTTTTCCATAATATTCATAATCCATATTCGGAGTGCGACTTCTTGATTACGCTAAGCGTACGCTGCAAATCATAGATTCATATTATGCATATGTTTATGGACCAGATTCTATTTTGTTTCTCCAACACGCCTTTAGGGCAAGCATATGTAATCTTGACCACACTTATCACCTGTCAGCTTAACCACCACAGGAAATGCGGGCCTGGTTACGTCACAGCTGATAAGGAGCGAACAATGGCGGTGTGTTGTTATCGTGGTCATTTATTCCACATGAGCCAGGGCCAGGATAACTCGCTGCGCCCTAGTACTCGTCCATATGAAGTACCTGTGCTCGTAGGCAAAGGCGTGCGCACAGGGAGGGGGGGGGCGCCCTCCCTAATCACTTAAGAGGGGGGCGCAAAATCTGCCCCATACATTGACTTAATAGGGTGGGGGGGGGGGCGCTGCGATGACCCTTTTCCCCCCGATGGAGAACCCTGCGCCTATGCTCGTAGGCTATCGAGAGTTTGTCAATGTCCCTTTCCTAAAGCTACTGAAACTCTCCGTAAGCAATTTCAATATACATGATGTCCCACGTAACTTCAGCCAAGACTTCAAATCGAACGGGGCTTCGAAATCGAATTTCAAGCGAACGCTTACTATTAGCTCGAGACCTGCAATTCGGGCTCATTATTTTTAATTACCAGTATCAACTGCGTCCTTGCTGCATTTTTTATTGCTGTATTTACTTCATACTCCCACTTGTTTTTCAGGCGGGGCTCAGCAGCGTGTGCGGTGCCCTCGCCATTGGCCTTCTCAGCCACAACTCAGACTGGCACCGGGGTTGGGCTTGGTAAGAACCCTGTGGCTTTCTTGCCTTTCTAGCCTCTCGATCAGAACTTCGCAGCAAGTTACACTCGGTAGCATTTGAAAGCGCAAGGCGCATTTTGAGGCTTGTCTAAAACGACTCGACGACGAAAGCCTTTCTCAGTCGCTTGTTCCCTTTCTCTCACCACGTGAAAGCTTTCTGCACCCGACGCGGTTTAGCAGCGCATCCGGGATAGGCGGCATTGGAGGCCTTCTGCACCTCGCGTGGTTTTGGCAGTGCCCCCGGGATCGCCTCACTTTTGACTAAGCTAGTGTGTCATGCGTTGACGTCATAATGTGATGTCACGTTACGACTTCATACGTCATGACGTCGCATGTCTGGCGACACGTGACGAAAAAGGATGAAGTCATCGCGCGATAGTTATTTTTTTGCACCACTCGCGTTGACACCGACGATCACGTTTCACGTTTGATGAGGCGTCTAATGCTTTCTACTCGCTGTAGCTTCCTGCGCCTCAGATTATACGACCTCCGACGCACTATTGACTCATCGATGCTGACCACTGACGTCATTACGAGACGTCATGCACAGAAGACGGCGTGGGGTGTCGCAATGACATTTTTATTTTAGTACGTCGCAGATTTTGGCGATCTGTGATGACATGATGTCAGAAAATGTTGCATCCGAACAGTGCCATCATAAGCACTTCCTTGAAACGTTTTCCACGAAACCGTTACGCAGGCATTGTCCCAACCCCCTGTGCCAATCGGTTGCGTGCCACAGTGTGGGGCGTGACCTTCTCTGCTCGTCTGGGAGGTCGCGGTTGCCGCTACCGTCCCAGGTGGCACAAGGGGTGAGTGTTTATGGACGAAATCGAACGTCCATTGCGATGTTGAAGCTGACACATTTTGCGTTGGCGTTGATGCATGGTCCGTTGAAGCTGATGCATTCTGTGTAGGCGTTGACACATTTGTGCTGACGCCGACACATTCTTCGTTGATGGTGATGCATTCTATGCTTATACACTGATGCATTCTGCGTTGACGATGATGCATTGTGTTGACGTTGATGCATTCTGTGTTGACGCCGCGTGTTCTGCGTTCGCGCTGATATTCTATGTATCAGATTCCATGTTGACTGGGTTTTTCTTCGCAGCGCGGCCCACTGTGGCATCCACCTCCTGGATTAAGCGAAGATCGACTCGTCGATGAGCAAAGAACATGTGGCAGGCCACGAACGTCGGTAAGAACCGTACGCTATACCATTGCAAAACCTTCTCGCTGGTATTTGACATCGGCAACGTCAGCGCACGAGGGCTCTCTTTCCAGCAGTGCATTAAATACGGTATATAACATACACAAGAAAATAAAAAAGGTATTCGACAACCACGTGCACTTGCCAAACATTCCTTTCTTGTGTATGTTGTATATTAATGCACTGCTTGAAAAAAAGCGCTCGTGCGTGAGCCCCCCTCCGTCCCCGCCGCGCTAATAAATGTAATGTGTACTTACGCTACGGGACGCCTGCATGCGATATGATGTTTTGCCGTATAGGTGTGTTGATCGACTGCAGTCTTACACGTTCGATACATCTATGTGTGCGCGCTGCGAGTACACCAGAGCTGTTCGCACAATTCAGTTCGCACGACATGAGTATAAAACAATTAACTGTATTTAACGCTTGTCAAGTGAAAATCACGAGGCTGAAAGAAGTAACACGGCTCTGAATCGCGAGGTGATCAAGCAGTCGTTCTGCAATGGACACGCCTTAAAATTCAACGCGATTGCCCCTCGTTTGTTTTCCCGTAAACACGAGCCATAGAAAGCACAAAACAGCGAAGATTTGATGTAACTGCTTTCTTTCAGCATTAGTTCTTCTTGGACCTCTTGTACATTATCAGCACTATTTGCGTCGTGTTGCGACATCCTAGGCTCCTGGTTGGATATGATGCTAGAGCGATCGCTCCAAACAGGAGTCTTTCTGAAATAACAAAAAAAGTGGAGTAGCGCATGCAGCGCATCATGTTAACTTTGTTAACTTCGTGTCTGTATACCACGTCGTCTCTTATGCGTATGAGCGCTTGGTAGCGTTTCGGTCATGTTACACATAAGGTTTAATGTTCAAACAGTGACATAAACGGTTTTTAGAGGGTCAGTCACTTTTTTATCGTATTCTGCTGCCATAAGCAGCTGCCTGATAATGTATATGCAGCCTGCCCTTCGCGGCCTTCAGGACAACTGCAAGGCAGCGTATCCCATGGCCACGGAGTGCCCGATCAACCTCCAACTGCCACGAGGGGTAAGTAGGCTATGCCATATCGTGGCTGGTCTAGTTGGTACGTGCTCACTGGAATAAAGGATTGCGTAGCAATCACAGAAAGGGACCCCCCCCCCCCCGTCGTTGGGGTCCAAAGGACAATTGGTTTCGCAGTGGAGGAAATTAAAAGGGAAATGAAGCAGTGATGTGTTTTTCACAATGGCCTGCCTTTGGTTCCTGACTTTCCGTGAATAAAGATCGGAGGTACAGTACAACATCTGGGATTTCCAGCAGCCATTATCGTCAAAAACCTGCTTGGCCACAACCGTGCTCTGTGGGCACCGACCTCTGGTAGGACCTCTTCTCTTGTTCGTATGCATCCCTTGTTCAATCTTCCGCCCTGTCGCGATTAATGCACGACACGTACAATAGGTAAACTAGCAGCGCTTGGTCCGTCTGTCCTGTTGGCGGATACAACTTCCGCATATGCTGTGGCAACCAGTAACGCGCTGAGCCGCCACTACCTCGCTACTATCGCCGAAGGCTATAGTATGCGACTGAGTCGGAAGTTTAGTATGCGACTGAGTCTAGGTCCAAGCACTCGTGGCATTGAAGCACTCGTGGCATTCAAGCATTGAAGCGTTCAAGCATTGAAGCATTCTCGCGTTAGTGCGTTAAGGCCCATAATGGTCGAGGACTCGTGCACCACAACCTCGCTACTATCGCCACTGACTATTAACTTACACTCCTATTGTTCAATGGCGTTGGCGCAGAATCAACTGCTGCTTGAACAGGTCCACTCCTTGGATAAGGCCAGAGAAGACTACGACGTGGTCATGCGACAGAATGCCTCTCTACAGGCTGAGGTAAGGGTTTCTAAAAATCTCCCTGCAACATGCATTACCCTGTCCCACACACCACTTGTTTTGCCAGGGTTATGATTTCACCTTATCCTTCATTGATATGCATGATTTCAGAAGCACGATTTTACCTTTAAATAAAGGAAGACTGTTCTTTATTCAAAGTTATTCTAAAACGCGCTTCAATGTGCAATGTGCAATTCGTTTCATTTCAGCAACTGTTTGATTTTTATGCGATTTTATGTGAAATTCACTATTCGCATACATCTACCAAATGTTTACTGCCGTGGATGGCAGGTTCAGGACAACTGCAAGGCAACCCTGGTGTGGCAATTGGTGACGTGCAGATACGGCAACAAGGCCCTGCCTTCCCGCTGCCAGGAAGGAGTGAGTATATAGGCCAATATGGACTGTACATATTAGCGTCGAACCTCTCGACATTCGATTGTGTCCTCAATCCATGAATCGTAGTGTAGCAATTCTCTGTGCTCAGAAAGCGCGTTCAGCTGGGCTCATCGTCTCATAATGCAGTTCCCAAAGACGCCATCCTATATTAGCGCGCTACAAACGGGCAGCGTGAGTAGGCGAATAAATTCGCTCGTAATTTATCTTCCGAAAGTGAGCGTTGCAGAAAGAAATCGAGGAAATAAAATGGAAAGATACGCCACACGACCTTACACATGAGATAAGCCGGAAACAGGCCCCTTCTACTAAGGTCATCGTGTTGCAACTCGTATTAGGCGCGAGTGTATATGGCATCAGTGAAAAATGGAGTGTAAAGTGTTGCCGTGTCTATGTGGCAATCGGGTGCGTGCGACACCTTCCATCGGTCCTCTGAAGAGGAAGTGTGCACTTCCGTGCTGACAAGTGGTATGTGATGAATGCAACACTCCTTGTGGCGTTGCGATGCTTTCGCTGTGGCGCGGTTTCATATCGGATGGTGATGTAAGGTTTACGTGCCGATAGACTATACTACCGTGGGGGATTCGCAGATTGCTAATAAATTACAGGGGCAGTCCCCAGCACACGGCTAAGAATGGTTGAATCACCTATGTCAGTAAGGCACCTTTCACAGCGAAAGCTGCTACGAGATCGCAGCGGCCGATTTTGGTGGCGTAGTTGTGAACAGCTTTCGCTGTAACAGGTGCCTTATTGACATTAGGGATTCTGCCGTTGCCCTCCATTGCTATTGCTAAGCAGCATCGCTAAAGCGACTGCGCGCGAGTGTACGCGATTGGCTAGCGAGGATCACGTGGTGTAGTAAATCCGCGTCTAGATTTAAAAAGCGCGCACTTACACTTTATAGGTCGAAGCGAGATTACGTGAGATGCTTGCTCGTGGAATGACGTTTCATCGAACGCCTCGCACCACGTGATTTCCACCGTGCTCACATAGTGGCGTAAATCCCACGCTGCTAGATCTGAAATGCGAGCGATTAGAGTGAGATCACGTGACCTGCGGGCTCGCGCAGTGGCGTTTCAGCGAACGCCTCGCGGCACCTAGACATGTCGGCCATTCCGTCGCAAAATGCGATAGCTTGGACACACTTATACTTAACACTACAAACAGAACTAATTGTCAAAACCTGTCCCTGTGCTTCGAGTCTTTATCCGCCATCGCGTAGCGAGACTAGCGACATCCCAGCTTCCTGGTTAGCTACGATGGTAGTACGGCCGCTCCAGCAAGGAGTTGGTCCTGGTTCCTGACTTCAAGCAAGACAAAATTTCTCGCTATGAAATATAATTCTTCCTTTTTTAGTAAAAATTAGTGACCTAATGGTTTTAAACGGGTACGTCACTTCCGTTTCTGCACGAGCGATGCGCAATCTATTTAAATCGACATTTGCTTCTCGTATTCTGCCTGCCCTTCGCGGCCTTCAGAACAACTGCAAGGCAGTGGCATCGCTTGCCCATGGCCACGGAGTGTCCGATCAACCTCCAACTGCCAGGAGTGGTAAGTATAGGCTATGCCATATCGTTGCTGGGCTAGTGAGTGCGTGCTCACTGGAATACACGAGATGCGTAGCAAGCACAGAAGGGCAGTCGCTGTACGCTGTGTGTGGATCGTGGCGTCTGTCAACACCATGCATTCTCGGCTATATTTCACTCCGTTGGGTCATGACGCGGGCTGAGGAAGGGTCGCATTTCTATGCAGATGGTGCATCGAGATGAAACGATGGACAAATGTGAGAACTGTGACAAATCTGTTGCGTGCCACGATGTGGGGTGTGACTTCCTCTGCTCGTAGGCAAGCTACCAGCTGGACCAAGGTGAGCCTATTGACGATGTTGGTTCAAGAAATTCTGTAGACATCTGTAAACAACCTTTCGTATATATACAATGCGATTCAAATACTGCACTGGAAGCTGCAAGGCGTGCAATTTCTGTACAGACGCCCTGGCAGTCACGTGGTCCGCCATGATATCCTGATAGCAATACCAACGTTGCTGTCATCACTGAAAGTATCGAATCTCGCATCCCAACGCTAAGCCTTTCACACTTGCCAAGCTTTACTACATGGAGCGATAGTAATTATACTGCTAATGCCGTGTTTCATCTCTGCTTTCTAGCGTGCTGTAATCCAAGCAGTGCTTTCTAACAGATGAAGCTGACCCGTTTCCATAATTCTTGATGCAGTGGGCACTAAACACCTTAAACTTCCGCCATACGTACACAAAACCAGCGTCGAAATAAGGTTACAAACACACATTGTTTTAAATGTGTACAACACATAGCCATGTGAATAGATTTACCTATGGCAAATACCGCAGTTACCGACTATAGCAAATATGGCAGTTCCACCCTCTTTTTCAAATAAACCTGCACGCGGCCGCTTGAGGGACGTCTGTGACGTCACTCCGGTGGCTGATCGGATTGGCTGCCCCCATAACGTCATAAGTAATTTTTTGCAATATTTTATCTAGCGATACAGCGTTCTTTGTAGCACATAAATGCAGTCGATGGCAATCACGTATGGACATCGTCTCCGTATTAACATACTCTCGATATGCACTTGTTCCTCACGAGGGAGCTCTTAACAATAAGAACGGATAGCCCTCGTTACCCAACAGTTTCATGTGTATGCCAATGTGCAAATTTTATTAGTGGTCAGTGACAGTGGTGTTAAAACGCTTTTTTTTTAGGTTGAAATTATTTTCCAATAATGCGCCTCCCGTTATGTGTGTATGTAGATATTGCATACGCAAATACTAGCTCTCTGGATTGATATTCCACATGGCTATAGGTGGCCAAGCAGGCGTTTTACGTTAATGAGGAAGCTCGTGCCGTTGATGAGGAGGGGAGGGGGAAAATTGTCTTTGTATTTGTTAGTCTTTTTCGGTGCGTTCCGTCTACAGCTTTTTATTTAAAATCCAGGTCTATCCGTTTCATAATCCGTGAAAAAAAGAAAAAGGCCATTTCACTGCAAGCTAACGCAGACTAACAGTAAGAGTAACGTACTATACTCGGCGACAACTTTTCTTGACATCACTGTGGAAGCTACACAACCGAAGCTCATGCCTGCTACCGCGCCAAAAAATAGTACCTAAGTTTACTGATAATTTTCTCATTTGCCTTGCTGAAATAAATTCTGCTTTATTTATTATGAGACTCAAACAGTTGTGGGAAGTCGTAGGTAAAATACAGTTATTGTCATTTTTGCGAGAATGCCTTCCTTTTCTTTCCATTTCTTAGGCAGCATCACCTTTTCAGCACACCCGTTTTCCAAAGGAGACATGGCGTCCGTGACGTAGTAGGGGGTCAGTGTGCGGCCGCAAACGCGCTGTTTAGTTCTCCAAGAAAAATATACTCGTAATATGACACTAAAAGGTACACTGAACAATCGAAATGTTTCTCCCATTCACATTTTTCGCGTATATAATTTTCTAAACGCGTTAATGATGCGAGCGAGCAAAACCGAAATCAGCCGCAAGCTGCCGTACTACTTGCGGAGCAACACGAATGTGCGGAAGCCCCGCCTCCGTAGCCTTCGCTCCACTGTCAAGATAAATAAAACGGCTGCATTTTGCCCTCGCATAACCCTTGGGGCGAACAGGTGGTCCCTGTAACTACTCGTATTCGTGTGAATGCGCTTTCTTCACAGGTCTGACGCCTGCCAGGGGTAACCGCCGATTAAGGCATTTGTTAATTAATGTAATCACAATCTTGGGTCGGTAATTGTCAGAGATGACAGGCCTTTTTTTTTCTTGTTCCTTATCTTGTGCCAACAGATGTCCTCGACTGTCCGATGCCATCATGCGAGGAGTGGATTGCGTTAAACAGGAGCATGAGACAGGTAAGTCACCCTCAGCGTATTGCGGGGTAAAACGTGGACCTCTTGCGGTCCATTTGGCATCGTCCAAAATAAGTGTCAACTTCAAGCCATGCACTTCTATACCTCATTACGCAGAAATGCATCACGCATTTATAACTCGTTACGCAGAAGTACAGGCTTGCTTTCTTTTTTTCTAGCCGCACGAGCAAGAAGTACATATTTTGCTTTAGTCGCTCAAGGGCACGCTATCGTCGTATACGTACAAGCAAAAGAAAAATATCGAGCACAGTGCGAAAACACGCGACTGTCGCCGGGGGCTAGTATCCCGTTTATTGGCAGATTGCGCTTCTCTTACAAGCAATGGTAACGTTCGGCGGGCTCCGTGCATTAATAGTGGGGAACGTACATATTACCAGTAGGCTGCAATCGACGCGTTTTATTCGCCGTCAATCGGCCCAAACCTTTCACAACGAAGCGCCGCTGTGTATACAATTGTACACTCGTCGCCGATCGCCTATCTATACTAACGCGGCGACGGTGCTGTCACCTGTAGCCCGAATCGCGGCGAATACTCGGTTACAACCTAAAATTCACCGATGGTATAATGTGACGATACTGCCTAATGCGAATTCTGAGCGCCGCTGTTTAGGTGCTTTAAATTTGCGATGTATGTATGTATAGTTGCATACCACGCCGTGAGCGGTGTGACTGGCGCGGACAATTTCGTGCAGCCCATTTCACATCAACCGCCGTAGACGGAGCGTAGCGCGACTGCCTCGCTAACCGGGAGACCGCGGAAGACAGCGCATGTTTGAAGTTTTGGCTGTCCGCAGTTGTAGCAATGTAACATTCCTTACATATTTCCACATAAACTGCCAGCGCTCAAGTGCTACGCACGCTGCTATGCGTTGCAGGCGTCGCGATCCAAGAGAAACGCCGACAGCCCCGTTACGGCAAGCGAAGCCAGCACCAGTGCACCTGCCAGCCCTGCATGCGCACGAGCTCCAACCGAGTGGGCCAGGGCGCGTGACGGAAGAAGATAGCGAGGTTAAAGGCCAGGGGCTCGCGGTATCGACAATTTTTTTTCCTTTGTCTTTTTGAATTCTTTTATTACCTCTTTAACTTTTTATTGACATCGCATTTCGTTCTTTTCTTTACTTTATGTTGCATAGCGTTTACATTTCCCTTTATAATCGACAGAGTGGCCAATCCCCCTCGTGGGAATGAGTTACGACGACGCCGACGCCACTCAATGCAGGAACGGGCGCCTGAGAGCTGCGCTCTAAAAATGACGGCTCCGGTCACATAATTGCTCGACGTCACGAAAATAAGTGAGCTTGTTGGATGGATCACTTATGCGAAATCTGTGGGTGGAGGTATGTTTCCCAAATTGTAAGCAAGTAGGGTTACATTTCCTTCTTGCTTGAGCTGCCCGTTTTCCACATACTTTGTTTTCATGCAGGTGATACACCGACATAAGCGGAAAACCGCTGACAAATGGGACAACTGTGAAAAATCTGTTGCGTGCCACACTGTGGGGTGTGACTTTCTCTGCTCGTCTGCAAAGCGCCATCTGGACCAAGGTGAGCCCATTAAAACAAAGCGGCGTCGATATTAGACAGCTTTAGTTGGGCGTCCGCGCCAGCTCTGCGGACGCAAGCCGTTTGGCGACGGGGCCCCAAAGCGGCTTGCGTACGTAAGCCCTTGCGCTGCTTTGTATTCTCCACGGGTGCGGGCCCATGAGTACCATGAGAACCTTGGGTACGCAAGAGGGTTGGGGTTCGTGGCACTAAATCTAATTATAAATGGCTGGTAGCCTGCATCCCCAGAGCTACAGCGGACGCTGAAGACCTGGGTTCGGTGGTTTTGGTTGTAGCAGTGTTGAACTTCTTAGGTTGGGTTGCATTTTATGCAGTTTAGTTAGGTTGCGTGCGTTTTGTTGTGCTGCGTCTGCTCATTAGTTTTAGTGGGTTGTGTTAATTGAGCTGCGTTGTTTAGGATGGCGTCCGGTTGCGTTGTTGCTAGTATGCTTGAGTGTCATGGGGTTGTGTTCGATTATTTTATTGAATTTCTTGGGTTGCGCTGTGTTGCGTGCGATTTCGTTGTTTAATAAACGAATTTAAAGTTAGCTACGGTGTCATATGATGACATATTCAGTTGAAATCACGGTACGTGACGTCATGATGACGTCGTATGGTGCAGTCATCACGTTAAATATTTTTTATCACCCCTGTTGACACCAACGGGCATTGCTTTTCTCAGTATTGAGAGCATTCATTGTTCGCTTAATGTCTCTTGAAATTGACGTTAAAAGTGTTTTTTGCTGGTTACGTTAGGTCAAATTAGGTTACTGTAGGTTAGGTTAGTGTGCAATGTTCAAAGTACGGCGTGATGCACGGCGTCTTTCTTGTTTTAGCTGCTGTGACAATGAGTTGCGTGCAGCGGTGTCGGAAGCCACACCCCATGGGCGTCGGAGGGTGTCACCAGTGGTGAGCATATTTAAATGTCTCGCCTATGCTCTTCGCACCACTGTTGCCGTCATTGATGGGCATTACGTTAATAGCCTTAATGTAATCGTATAATCAATGTGAATCTCTCTTAACATCGCAGTGCTCCTTCACTTTCGGAAATAACTGATGTTCGAAATCGAAAGAGGCAAATTTAATGGCGTTAACACCATTATGGCAGAATGTGGCATAGTACGCATTTAGTGACCCCTCGCTCTATCGACGATTAGCAGGCGTGAACCGTGCTGTATGTATGCGGAGCACGCTTCTGGCAACAAGTATCGCTTACAACTGCAGAAACTACCCGATGCAGATCTCGGAAGCCATGTAGAAGCGCGTGGTTGAGATCTGCTCCGACAGGTGCCGCAGTGATCCCAGCTGCTGTAGAGTCACTGGAAAATTTCAGAGTACCGCAAAGGTAGGCTGCACGCGGGCAACATTGAGCGGCAGCGGCCATTTCCCTTCCGGACCGTCCGGCGCGTTGGTGTCGTGTGTTGAGAAGTGACCGATCTTTTCGCCTCGATGCCGTGTTACGCTCGGCGTAACTGCATTTTGTGTGTGTGTGTTTCTTCAAAAGGATACCAGAAGTGATTCGAGTCATCGACAGTCTGAATTGACTGCGCGGTAAGCGGTGTAGTTAATGAAACGTGCGGCGAATGTTGCCATGTGCTCGCGAAATCTCTTCGTGGCTTCATCGGTCTCTTTTCGTTTCACGGCCGGGTGTGTTCGCAAGGTCCGGAGCTGTAGACATAGTTGCATTAGCGTAATGACCGTGCGAGATGTCATTTACTTCGACACTTGGTGAATGTTGACTGTATGCGCTAGCTTTGCAGTCGGTGTTCTGGTTCACTTCATAGCGCATTCGAGAACATTATCGAACATCAAGAACATTCAGCATTGCGTCCTTCGACTGATCGCTGACGCATACCTTACTCGCGCACCATGCTTGCTGTTCAGCTGGGTGTTATCTGTAATAGAAGTGGTGTGTGTACGGTAAGTGGAAGTTGTGCGTGAAGTATTTGTCTCGGTTCGGAAAGCCAGCAGCCGAACGCATCGGTGAATCGGCGTGCGGTAGGTAAGGTGCATCTTATTTTGCGAATACGTTGTCATTTCCTAACAGATACGTAGAAAATAGGCCATCAAAAATGATTGACGTCACTACTCAGTTGTTTCATTTCCTATTTCTTGTCTCCTTAGTATTCCCAACGTTGCAGTGCATCTGCAAATATTTTGCTGTGTTCCGACAAAGTTTTTTTTTTCTTTTTTTGGCGTTGCCAGCGCGTAAACGGCTGGGGTTCGGTTTCTGCACTGCTTTTAATTTCAACTTTTTTTTTTCGTAATGCACTCACGTTAAAACTTCCTCGGTGCAGTGCTTTGTTATTTTGATCAGAAATAGCACATCCCGAAAAGCTTTAACGCGCATGCTACTGCAACACAGTATGTATATAGATCTAGGGCTCGCATGAAATCGATTCCCTCAATGCGTGAGAGGATAAGCCAATTTATTATTATTATTTTATTTTTTTTTTTTTGCTGTGACCACTTCTCACCCACTAAACAGTATTGTAAGGGTACGCTAGGCGCAATGCAGCATTAGCAACATTCTTTTTTGAAAAAAACAAAATACGCTTAATAACATTGCCTTATACCAAGTTTATCAACAGAGTTCCACGCTTCAGTTTGGCGCAGTGGCAAATGATCATGCGATAATTGCCTTCAAGGTATACAGTAAACAGTTATTATTTTAATAAGTCTTCAATTTCGCTCTCGTGCGTGACACGCTTATAACTCGAAATGCATGCACAATCTATTCAACAGATCGAGATACAAACAGCCGAGCAAATAGAAAGGTATGTATGTAGTTTTCAATAGCGCTGAACATAGTGAACCGAAAAGGTGAAGTATCCTGTTGCATGAGAGCTTTTCCAGCCAAGTTTGTGTAGTTCACTGCAGAAAGGAGTGTTCTTCGAGGGGGGCGAATTCATTCCGCGGCCAACTATGCAGCCACGTACAACGACGCTCTTTGACGTTAATGTTTCCCACACGGAATGCAAAAATATACGAAATTCCCGGAGTAGCTCACCAGCAACGTTCGATTACTGGTGAGCTACTCTCTGGCATCTGCAAGACGCGTTTACAAAAGCGACGAAGTACTTCTAGGGACCGTGGTACTGCTAAATGTCCGGCTGCACTCTGCATTCAACGCGCCTGCAACCAAAGCGCTTGGAAGGGATATGGCGGCGAGAGGTCACGTGCTGCGAGTAAGCCAATCGCGTCGCCGGCGGCGCGCGGAAAACAGATGCGATACTCTGAAATTTTTCTAGTGACTCTAAGCTGCTGCTGCTCACAAGAAAAGCGTCTGCTCTTCCAATGAACTCATTCAATTTTCATTACCCTGACAGTTAACCCTTCAGTACACTTACGCTCTCGTCCTAACCTAACCTATTCCTAAAATTATGTGATCGCCACTTGTGTCCAGGCAGCTCGCATATCAATGACGCACTTTCCTCTTTTTCATCTCGCAGACTGCGCCGTTGCGGCACCGTTTCTGCGCAATCGCTGTGGAATTCGGTGGTGTACTCTACGCCATGATGCTCGTCAGCCGAGGCTCATCGGTCACACCTTCGCTACTATCACCAGCGGTTAGTGTTCAATAAGTGACCTTCGTTAACACTTAGAAACAAGCATTCAGGCTGGCCCAGTGTTCACGCTAGTTACGTCCTTCACTACTGCCTGATGAAGCAGCGTAGATGCGGTTTGAATCAGTGTTTCCAATTGAAGATTACCCGAATTAAGAACAGTCGTTCTATTGAGTTAGAGGCCACATTCAGACAGCTGCGGAATGAATAATCGACGTGCAGCATTAATGGCCTGAAACGTCAGCGAGCCATTGAACCTCTTTAGCGCGCTTCGTCGTATCGGCCTTTCTTTTTCGGTCACGCTAGAAACCCATTATATTTAAATAATTGCCGCACACCTGCAACACTTCGTACGGTCCATAGCTGCCACATCGGGCATAGCCAGCGAAGCGCCAGCGGCTGCGTGTCCTGCTGCCGCGGCTTCATGTTTTCGCTTTCTGTGCGCGCTGTCGCTCCTTCAATTCCCGCTCTTTTTCCTCCGGGTGGACGACATGCGTCCGTCTCCATAGCGAGTTGCAAAAGGAAACTGCAGATAACAACACCAGCGCGATCTCTACGTCAGGAGACAAAGGGAGCGCAACGATTAATGGAAAGTGCCGCCGCCGAACATCGCGACACTTGCGAAGGAGGCATCGGCGAGGGCGAAGCGCTATCTCTACGTCGCGAGACAAGGCCATAGGCGTGCGCAGGGTTCCTCATTAGGGGGGGGGGGCGAAGGTTCATCGCAGCGCCCCCCCACCCTACTAAGTCCATGTATGGGGCAGATTTCGCCCCCCCCCCCACCTCTTAGGTGACTAGAAGGGTCAATGTACGGGGCAGATTTCGCGCCCCCCCTCTTAGATAATTAGGGGGGGCGGCCGCCCCCCTGCCCCCCTCCCCTGTGCGCACGCCTATGCAGAAGGCCACGACGATTGGTGAAGAGTGCCGCCGCCGAGTATTGCGACGCACTGAAAGAGGCATCGCAGGTGGCGATGGGCGAAGCCCGATCTCTGTACTTCACGGGACAATGGGGCACGACGATTGGTGGAGTGCCGCCGACGAGCATTGGCGACACTTGTCATATATCAGCGCTGGCGAAGCGTAGTTTCTACGTCACGACAGAAATTTAAAGGGCATGACAATCGCTGGAGAGTGCCGCCGCCGACTGTTTAACACTTGTGAAAGAGTCCTCAGTGGTGACGAAAGCGAAGCGCAATCTGTATTCGTCACGAGTCAATTGGGCACGACAGTAGTGGGTGGAGAGTGCCACCGCCGAGTATTGCGATACTTTAGAAAGAGGTATCGGTCGTGGCGAGGAGGCGATGCGCGAGGGGCACCGAAAATGTTGTTCTGCGAGTCTTTCGGAACCTATAGCCATATGCGGCTTTGTTGCAGACCGCACGCGACTGTGACTCGGTTGACGTCGGGTAGAGAGGCAGTACGCGTACAAATGGAAGCAGCGGCATCGGCAGTGACGACGACGCTGACCTTAGCTGGACATGGTATCCAATTGGTTAACTTTTGGACATCGCAGAGATTACCAAACGTAAACCACCCCGTTCTGCAGTTTGCGTTAAGGAGCCAACGACTACAGAGAAATTCGTTCCGGGTTAAGTGCGATCGAGGTCGAAAGTGCCTGTGTGGCAATGGTTGGGGCGGGGGGTAACCACCCTTTATGTATGTTCGTGCGTGAGTTTGATGTGTGCGTGTAATTCGGGAGGTGTGGAGTCTGAACCCTCCCAAGCTCCTCCTCGCTACGCCACTCTGGACGCTTTTTTATTCGCCGAATAACTCTTGAACGAGACCTTGTCTACCGTGGTAATGCTTACGATTCAAGAAGTGTTCTACCATATACGGGGTGCGCCAGATATCTTTAGCCAGAGTTTAAAAATATGCCGAACACTCGATGACGACGCGACCAAATGCATGTTGCTGACTGTTGCCTGGAGTACGTCAGATTTTTTTATGCTGATTAGTTGCTTAATTAAGCCATTTTAACTAAATTTTGAAGCACGAAGCTGAGCGAAAAGTTCCAGTAAGGAAGTTGTACATTGGTTTTCTAACTGTCCGACACGAATACTGGTGTCGAGAAACCTAAAACGAGTATTGTGGTGCCTGGGAATGCATCGTATATATTTTAATTAGCGCTGCATTAAATATACACTTTCGGTTTCGATATCGAGGGGGCGGCTTCTCAGTGACGTTTCATGTCAGTATGACGTCACGGGGATACAGAAACTCGCGACGTACTAAAGGCAAATCCGTCATCTGCTCGTGGTGCACATAAACAACGATGAGTGAACTGTCGTCCAGGGACCCTGACAGTGATTTCTGCGACTTAGGCTGCATGCAGGACGCAGAACTCGCAAACTCGGGGGAACTGCTTTGACTCGTCGGGATAATGTCCAGTGCAGTGGGGCTGGCTTGCACATACTCAGCGACGAAAACTTCGAAGTCAAATTAAAGGGGTGGTGCCATCAAATTTCGAGGCTATAACAAACCTGTTGTGGGTTTCCTATGTATGCAAGGACATTCCACACGAAGGGTCGGACACAGCAAACGTTTAGAATATATTTTAATTCACTTCCAAAGTGTACCTAAATGCCCATTCTCCCGATCGAAACCCATCGCTAGCGCGCCAACAGTGACGTAGATCTGTAGGATGGGCAACGAAAGTTGTAGTGACGTCACACCAAATCTGCTGTAGTAACGTGAGTGACCTCCTGATCTCCGCCACTTCCGCAACGTACGTACCGGCTGTAGTGAACTACAATATATTCTAGTTCACTATAGTACCGGCAAAGCATCGGTTCCTACATCCCTCGCCGAGTTTCGATCGCTTCCTGGCTAAGTGCGTCACAGCCTTGTGTGGTCACGTGACCACGCCTCCTACACTTCTACGTCACTGCCCAACCTCGGCGCCCAGAAACCGAAACCGAAAGTTGTCCACATCAAAAGGCGATATTAAATTATTTAGCGAGAATACATGAATCTTGGTGCGTGCATCATGCTTCCTTGAGCTATAGGAAACGCTTACAGCAAAGAACGCGCAAGCCACAAGTTTGGTGGCACCACCCCTTTAAAATATTTTATACGTGTTCTCCGACACCGGTGTGCGGACAGCGTTAACACTGCATACCAAGGAAACGGAAAATGTCCCTTTTGCGATGTCTCAAAATCGTGTCAGTACTCCTTTAAGTATTAGTGTTTTTCTGCTTACTGCAGATGCCCGCGAAATACAAAAAAAAATACCACGTGATATGCCCGCTTGCGCGCCTAACGTCCACGTACAAACGATAAGCTTCCCTCGCGCCGGTTCATGGCAGCGATAAGCAGACGCAGCGGCTATCGCTTGTGTTGCCGCTAGCAACACGTGTTCGTCGCACAGCCACCGCCATCGTCACTGCCCTGTCGAGGCAGCACAACCGGGCAAATGCTATGGTCGCTTGCATGCGGAACGTTAGAGAGCACTAGAATCATGGCGCGCACTGGCGCGCAAGCGGGTAGGTCACGTGATATTTTTTGTATTTCGCAGGCACCCGCAGTAAGCAGAAATAATACTTAATGGATAGAAAGTTCAAAAAGAAAAACTCGGATAGGACGTTTAGAAAACCGATCTGCAACTTTTTACTTGGAATTTTCTGCCAAGGTTCGTTGCTTCGAATCTTAGTTAAAGTGCCCTCATTAAGCAATTAATCAGAGCACAAAAAATAGTCCGACTTGCTTTTGGCAATAGTCACCAACATGAATTTGGTCGCATCGTCACTGAGTGCGTTGGCATAATTTTAAACTCTGGCTAAAGATAGCTGGGGCACCCTGTATACATGTGATGTGTCAAGCATATCTTTCTCATGTTGCCTCTCCTCGCTGCTTGAATTTGTATATTTCAGATGGCTTCGCCATCTTCAGGACAACTGCAAGGCACCGCACGACGCTGCGTTTATCCGCTCTGGCAATCGGTTGCGTGCCAGGCCGGCTGGGGTAAGTATGACGTCACTTGTTCACGTGACAACTACGTAGTGTATAATGTACGTGGTTCGAATCGCGGGCTTTCATCTTTATTAATGTAGAACCTTGATATCAACTAAACCGTGACACAGACCCTCTTTTTTGCCCCGTTTTATTGGGCCGTGTGCAACTCTGCTTTTTAAAATGCTTTTCAAGAATCGGATGCGCAACAGTTTGTTCAGTGAATGGTGTTTTCTTGCGATAGCAGTGTCTTAAAAACGGCAGAAAGATGCACAGATCTGCCCCCCCCCCCCCCCCCATTTTCATCTTGCATTGCCAAAGAGGGGCAGGGACCACCGATGTGTCACTGTTTCTAGGGCAGTAAGGGTAGTAATTTGACGATATACGGTAGCAATATGATCTCAGCTCCACTTAAAGGGACCGACAACTGATTTTTCTCGACCCAGTTTTTTACGGCGCGACAGGAAGCTCACCCTTCGTAGCGCTTGTAGCGACAGTGGTTTATCCTAAAAGCACGTAGTTATTTTATAAGCAGTATTTTTCGATCTGAAAGGCTCCAAACACGCATGAAGGCTTGCTCCAGCAACGCTGAGAATTGATAGCGATGCCGTAGCCCCTGTGAAAGCTGTCGTTGTTCTGCTTTCGCAGGAGTTACTGTAATTATACTTAACCACCTTTATTTTGAGCTTCCAACCATTTTTGAAAATAGCAAGCTGTTACAATGCGATTATGTGGCTTTATACACCTTCTCGGTATTTTTATATCGTTGTGTGCGCCTGCGCCTGTGTCAAGGCTGTCTACGCCAAGCGAAGGCAGCGCCACTTTGTTGCATACAACTAACGCAGGCCTATATGCACATTTTTATCTTTTTATATCTTTTATATCTTTATCATCTTATATCTTTGAATATAAAGAAATCAACAATATTTCAGTACTAATAGAAAAGTCATCGAACGCGTACACCAATCAACGGTCACGTGACCGCACTGTTAGCAAAAATAAGCCGAGATGGGAGTAAATGGCTTGTCCTCTAGCGCACGCCCTGATGGGGGTTTTAAAAACACCGTCCGGACGGAGTAAAAAATTTACTCCCCAACAGGACGGGGTTTTTGGATGGACAGAGGGGAGTTTTTGTTTACATCCATAGGGGAGCTTTTCCAGGTAAATATGGGAGTAAATTTTTATAACCATCAAAAAGAAAAAAAAATGCTTTTCGCTCTTTAATTAAATTAGCATCGAAACACGCACACTAGATCACACGTACATAAACATGCACACAACGTTCGCAAAGTAATACAACACTCACACTGACAACAACTCACCACCAGCGCTTCACAACCAAACTTTGGTCACCGAGTATATATAGGCACCACATCTTGACCTCCAATGTGGCTCAGATGGGACACTTCTTTCTCCGAAATTAAGCAACAAACATTCATGGCGTACGTGTAAATTTGTGATGAGCTTATAGATACCACTGAGGCACACCTATCTTTTACTATAAACCCGCCTAACATTCAACGCCTTCTTAATTAGCGAATTTTGATTATCAGCTGGCACTCTGTCGCATGGGATGTATCCGCCTTAGCAGTACTGTGCGTGAGTCTGTAAAATGCACATAATCGTACACGAACCATGAGCGGCCGTGCACGAACGCTTCAGCGGCACACATTCACGAGCAACACCGGCGAAGAAATGCGTCGCCCCGCCGGTATATACCGCGTTGTGGCCGACGGCGTCGCTAGGCCTCTCCCAGGAGTACGGCACGGCTGATGAACGACAGCTCGCTATCACAAAATGCTTGCTGCTGTACAGTTTTCGTTGCCGTTATTTTACACACACACTGCCGCTATCCGAGTCCGCTATCCGCGTTAAGCTACGGAGCGATGCACTTACAACGAACGAGACGGCTCGTAGCCGCGGTTCCTGTTGCTCGCAGTGCAACGGCGGTCGCATGTTGGTTCAATCTGTCTCGTATCGGCGCTCGCCTTCTCGCTAGACGTTTGACAGCGGTGGTTGCATGGCGCAAAAGAGACATTTAGACTTATTCATTCCAGCAGCTTTTATTTTCTGTGAAACATATTCTTTGCTTCACCGGTGGCCGATGCGAGCTCGTAGAACTCACCACGGCGACCGGTGTGGCGGTGCGAGTTCGCTACGCCGCCGGCTTGGTACCGATGAAGTAGCGAAGCCTTCTTACCGCTTAGAAGTTGCAGCCGGTGAAACAACGGTTCGGTGACACTCCGAGAAGCAAGCGTTGCCGGTGGTCGGGGCGAGCGCGTCGCCGGCGCAGCTTTCACACCGGCCGCCGGCCGGCTTGATGCCGACGACGCAGCGAAGCCTACTTCTTTCTGCTTCGAAGTTTTAGCCGGTGAAACTCCAGAAACAACCCGCTGACGATCGCAACAGCTTACTTTTGTTACCGATGAAATTATTTTTCGCACTTCTTCGTAACTCGGCACGTTGAAGCGAGGTATCCGTGGCGTGTCGGAGGCTTGCACTCGTGTGCATGGGCATTGCCGCTTGACGGGAGAATAAACACGCGACAGCCAGCTCGATGTGTTCGCGGTCGGACGCTGGCGTTAGTTGAACTTGTCTCGGCCGGCCGTTTCAAATCCTCGCTGCACTGATAATTTCGTTGTCTGTCGACAATGCTCACACGGCGACTCACACAAGGCACTGGAGCTTCACACCGGCGTGCTAAACAGATGCCCGTACACACACGCACATTCACACACGCACGCACGTCACGACCAAAAATGGTTTTTAAAACTCCCATAGGGAGTTTCTAACCACGTGACACGCACGTCACGACCAAAAATGCTTTTTAAACCTCCCATAGGGAGTTTCTAACCACGTGATCTAAAACTCCGTGGGGAGTTTAACAAGGTCATGTCGTTCATAAACTCCCTCATTAAGCAATGGGCGTTTTACGACGACATGTGCCGACATCACTCCGCTACCAGGGAGTAAATGATTGGGGCATGGGAGTTTTAGGAGCTCATATGCTGGAAAAGCTCCCATCTCGGCTAATTTTTGTTTACAGTGCGGCTTCATTGGACCATTGATGATTTTGCCGCCAGAGGCGCCAAAGGTCATTTTTCGCGACTTTCAATGAAGAAATAAAAATATAAATCCACCTCTCACGAGATAAACAGGGTTGGTTTGAGCCAATGCGACGGACAATCTTTTCATCAGTGCAGTCATCTCATTTCATGTTCTGGGCAGTTGTCAGTCCCTTTAACGAATCCCGACAATATCTGTACTCGCCACGGTGGTCTAGTGGTTATGGTGCTCCATTGCCAACCCAAAGGTCGGAGGATCGAATCCCGGCCACGGCGTCCTAGGGCTGCCTTGAGGAGCCAAATCGTACATGTTATGGTAGATAACCCTATCAATCACTACTTTTAGAACCACATTTTTCATTGTTGCGTATAGCGCAGTTATCGGATCTTGCGAAGCCTGGAGGCACTACGTATCCGATTTTTCGTACCTGAATTACCTTAAAACACACCAAAATCCATTTCTCTAGCGTGAATAACATAAGGGAGATGAAACCATCTTAACTCGGCATCACGACCTGCATGTGCGTGGACTAGCGTCTATCCATGGCATTCGTATGAGGGCATCCGGTCCCTATAAGCACAAAATCTCGATATGCATTTATTCCTCACAAGGGAGCGCTTGCCACAAAGAGCAGAAATAAGTAGCTGTTAGAGTATTGGTGGCAGAAAAGTAGAGATAAAGAACAAATATAAATAATGGGGGGAAAATAGGGTCATTCTGCCTTAAGAGCCAGAGATATGGACCGTGAATTTATATTTTTTGGCATAATAACATAATTTAATCAATGTAGATAAGGTATTAGGCCAACATGAAACAAGGAAGCTTTTTTTCTTTTTTTTTCTTCGAGCCTGGTGGCAGACATGCCACCGCCCCGTTTTAAAGGGGACGCTCATAGCATCCATCCATCCATCCGGATAGCTGCCATTGCCCAAAAGATTCATGTGTATGCTAAGGTGAAAGTTTTATTACAGTGACCATTGACGGGAGCGCTGAAAGCGGTTTTTTATTGAGGTTCCAATTGTAAATTTACAACAGTGCACCTTCCCTTTTGTATGTAGATTTTGCATACGAAACTACTCTGTGTTGATATCCCGCGTGGCTATAGGCCACTATGAGCGTCTAACCGGCGTTGCACGCTAATGAAAATTACTGCGACGATAATGAGACGGGAAATTTTCAGTATATATGCCCCTAAGTGTATTGCGAAGGAAAAATTTTTCCTTGTCGGTGCGTCACGTTGCTTTTTGTTGCAGTGCATAAAATCCGGGTTCAATGCAAACGAATGCAGACTAATATAGTAACTATGTAGACTAACAGTAGCAGTAACAGCAAGTAGACTAATAAAACGGCCAAATTTCGCCATCGCATAACCCTTGAGGCGAACCCTTGAGGCGAAGGTCCCGGTCACCATTCTCATTCGCGTTTAAATGCGCTTTTATAGCAGGTCTGATGCCTGCCAAGAGTAGCCGCCAAGTAACGTGTTTGTCACCGCATGTAATCGCAATGCTGTTTCGGCAATAGTGCTTCAGATACGAGGCGCCCCCTTTTTTTTTAGGGGCGAAGCTCCTTAAGGCGGCACCCGTTCGTCCCTCGTAGTCGTAGTCGTAGTCCGTAACCAGTCTTACGCTTTGACCTCCAAGGTGGTGCCGGTGGGAGATTTTTCCTGTGCGTTGTTGAACAATAAAAAATTCGCAGCGGTAGCTAAAAGCCGACTTCTTCTGCCTCTCATTCCCATTAGCAGCCATTCTTTACCTCCAAGGTAGTGCCTGGTGAGATTTCTCCTGTGCGTGATTAAACAATAAAAATTTTGTTCAAAACGCCGTTTATTGATGAAATAAACCAACGAAAGACGCCAGATGTTTTGTAAAAGCAAAACGGAAGAACGCCAGAAGTTTCTAAAGCAAAAGGAAAAGACGCCAGCTGCTTAACGAAAGACGCCAGATGTTTTCTAAAGCAATGGTTTTCTAAGCAATGAAAATTCGCAGCGTACATGTAAAATTAAAGTGAGCTGCAAGTCGTCATAACTCATCGAACCTTTAGTATAAACGCGCCCTATCTCACGTCGGTGATGATGTACTGGGCAGAATTCACGGAAGATTCACGGTTTACCGATGAACCTCCGCAGCTTCGCCCACTCATCATCATTCACTCCGTGGATATGCTGTGATTTTTTTCTTGTACCTTATCGTGTGCCAACAGATGTCCCGGACTGCTCCATGCCATCATGCGATGACCTAAAAGAATGGATTGCGCTTTAACGGGAGCTTGACAGGTAAGGGTCCCTCGGCGTATTGCGGTGTAAAACATGACACCTCTCGCGTACGCTTTTAAATCTCGCAGTAGATGTTCCATCGGGTGCTTCATCGTGCACCACAAATGTGGTTGCACGAGCACAGCTTGTCATGACCTGCTTAAGCACCGCCTTTCTAGCTCCTCTTCCCAGTCTCCGTTGCCCTGAACGTTTTATATTTATACGCAGATGACGCAAGAAGGCGTCCGCTGTGACAACGAGTTGCGTGCCCTTCCGACTCGTGCGCGAGGCCCCGATGGTCGTTCGCAGCCATGGCGTGACCAGGGGTGAGTAACTCAATCCACTACACCAGTATACTTCGATTCTTCTAGATTCGACACTTGGTCTCCAATCAAAAAATGACATCGCGCTAGTATATGCGAATGTGAGCACTGCTTATTGAGGCACAGTATCCCGGCGTTCTCGCAGTATCTTTCATGACAACATTTTATTCATCTGTTTTTTGTTCCACGACGAAACATCGGAAAATGCTGAATAGTTTGCACTTTTTAGGACAAGCACAAATTTTTTCAGCGCGCAATATTGTGCTAAATAAATCGTGCTTGTATATGCCAACGCGAGAACCCAAGCAGCACCCAACTTTGTCAAAATTTTGCCACAAGATTTTGCTGACGTTTTGTATTTGTGCGTGTATATTATACGCATGCAAATCGGAAAACGTAGGGGTGTTCCAACCCTCCCTAACTCCGTCCCCCCCCCCCCCCCCCCGGCTACACCAGTGGTTATGTTCATTGTTCCTGTCATAGCCATTGTTCTTGGGAAGTGAGGGTGTGTGTATGTGTGCACGTTCTTGTTTAAAGTAAAAAGTAAATGAGAGGAGGGGAGAGAGTAAAGCGTAGCATAGGTATTTATAGAAAAGAGGTGGGAAAGTGTGGCTTCAGTGACGTTTTTTATGAATTCATGAAAACGGCCCGGGACAAACACTTGCTAACACATGCACGCTCCACCTAATATTCGATCTTCCGTTACGAATTCGATCGCATCTCGTCACGCTGCATCACGTTAAGTCACGTACCGAGTTCATAACGGCAAACTACATTCACCCGGAAAGGAAACTTTCAGCGCGGCAGAGGTTTGTTCACTATCTCCCGCGAGATGGCGCAGAGGGCGCGCTTTGAAGGTTGCTCCACTTCCGCCGGAGTTGAAATGCGCGCCTCCGCCCTGTACTTTGACCTAGAGGGCGTGGTCGCCCGTAGTCGCGGTTAACGTCAAGGCGGATACTTACCGGTGTCGAAAGTGTTTTACCCGAAGTGCATGCTACGTACTGCTTTCAAAATACACCGCCGTAAAACAAAACCAAAGTCTAATAAATGGATTTCTTAGTTTTAATTGATTGTCCGTGTGAAGTCCACGATATACGTTTGCCAAATATATTTCAGCCAGCCAGCGTCATCGTTGGCTTCAGGACAACTGCAAGGCAACGGCAATAGATGGTGCGATGATGACAGGTGGTTCCTCCGCTGTGGCACTGAGTCGCGTGCAGCGGCGGGGCTCAGCGATGCAGTCGCTGAGCCCCGCCGCTGCACGTTCCCTTCCCGTTGTCGAAAAGGGTGAGTGTAGTGGGCCGTGGTTTGTACAGTACTCAATAATAGGTTTTTCTTCCAAAACCACGATATGATTGTAGGAGCCGCCGTAGTGCTTCGGAAATTTACCGGATGTGCGGAAAGGATGGTATTTCTTCTGCGAACTAAATAAACCATGTCATCTCATCAGCGGTGCGGGGTGGCTTGTATCTGTTCAGTGTTATTCCTCGTCAGTTTATTCCATTGCTTCGCTTTCCATAAAGCTGAACCTGATATACATACATGGCTTACTATTTATTACAAAGCAAACACACGAAGTCAATGGATACATATGTCCCGTCGCCTTGGTGTGCTGTTCAAATTCTCTTTTGAAGTTCAAACGTTATGAGGTCCCATAGCTATAACGTTGACAAGGATACCTCATAGTACGTCTCTGTACTAAACGCATGTATACAAATTAAAAAAAGTTGTGAAAAGTACCTCAGTGCACCAAACGCAAAAGTAAGCAAGCAAATACCTAAACGGAAAGCTGTAATGTGTTCTTAAGCGAGCGGACCCCGCCCGGCAGCCAGCACAAGTGTTCATTTTCCTTTGTCCAACAGGCATAATTTCGAATCCAAGTTAATATTGCGATAACCAACGCATTTTTCACGTCGCCGTCGCCGTCATGTTCCGTACAAGTCCAAATCGATAACATGTCGCGCGGATGAAACGCATGAAAGCCAGCAGTTTGCAAAAACGCGGAAGTAAAAGTTGTCGAGGCTATACATGAGTACCAAACGCAAAAGTAATAGCAGAGGATACGTAATCGGAAAGCATCTGCAACTTGACCCTTGACTCAAGCTTCAACGTCATCAGCCTGACTGCTCCCACTGCAGAACAAAGGCCTCTCCCATGTTCCGCCGATCAACTAGGTCCCGTGCTTGTTACGGCCATAGTATACGTTATAACCGCAAACATCTTCATCTGCCCACCTAACTTTCTCTGTCCCCCTCTCACGTTTGCCTTCTCTTAGAATCGCTGGTTACAAAAATCAATGAAATCCTTCATTATGTCATGATGGTTAGTTCCGTTGTTATATACTTTAACTATTAGTTTGTCTGTGTTAATGCTGTTACAACTCTACTATGTAGCAGACTGGTTTTAAAACCCTGATGCCGTGTTGTGTTGTATACGCAGACTGTACGAGGTGGACTCATCGCTGTGGCATTCAGTCGCGTGCTGCGCTGTGATGTGATCCATCGATGAGCAGACCCCCCACAGCGGTAAGCACTGATATGTGTCACATAACACACACACACACACACACACACACACACACACACACACACACACACACACACACACACACACACACACACACACACACACGCACACACACGCACACACACACACGCACGCACGCGCACACACACACACACACACACACACACACACACACACACACACACACACACACACACACACACACACACACACACACACACACACACACACAGGCATAATTTCGAATCCAAATTAAAATTAAAGGATTTTATTGCGATAACAATTGTATAGACATAGGGTGCCTTTCGCCGTCGGCATCACCGTCATGTTCTCTATAACGTCCAAATTTATAACGTCGTCGTGCGTGTCATGTGTCCTATGTGCGAGGGAAAGCGCGTGAGCGTTGAGGCCCCGGCCGTCTCAGACGCGCGAAAGGCATGGAGGAGTTCCCAAAGTGCGACTTGGGGCGTAATCGCTCGCGGGAGCGTGCGCAATATCGCGAAGTTTGCGTTAAAGGTGTTCCAACACGGAGCAGCGCCTGTTTCGGAAAAAAACCATATACGAATGTCGTTTAGTGCGAGGATGTGTCCCTAGCTCGTGTAATATTGCGTAGCGAAAGCGCGTGTAATATTGCGTAGGATCGCGCCAACATTGAACACATGCGGATTGCGCATGGTGTGGTTGCTTTGAAGGCCCACCAATTACAAAGCGCACGGGCACAATTAATCATCGCTATCAGTAATAGCATCAACCAAGTGTGCAACTGCGCAGGTGCGCGTGTTCCCTTACCGACGAGTAGTCCATGGGTACTTCGCCGAATCGCGAAATATGATTATGGCGTAGCGGGTACTGCTCAACTGTGCTTGCAGCAGGTATTCTAGGACAGTTTGAAATGACCTATGTTACGCGCACTTAAAACGTTCCCGATTTTCGTGAGGCACGGTTCAGGCGTCCACCGAGAAGGGAAGCCAGGTTAGCGATTGAGAAGGCGTTCTACTCTTGGAGGCGAAGCTCACGCGTCCTCCAAGTTTGTTGCCGTCGCATTCATTGCTTCTCTTGCGGCGAAAGTGCGACACATTTGCATGGATGTGTCTAAGCATCCCAAATGAACTATGCAACGTCTCTGTTACTTACGTTGGTGTTACGATATACAAGCAAACAGCAAAACGTTTCGCTGAGAACAGCGCACGACCACTTCCACATCAACGACGCTGTTTACAGGTTTGGCTGGCGGAGACATCTTCCGCATTCGCTGTGGCAATCGGCGGCGTGCTCAGCCGTGATGCCCTTCATGGTCGAGGGCACATCAACCACAACGTCACTACTATCATGTAGGTGAGTATACGCAGCCGATTCTTGACTTACGTTCGCGCTGAAAGCTATGACGTCATAGCGGCTGGTGCGGTAACTGGTGGTATCGCCGCCTATTTTTCTTACGCGTTTTCTCGCGTACTAATCCGTCTTGTACCACGTACTGAAGTGATTGTAACCTCGCACTACACAATTCTCGGTAAAGGCCGAGGCGATGCGAGGCCGAGTCGGCGCCCGTGGATAGGTGGCTAGCTTTGCGGCAGTTCGCAGGGATCACATTTTGAAACAGTTTCAGTGAATCTTTGGTGAGCGTGCCGGCTATGCGTGAGCAAAAACGGTATATGCTACATGTAGAACCGAAACGCAAACTTGATGTTGTAACCATGCCACAGCGACCCCGATTTCTCGTTTGTCCCGCCGTAACTCTCACTACTAGTTTGTTTCGATTGTAAGTCGATCCCCCACCCCCTCCCAACTTGGGATTTGAAATTTAGATAAAATTGGTCGACCTCCAATCGTGTAAATACGGTATGTGCTGATATGTAGGATTTTTTAAACCTTGAAGTGGAGACAGTTGCAAGCACAAGAAGGTAAACTACTTGTACAGAAGATAAGGTTGGTTTGTGGTGTTAGCGTCCCAATGTGTCTCGGGCTGTGAGATGTAGTGGAGGGTTGGATATTTACTATATTCATATTTAACTGACAATTATGAATCTTGTGTAGAACTCTTTAACGCATTGTGCCATGTAACAGTGTGTCAACTTAGGCGAATAATTTTTCATTCACAATTTTCTGTGGAGGTTACCCGATGATGGAGGCCACATACGAAACTGACATACGAAACGTGACGTTGTAAAAATATAAATGTACACGTGCGTTCGTTGCCTCCCTGTTGGCACGTGTGCTCTTCTAGTCTATTCTTCTAATCGCGAGGTTGTTAAACCTGTTGAATTCGTGTTCTTATGCAAGTGCTGTGTTTTTCCCCGCAGCGCGGCCTTCTGTGGTATCCACCTCTCTGGATGGAAGAACATTGACTCGTCTTTTAGCAAAGGTGGCTTCACAGACCACCAACAGTGGTAAGAACTGTGCGCTGTCATTGCTTAAGGTATACTTAGATCACGACTACGTTGTTTGTTCGGGGTTCGACAGTCAGTCGCGGCCACATTTAATATGGCCATAATGCGGAAATGCCCTTCTATTGCGATTCAAATGCAGCTTAGGTAAACACAATGGATATCCAGGTGCCTGTTTTGTGACGTAAATAACTGCGCAAAACATGCGCAGTGGATTTAATTTCCCGATTAAAATTTCTTTTTTTCACTTTGTGCTACTTTGTTCTGCAACTCTGCATGTGTATATCTACACGCACGCACGTATATAGAGTATAGCAAGTCAGTTCTGCGCAATCCCGCAAGAACACGAATGATAATGCATGTGTATCGCGCACGCAGAGTAATCGAATGCGTCTTTGCTTGAGGCTGAGTCGTAAACTATGGAATCTGGCATCTCGCAAAGGCTGCAAATAGGGTGCCACAACGAAGCACTCGAGTTGTGCTGGGTTGAGCCGAGTTGCGTTTGGTTAGGTTAGTGCGAGAGAAGTGAACGTGATGGTTAACGCTGTGCCAGGTGGTTTGTGATCATCCAAACTAATGCGATGTTTGCGGCCCACACCTACTCGGCATACGTGTCAACTATTCCCGTGCGTCATCTAGGAGGAGCTTACTCAAAAACTCCAGCATTGATGCTGAGCATTAAAATGTGCCTGTGCTTGTCGATAGGGCAGAGGCTATGACGTAGCACTCAATGCAGCTTTCAATGCTTACAAGGAAGAACGCGAGAATATACAAAACCGATCGCAGCGCTGCTGTCTGAACGTCCAAATAATGCTGTCTAAGTGAGTTCATGTCGAATGTGCCCACATTCAAACAACAACAAATGCGCCCGTGTTCGTCGTTTTCACATTCCTTGCGACCGAGAGACAGCCCAATTTCTTGCGTTTTGCTTGCGGCACTTGCATCGAATTTTACCCGGTACCCTTGTCCGTATATTTATTCGTTTTCGCTTCACCAACCTAACCTCGCCTAAAGGCGGGCGTTTTTCGCGCAGTTGCATCAGCTTTTAGCCCTTCTATGCGAGAGGATAAAATTAACGGCAGTTAAACACAAGAAAAAGCTCTAAAATTCGGTGCATATGCTTTTTTTCAGCCGCTGTGAGCCTTGTAATTTCAGCTGCAAGTATTTTTCCCAAGAAACTGAGTCGATCTTGAGCAAACTCATGGCAGACCCGCACATTGTGATAGTCGGGGGTCGCCCACAGGACCGGAACCAGCCATGCCTGAGGGAAAAGTAGAGATCAGGAGCCGGAGCTGGTAACAAGAACGTTTGTGTTTTAGAGCAATCCGACGCCTTGGTCTTCCCAAGATTGCAGTCATCACCTTCTTCTTCAGTGGTTATTAGGGAAAGGAAAAAGGCACCTAATTTCTTTCTGCCTATAGGCGACACGGCGCAGTGCCTTGTAGGGGTGGGGGTAAGGAGGGAATAAAAGAATAGTAGGAAAATAGAGAGAAAAGAGATAGGAGCACATCATCCAACGAAGAGAAAACAGGACAGGAAAGATGGGGAAACGGTCACGGGAGTTCAGGGACGGGTCCGCGGGAGGGAGGTCGAGGCGACGCAAATTCCCGAAAAGTGGCCGTGCAGTCAGGTGCAGCCTTTCCTCCATAGCGGCGCCGGCGCAGCTGACGGCTAGCCCCCGAAGCAATAAAGGCACCACGGTGTGCAAGAAAGGTACCTGTGAGGCGCTCGGTGCATCTCGCAGAACGTTGGACAAAGCAGTGCACAGGTGACTGCTTGATCCGAGCAGCCTTGACTGCAAACAGCTTACTTTCAGGCCATAAAACCGTCAAACTCGGTCGGGTGTGTCCAAGGCGCTGGACGAGGGGCACTGACAGCTTTGAAGGGTTCAGAACACGAACTGCCGTGTTGTCGCCGCATCAGGTGCACTTCGGGAAACGTTGACCCGGAAGAAAGCAAGGCAGACGCCGCCAAATCATTCCCAATCCCAGCGTCCAAGCAGCGCCAAGCCGTGAAAGCCGATCCTAACATGTTAAAAATGTGCCGTCGTTGCTTGCCAAATAATCGCAATGCTTTTCCTGATGCTTCAGTATCCGTAGTTCCAGTTCGATGGTGAGAATATTTCAGGCGGCAGTCAGGCGCCATGTTCGCATTGCGTGCATGATGCATGCATGCCGCAGCATGAGTAGTATATTGCACAGGCGTACCGTGCTCAGTGTACATACGCCAACACGACTGCGTCTTTAGATCGTTTTTAGTAATCTAAAAACATTGGTATTACATGACATCAGCCAGTAATAAATAGAGTATAAAGGACATCATCAAAGACAAGTGGTTTCTTTCTCGCTTTTACTGCCCTTCCTACAGGCGATATCACCTCGCCGCTTATTTCTTAATAAAGCACGTGTACGCCGTCCACTTCTACCCTGAACACCGCGCCGTGCGGCCGGCGCTCCGCGGAGCGCCTCTGCCGGGCGCTTCGGAAACTTGCGCGCAAGCGCAATGACAGCTGTAGGCGGGGCCTTCGCCGCGGCGACATTTGTTTTCGTGGCCACTACAGGGAGCGACCGCCGCGCCGCCATCCGATAGCGCCTGAAACGCGCTTCTGGGCACTTTTTCTCCCTGAAGACGGCCGCTGGCCTAGGTTCTGAGGAGGAGAACGCCCCTAGCTCCACTTGTCCCTAAACGCGCTTCGCGCCGGTGTCAACTAACGTCAAGGTAAGTTCTTGCATTCCTTGTTCTGCGATGTTTTCTACGCGCGACGATGAAATTTCTCCACGCAGTACGCGTCTCTACTTAGAACTATTTTCAGCGTGACAGTTTTTGTATTTTCTTGTAGCCTGGGAACACCGTTCAATTGGTGCGACAGAAACTTATGCAGCTTCCGTCTCACGCATTGTATGGAAACGGTTGAATACCGCTTGTAGTTACTTTCTTGCCATAGAGTTGAACTAGTAAAAGGTTTGTGACACACACTTATGAGAACGAATGCAATAAGCTAGGTCTTCGCTTGTACATTAGTGTGCAAAAAAGCTTTTATTTGCGCAGGTGCCCATGCTGCGAGTGCAGTCGTAACGCTTTGACGTTGGATCCGAGCCCATGGAGAAAGTTGGAGCTGTAGAGCTGTATGTAAGTACACTTTGTGCGTGCATATTCTTCGTTTGACCATTGTGAAATATGTCAGAAGTGGCGTACTAATCAGTGCACAAAAATTGATCTGCCAACGTTAAACAAAAAGTATTTAATAATGAGCCGTAGCGTCCCCCCTTCACTGCTCATGGGCTTTTTTTCATTAGCTTAATGGGCACAGCCACTGCTCTGCCAAGAAGCCAGACATGAAGTTCAAGGGGGCACAGCTTTTGCATCGGTCTGGCTTTAATGAGGGCAACTTGCGCTGTGATTCAAAATTTTATTTTCAAGCCATTGTTCAAAGCTTTGCAGGAGGCTAACACATACAATAGGGCTCTCGTGGTTCATAGGGCTCTCGTGGTTCAAAAACCGTGGGCAGGACCGCTCAAAGTAAAAGAAATCTAGGCCGAAGGTTTACAGGTTAGTATGATTGAAAATTGGGCGAGTTGGTAACAATTCATCGCTGGTAGAGGCAAAACAGTGCGAAATAACAGAGACCAAGGACGAGTAGACACGACACGAGTGCTGACTTTCAACTGAAAAGTTTATTGAAGAAACAACATAATATACTCTTACTGCACATGCTCTTACAAGGCAAGAAACTCATGACGACGTCATGGCATTGAAGTGGTGTTTGCAGCCAAGAATAAAGTTGGTGATATCTGCACAGCAGTGCGGAAAAAGGCCCAGTGGTGAAGGATTCATATTCCATTAAGCGCACGAATGTTTTTGTGCCATTGGCATTGTGTACAGCATACCCTTCACGTGTGGAAGTGTTTACATTGGGCAATCGGGGCGACGCATAAACTCGCAACTGAGGGAGCATCAAAATTCCCCGAGAGGTAATGTTTGCTCGACGCACTTGGCAATGCACTGCCAAGATTGCGGGTACACCGCAGAATTTTCTAGAATGAGGATTCTTTTCCGCCACCACGACCAGTTGACACGTGAAATCTTCGAGGCCCGCAAAATACAGAAGGCAGGGCATAACTGTGTCATTCAGTCTTCAATAGCCCTCCAGGAAAAGTAAATTTCCTTTTTAGATGCTTGTAATCGTTAACAGTGCTAAGATTACTAGCAAGAGCGAGCCAAAGAGCCCAGATGAAAGCATGCCAGTTTCATTACCATCTGCTATTGCCATGTATTAGCATGGCTCTTATGACAAACACCGACATCCCGGAATATTTTCTGGCTGTTTTAGGTCAGCAGTTAATGTACAAGCTTCCTAAATTCTTCCATTGCGTGCTATGTTCTATCATAAATTAGAGGCTCAAGACATCAAGTACATCAACAGTTTCTTCCGTTGTTTGTTATTGAAAGCATGTTGTAGGGATGGGTATGTTTCTGTATGAGATAGATTTTGCACATACCGCAGATCCATATATGCTGAAATACTGCAGAAAGTTTCAGTATTATCGTCACCATCTTTCAAAGTAGCATTTGGCGTTGTTAGTTGCCTAGTTTCTGAAGGAAGAAGAAAACTGGAAAGTGAGTTCCTGGACTCCAGTCTCAAAGGTGATGCTTTACCTCCATGCACATTCATCGACGTTCGAAAAAAGAAAAATGACAAATTCGCATAAGATCTGCATATTTTTGTTGGAATCCTTCGGTATTACCTTTGATGTTAACTAGTTTATTTGTATAGGGAGAGGCTGCTCAATTACCTTGTCTGGAATCGGTGCACTGAGTTTGTGTGCTATGCTTAATTTGGCAGTTGCAGGGTGGTAAGGCATAGCCTTTCAGATAGCAGACTTGTCTACCATCTTTCTGGTGCTCCTGCCACGGGCTGAAGCCAATTAAATCCTTGTGAAATGTTTGCCGAAGGTTCACAGTGTGCACACTAGCATGTCTCAACCGATCAGGACAGAAGATAGTCAACAAGTTTGGAGAAAATGTGCAAATTCTGCACGGTGCATTCACATTTCAGTGGACATTTGCTGGCTGGCGCATCCTCTTGCCAAAGTCCAACATCAGGGGAAAGTGCAGTGCTGCATGTCTGGAAAAAAGTTCATTGACTAAACACCAAGCGATGTCTGCCAAGGTGTCGAGCTTTCAAAGTGCAAAGAGAGAGTAAGCTTGCTCTAACAAACATAGCAGTGGTTATGAAAATGATAATGTGCATTTGTAAGTACATACTGTCATAGTGCGCTCGGTACAAAACAAGTAACCAACTAAGGCATGCCGAGTTTTAAATAGCATAGGTGTATTATGTCCGGTACCGCCTCACACAAGAAACGCCTGTTGGTGTGCCATACCCTTCTACCTATGAATTTGCAGCAATTGGGGACCTATTAATTGCACTTGCAGCAGTTGGGGACCTATTAATTGCACCGTGGCACTGATAACGATGTAGACTTTCTAGAACAAATGGCTCGGCAGCTACAAAAGTGGGCTTGCTACGAAACGTATAATGCAGATGGCACTTTCATCGGTACTAAAGGTTTTGAAAACGTGCAAATGCTTCACAAGCTTGCCCTCGGATGCGTGAACATTTCTAAAGACACCGTGTGTTTCACTTATAAGGATTTGTGCAGGTGGTATAAATAACCATTGCAGCATCGCAGAAAGTGTCAAAAACATGCTTGGAAAATGTTCCGATTTGTCGTAATTTCTGAAACATAGGGTAAGCTGCTGCATGCATATGTTTGACTGACTTCATTGTGAGTTTTGCATGCAGGACGAAATTAGCATTCTGGTAATTCCATAACCAGGTCACAATTGTGAGACATACTGTTGTGGAGGAACTCGTTGATTTTGCCTACCCGGGATTCCATGAAACACCTAAATTTAATTGCACTGTGTGGGACAATATCAACTGTTCAGTTGCACCTGCTTTTGGCTGTTACAAGTTTAGTGCTGTTTACCAATGTTTTGCTGCTGCGCTTATGTGTATTTTATGGTTGAAATTGCTTTAATTTTAAAGGAGTACTGACACGATTTTGAGACATCGCAAAAGGGACATTTTTGGTTTCCTTGGTATGCAGTGTCAACGATGTCCACACACCGGAGTCGGAGAACACGTATCAAATATTTTAATTTGACTTTGAAGTTTTCGTCGCTGAGCATCTGCAAGCCAGCCACAGTACAATGGGCATTATCCTGACGAGTCAAGACAGTTCCCTCGAGTTTGCAAGTTCTGCATCCTGCATGCAGCCTATATCGTAGAAATCACTGTCAGGGTCACTGGACAACAATTAACTTATCGTTGTTTATGTGCACCACGGGCAGATGATGGATTTGCCGCTAGTACGTCGCGAGTTTCTGTATCCCTGTGACATCACACTGCTATGAAACGTCACCGAGAAGCTGCCCCCTCGATATCGAAACCAAAAGTGTCTTTTTAAGGTAGAGATAAATAAAATACATACGATGCATTCCCAGGCACCACAATACTCGTTTTAGGTTTCTCGACACCCGTATTTTTATTTAGAGCATCAATCCGAAAATTTTTAAAATTCATGTCAGTACTCCTTTAACATATCTTTTTTCCTGTCTGTACTCATAAGTAACCTCAACTCACTTGGTAAGAATCTTTAGCACATAAGCGACACAAGGACGAAAAGGGAGGGACAACGTCTGCACTAACTTTCAACGAAATGGTTTACACAAGGCACTAATAGACACAGTGGTGGTGCCCTAGCGATTCACCAAGATGCCATGCTGAGAGATATGTCTTTTAGATGTGAAGCATCTTATAGTGGAGTTCAATCCGGTGGTGGTGGTGGTGTGCGGCGTGACCACCCTTACTGCGCATGCGCAAGCCCTCTCCACTTTCCCTCTCCCCCTTTTCCTCTCCACTCGCCCTCTGAAACGCGGGCTCTACATGCCGAAACGCTGCTTCGCATCGCCTAATGGTCCCCTTTAGCGGGAGATGGTGTGATTTTTTTCTGTTTTATTTTGACAAAATATATGGCACACTATAATCACTTCGCGAACTACTACACATTCAATACAGTTAATTCTTTATTCGAAAAGGATAGTTGCGGAGTGCTAACACAATTGGTACCCACTTTTACAATTTTTGCAGCTTCTATTATCAGTCTCGTTAGTTCAACTCTATTAGCTGATGAAACCTTTGTGTCCTGAAAGAAAGGTTCATACTCTCATGCCCTACACTGTGACGCCAGCCATCCATCGTTGCATTTGTTCACAAGATTACAGTGCTCTCTTAACCTATCATTCATGCAGTGGCCCATTTCCTGACATACCACTTACCACATGAAAGAGGTATCTGATAAACGACAGCTTCTCAGCATGTCCTATGTCGTTTTGTGCAAGCAATTGTCTTCTTTGGTGCTTGACTACTAATTCTGCAAATCGATTTCAGCTTGCATGGAGCTGAAAAACTACTTGTACATTAGCACGTGATGCCATCCTTTCCATAACTGTAGTTGGATAGCGTAACAACTCAACAGGACACACAGCACATGGGAAAGGTTCACACACAATGCGTCACACAAACAGAAGTGTAAGTCGTAAAAGGCTTAAATTAGGAAGTACCGCTCCATTGCTCTAGTTGGCTGTTCCAACAGTGATGTCGCTGAAAAAAGAATAGCTGATGTGCTATACTTGCACAAAATTTAGCATTACATAATAAGGTTGGTGTCACATACAAATGTGCAAATAGTTTTCCAGCTCTAGAAAGCTGAAATCAATTTGCAGAATTTGCAGTCAAGCACGGAAGAAAACGATATAGGATGTAGTTTGCGGAATGTAGACAAGCTGTTGCTTATCAGATACCTCTTTTCTGCAGTAAGCAGTATGCTAGGCAAACAAGCAGCTGCATGAATGATAGGTTAAGATAGCATTGTAATGTGTGAACCTTTCTTGCAGAACACACAAAGGTTTTGTCAACCAACAGAGCTGAACTAACGAGGTTTATAATACTATTTGCTGCAGGAATTGCAAAAATTGGGTACCAATCGTGTTAGCACTCTGTCCCTGTCCTTGTCGGATAAAAAATCTGCTTTCTTGATTGTGCAATAGTTTGTTAGTTGATTAGTGTTACGTACGTCTTGTAAAAATGAAGCAGAAAAATACAAATCTCTGTGCATGGCTTCTTGGTGCAGTGTGAGGGCACCAACACTGTATAAATGTTTGCCTCGTGTGCAATAAACAATTTTGTTTAAAGTTAGCGCATGTGTTGTGTCTCTCCATGTTTCTCCTCATGTTGCTTATGTGCAAAAAATTCTTAGTATGTTGCCAACTAGGCTGAATTTTTCCCTAAACCTCTGTCACCCTGTGCTGTATCGTCTGTTGTCTTTTGACCAAACTGTAGCCTCTTGTTTTTTTTTGGTATGCAGGTGTATGTGCATGCTTGACTGAAACATTTTTTTAATATGCCTTTTGTGTGCAAGATGAAATTAGAATTCCAGATATTCCCAAAACCACAATATGATTGTCACACACAGTGCTGTGGAGGAGCTCGTTAATGTTGCCTACCCTAGATTCTTTAGCATATCCAGATTTACTTCATTAAGTGAGACAAAATCAGCTGTTCAACCGCCCCTGCTTTTGGCATTTACAAATGTTCGACAATTCGACAAATTATTGCTGCTGTGCTTGTGCGTTTGCCAAGCCAGCCTTCCGATTTTTGTTGTGGTGATACATGCCTGCTCGATGGAGACACCTTGTACTTATTGTGCCTTTTGCGTGCAGGTTTTTGGACAAAGTCACCAATTCCATTGCTCTTCCTATGCCAAGTGGCCAGGATAATGGTTGAAATTGCTACAATAAAGGTTATGATCAACAACATTTGTTGAAATTTCGCATTTACTTTTGGAAGCGCAGTATAACGCATTCCATGCAACATTACTAATGAAAATGAGTCGACTTAAAATGCTCATGTTGTCTGGAGCGCAATGGATTAAGCGAGTGCCATGTCGGAATAAACAGCATTAACTAATTCTTTGGACAAAAGAACACCGATTTTGCTGATATGAAAAATTCTTGTACACGGGGTGATGCTGGAGCTGTTTTGACAAGCGTACTTGTCGTCTTCGTGGCTGCAACTTTGAGACAAGTCTTGTCGAAATGTTGGCTCCAGTGACACCCTAGTCAAAGCGTTGTACCATGCCAGCATTTCACAATCAAAAGTTTTAGCTGTTCGCTGTTAGCCTGTTACACCCCAGTGGCGCAAGCTGAGGCATTTATTTTATGTCTTTCTTTATGCCTCAACATAACTTCTATCAAAAGTGATAACTAATGGGAAGTCTGCATATAATGGCATCGGATTAATCTCTGGAGCTTCTCTAGCCAGCAAAATTTATCGCTCTTTCTGTCTACTCTGTCCTTTTTTTCCTATGTTCGCACGCTGCAAAACCCTGCCAGTATGATAATCCAAAAACGGCAGAAGTTCAGGGGAAGATGGCGGCTTGAAAAGGTGAAAAATTCTTGGACACAGAGTGTAGCTGGAGTCAGCGTTTCGACAAGCAGTCTTGTCTTCTTCAAGGGTAAAAATTGCTGCTGAATGAAAGAATTCGATGCAGAGACCACTATTCGACACCTTTATTTTAGCCAAATGGCGCATAAGTGTGTTAAAATACAGCAAAAATCCCCATATCTCCCGTGGAGCAAAGTCTCTCGATTTCTTTTCATCGAAGCGAGTGGGTCGGCGGCCGTAAATGACGGGAGGCGCTCAAGAATAGCTTTCGGTTTCGGTTTTTGACTGCGCGAAGCGCCACCTGCTTCCTGCAACTGGTGTCATGGAGACTTCCTGTTTAACTTTTGAAACTCCAAGCGATTGCAACCTTTCCTTGCGCTGTTGTACTTGATATTGTGCAATATATATGCGCCTGTGTACGTTATGGTTATATTAGGCACCATCCAGGATATCAAGCATCGAAATCTGATGTGCGACACTTGCGCTTTGCCACTAGAAGGTAAGCAAAACACCACTGCATGCCGCACGACGTTCCTGCTGTCTGCGTAGTGAAGCAAATATGTATCGTCTTTACGGCGACCGCTGTCCTTGCATCTTGGCACGACGTAGGCGGGATCGACTCCTCCCATGTTTATCGTAGAAGAAAGTGAGCCGCGCCAATACGGACACTAGAGAACCAGACATCGTGTCGTCTTATGTGTCGGCTTTTGACGCTTTTCGTCCGATTAAAGACTGATTCCTACCTCTAGAAACTTTCTCTCGTTCTTTGTATTTATATTCTGCCCTTTTCACCGGACTTTGAAACGAGGTCGCATTCGTTCGTCAACTGACGCAACGTGCAGAATGTTGCCTTTGCCTTGTTCGCAAAAGAAGATAGTCAATGCCACGCCATCGGAGGGGCCCGTGAAGGCATAAAATCCGTCAAAAAGAAATTGACATGCTTCCTGAAGTCTGAAAGGGCTAGGTCATTTTCTGCATCGCAAGAAGCCAGTCACGTGTTTGGCGCTACAGGGGACCCTCCACGGGCTGCTGCGGCTACTATCACAGCCTTTAAATCCGTTCCACTCCTAGCGCGAGTGCGCCGATACAGCTGTGGCAGACTTGTCTACGATGCTTACATTGAATGCTGCAAGCTGCGTACATTGAAATTGTTTTATTTTTACACGTACATAAAATACGATTCGTGCATGCAGAACAAACAAGGCGTTAAATAGGGCGGCATGGCTCATCTGTTTACAACATCACCACATTGGTAACCAATCGCACTGTTTGCATGAATGGCATTCCCCGCCAAGCGAAGATGACTGAAGACATAGGTGTGAGTGCAGTATTCATATATTACACTATTTAAAGCCTACTAAGTGACATGGTTTAGACAACCTGTTACCTAAGGACCTACCAACATTGTGCATTTGTACAGAGCTGTCTATGCTTTCAGCGTGCCTTTAACTTGAGGCATTTAAAATTATTTCCTTATCTTATTATCTACTCCATCTATCTTCTAGCTGCCCTTATCCGGGTGCTCTCATGGCCACTTCCGTAACTGGTATTGGGCATAAGGCATACCACTGGAAGAGCAGACGCCACCTTTGGTGCAACGTGCTAGGCAGGCTCATGTGGTCATAGTGGCTGCTTAGTCTGCTTTGGGAGCACCAGAGCGAGCTGAAAACAAAACTTTAGAATGCCACCTGCGCTGTAATTCTGAGTGACTGGGGAGGTTTTCCTGCTGTTGCTGTGCGCTCGACAACACTTGAAAGAAATCACTACATTATGTAGCCACTGTCTTTGGAGGAGTTTTGTATGGTAGGCCAGTGCTCAATGCAGGGCGTACGCTATGGAGCCTGCTGCCAGCTTTCACATGTGTCCGCAGGGTAAGAAGGTGCATGAATCTGCGAATGCAGAACTTAGAAATTGTAAACAGCTATTGGCTAGTACTTCCGCAAGGAAGATTTCTGCTTTGACGTGGGGCTGCGATGTTCGGTGAGTAGCAGGAAGCACTCACCGAGACTCGCCTGTGAACGCTGCCCAGCTAATGATGCTTTTCTTCCTCAAGGTCACCCATACGTTTCTTACCTCCATATCGCCCCCAAAATTAGGTTGATGCACTCAAGCTAATGTCAATTAAGTTGACCTGTCCCAAATCCATCTGTTTTCTACAAAGCCATATGTATTCTTGTTGGAAAAGTGCCACACCTTTTGCGTTATAGACATAATATTGGCACTGAAATTGCTGGAAAACTTGCCATAGACTTTTGCACATTAAAAATTTCTATTGCAGTCTCTACACCTTGTTTTTACCCTGCTTTGTAGCTGCAAGCTCGTTGCTGCAGTAACTTCTCAGTTTCTGCGATTCCTAGCCCATGCATGTCTTTGTCTGCCGGCGTTGTTTGGAGAACTAGTCCAGCAAACGTTGCTATGTGATATTTGTTCACCTCCACGTTGCACAATACCACATGTTTTGCCTCGTAGACTGCTTCTGCTTCTAACAGCAGTTGCGTAGTCTGCCGTCTTAAGCTTTGGCGTATGAAAGCTCTGATGCTATAGTAGGGCGGCAGCTGCCATAGCTGTGGTCGTCCACGTGGTCCTCATTCTAGGACTACAACCAAGGTTGTTGGCCGTGCGTATTGTTTCAATATTTTTTCTCGTGACATCAGACTTGTACGCCTGATCGCTGTACGACTATGGCTACAATGACCAGATGTAGGCACTTGCTAGCGCCGCCTGGCAGGCTGAGCTCAATGCGCTCGGTGCAGGCTCAGTGTGCTTAGTGCAGTGAGCTCAGTGCAGGCCTCCTGTAGATATAATGGAAAGGGAGCAATAGGAATCATTTTAAAAAAGAAGGCTCTTGTTTGTTTTAGTGCCATCCAAAGAATGTTTTGAATTATGAAAAAGAAGCAGCTGGAAATTGCTCACTGACGAGACTGATAACTGTAGATACGACACCACCTGATTAATAATAATTATAAGAAAAAAAAAGGCTCTTCCCGACAGCACACACAAGTCACCATAGATGTCAATTTGCCTAAAGTTTAAATTGTCTTTGAAAAGCCTTGACAACATCCACGCACTGACAGTTTATTGTGTATGCAGTTAAACAATATGCTGCGTACTTGCAGTCGCCAACTTGATGCTTCATTCTTGTATCTGCCATTTAGTTAGTTTCAACATTAGCTTGAACAAAATGTCATATGTGGGTCATTTCTTGAGGGATTTGACAGCAGGACTCGAGAGATCTCCATAATGACTGAAATCTGGACCTTGATTCTGAAATATACAGTTTTTGTTCCATGGTTATGTTTCACCACACTGCAACCTCACATGGGGGTGCCAAAGGAAAAAGTGCTTAAAACCAGTCGTGTCTCTGTAGCTCATAAACATACTTATTAGAGTCTTTTAGCAAGTTACGGAAATATAGTACGCAAATACGGTAAGGCTGTATGGTAGCGCTCCTCCTTTCCCGCTCGTTGTGCTTTTGCCGGTGAAGGCAACCCAACACCACAAAAGCTATCTCAAAAGTTACTGTGCAGTTGTCACGCATCATTGTTGCCTGTCAGCCTACACATTGTTAACGAGGAACCTGTCGTTTGAGGATGCAGTTTCCTGAACTATCACCTGAACTGGGAGCGGCTTAAGCACAACGAGCAGGAAAGGAGGAGCGCTACCGTAGTGCCTTACCGTATTTGTGTACCATATTTCCGTAGCTTGCTAAAAGACTGTTAAGAAAAAAAAGTGCGGGACAAAGACAGTCATTCGTAGGTATGCCGCTACGAAAGGTCCAGCCCGCGTGTTTGAGACCCCTGGTCTATATCATCCCAGGAACATGGAAAATAGACACTGGAAGTTTTATAAGACATCTTGTGTGGGTTAGACAAGAGAAAGACATACCATTTATAGTTGGTGATTTTACTGTAGCAAATGTGCTGCAGACCACCGTGCTGCAGCCACACCGTGTAGATCGTGAATAAATGTTTTAATCAACGGTTGTCTAACAACAGTTGGCGTGGCAGTGTTGACTGTCCGTTTTATAACAATGTAATAAAATTTACATATGTACTCCTACGGCTCAGCAAGCTAGAGTTTAGCCAGTATTTTTGTATACAATTTGTGTACACACCATTTCTGCAATGCCTGCACGACTGGTGAGGTTTCAACTGACTAAAATGCTTTCTCATGATTTGTGAAGGTTATATATAGGGGTTGGTTATATTCCATGCATTTATCCATAACATCAACAGTGCTAATAAGGTCTATTGTTGAGTAGCCTGTATGAAATCCTGCTTACTCATTTGGTTGATTGGATTCTAAGGTGGTCCTAATTCTATTAGCTATTACTTTTGCAAATGCCTTGTTAGCAGTTATGAGTAAGCTGATCGGCTTCTAATTTTTCAATTTCTTGATGCCCCTTTTCATTCAAACATTTATTTTGCAAAGCATGATTACAACAAAAAGGGATATACAGAAAAGGGTCCCTCGGTTATGAGACCATACCATGACCCCCTGCACATGATTATTGGATACAAATTACAAATAGGTACACAAGTTAACTGTACCGAAAACAAAAAAAAATACATTAATACAAGACATTGATAAACAAAGCTTATAAGTACATAAAACTGTATAGTAATGTCATACATAATTAATTAGGGCAATGTTCACATTCTTCAAAGATTTCAGTACGCTCACAGCAAAAAGGCATTGCATATACAAACTGGCCAGTTTTTCAAGAACAGTGTGCCCCCGTCTTTAAACAGATCTGCTGTTACCCTGGCGTGTTATCGCAGAGCAATGCTATTACTTTTTTTAATGCTTTTCCTCACCATAGCCGTCTGGCACTGCTGAAAAATTCCTGGGCTGCATTTTTTGACCAGTGGCAGATGGCTGATGGCGGTAAAGGGCACAAGAAAACTAATAGCATCACTGTACAGCAACACCCCTGATCATAACCGGCTGCTTTGCCCCACTGCATTCCCTCTAAGGCTTTCTTTCCTTCATGTTAAAGCTGCTTTAGACACACAAAAAAAAAAGACGCGCACCACAAGAGAAGATGACTGGACGGGGCGCCACTCACAGCTGCTTTAATTCCCAGAAACCACACACACATATGTACCATCAATTCGCGCCTGCGCAACAAACATCCATTTGAACATCAGGGGTAATACAATAACACACGCTCAATAAACTGTTTCTCAATCTTATATAAAACTACTTATGTATCACTAACACACAAACTTTCTTGCTTTCTTATGTAAAAAGCTTCCATTAATTCTCTTGCTTTTGTGTCTTTGCTCCTGGCAGAATTTTCTCTAGGGGTGTGTTTTTTGTGCATGAAGCGGTTATTTTAAGATGAACAGATGCCAATTCTTCTAACAAGAAGTTTTCGTTCCTTCACCCGCCATTGTTGGTGAGATTCGTCTGGACTACTACTATTATTACTACCATTGTTGTCCTGGCTGATCTCTGTAGAAAATCATAGCTGCTTTGACAACCTTATACATATTGGTAGTGAAACTGCCTTGCCTTTCTCTTAGTGCATACATATGGTTTTTGCCTGTGCCCAATTTTCTCTTCACTGCTTTTTGGCTTCTTCTGTTCTTTAGAGCATGTTCAATTCTCTCCATATTGAACCTTCTTATGTTGGCTACCTTACTCTTCTTTACTGTTTATCGGGTTGGAGGCTTTCATGATTCGGTGTTTCTTCAAGTGGCAGTACACAACCTTGCGGTCCAAAATTTCTGATGGAGAGATAAATTCGCACTTGTACGATGTGAACATGTTGCTGCAAGAATTTTGCGAATAAGTGCTGTAATAAGGAAGGCTCTCTACGTGAAAGTGCCCGTTAAGCTTTGGACATTGCTATTGCAGATCGCATATATCGATGCAACGAGAATCCCAATATCTTCCTTGTTGTACGTCTCTAAAATATCTTTGAACATAGCCATTTCCATCTTGAAGTGGTACGTCCTTTGGTCATCTTGCTGGTGTTGCTTCTGAAATGCCAATAAAAGTTACAATGTGGAAAGCTCGCTTTTGTTGTTTACTTGAAGACATCATTTAAAGTGCATATCCTGACTCACTTAAATTTGTATTGACCTAGCACATGTACTGAAACAAGTGCACAAGGTGCCCAAGAAGAAATAAGGACCCACAAGATTAGCAACATTTCAGTCTGTAATCAGAACAAGCATTCCAACACCTTCCCCAGGGCTGTGGAATAAAACCATGTTTATAATAACAGAGAGCTGAGCTAGTTGGTAAGTATTTATTCTAAAGGACAGGGCGTGCAAAGACAGGGCGGCCACTATCGCGGAATGTTTAAAGAAGTCCGTTATGCTAAGTCCGAGCATGGTTGCAGAAAGCAATGAGAAAAAAACACGTCGTAGGTATTGCTTACATTCATTGCATGTCTCACAGGCTAAAGAAAGTGGGAAGTAGATACAGCGTTAATGCTGTCTTTACGGCTGCCAATTATCTAGGTAAGATTTGTGCACTGTGCAGAGAAAGAATGAGCGAGTAATAGTAGACAAGATGCGGAATAACATTTGTTTCATAAAACATGCCAACAAATTCACTGATTGCTGTACAGGTGTGGTTTATAAGGTTCCCTTTAGCTACGGCTGCTTCTACATAGGACAGACGAGCCGCTGTGTTAACCAGAGATTATTGGAACATAAAATACTGTTAGGCGGAGGCTCACCTTCTATCTTTACATTGTCGAGAGTGTAAGTCCGCACCAAAATTCGATAAATACGCAGTTTTTTACAGGCATATGAATGAACAAACTCATCTAATAATCGAGGCATGGCATATCGATAATAATGCGCACTATTAGCTCATGCGCATGCATGAGCTAACCGTCTATTAACTTGCATAAAGAATAAATCAACTGCCTTAACAGTTATCTTTCACGTACACCCCCACACGTGCCGGATTGATAAGTTCGTCTATTGCATCAGCATGCGCAGATAAGTTTTCACGTCTTCTTTTTTTCCCGCCATTGTGTGCCTTTGCAGTTGATAGTTGGCGTTTGTGGTGTCTTGACTTCTTGTGTCAAAACCATGTTGTGCATCAACCTTGGTAACAGCAGCATGCTAGAACACACAGTGTATGTTAAAGTGTTCCTGAAACACTTTTCCAAGTAATCATATAATAGCTTATCAGTTTATTGCCTCATGAATCTATTGCCGCAAAATTTTTTCAAACCAGTAAAGAATGGGAATGAGCGGAGTTACAGATGACATGGTACTAAAAAGAAGTTAGCCACCTCGAGGTGCAATGACAATAATGACGTCTGTGCAGGCTAGATGAGTCTTTCAATGATGTACCAGTATAGGGCACAGGCTGTGATACAACCTAAGTGTCACTGCTGCAGGTAGTGGTGCCACTGTGATTTGCTTGTTTCAGGATAAGTTGTATACTGCTGCAAAAGTGGCCAGCTTGTTTTACTGCTTTCATGTTAGCAAGCCTGAAAACATCACTGCAGATCATTGCGTACACTTACAAAGTACCACCCAACACTCCACTCTGATTACTGGAGTAAATTATTTCTTCTGGCAACAATCACGAAGAGGTAACCTAAGTTTGAAGACCTTTATCATATTAGTACATTTTCTAGTAACAGGTCGGTTTCGCCAAAAAAAAAAGGTACTGTAAGATGCATGAATACTGCAAAGTTTCGATACTGATAAAAGTGACAAGCAAGAAAATCTTAGTCGAAGATCTATAGGATATAAAGCATGATCGCTCAAGATTGCCCTGTATACAAAGATTGTGATAACCGCCAGCCACATGTGCCCAAATGCACAGCCATCCAATAAAGTATTGCAACACTTATTTAAATATGCAGATGCCTCAGCTTAATGTGAAAATATAGCCATTTCCTGGTAAGGATACAGCTGTATATTTTGTGCATGTTATAGTGCAGCCACACCATGCACATTTAGAATTCTGAAATGTAGAGTGTGTATACAACCATACAATGTATTGAATTGTACTGTATGCCCCCTCACCCTATGCCTCTTACGGGGCCTGTGAGGTATTCTCAAATAAATAAATAAATAATCAGATGCCTTCTAAAGTTGAAAATCGCACATAGAAAAAGAAAGTAGTGGAAAGACAGATGTAGAATTTCAATAAATGTAATTTTTCACTTTTTTGTGTTTACTAATGTGGGCCGATTCTATGATTTTTTTTTAATGTGGCATAAAGCTTTAATGGATACTCTGCTCATGAAAAAGTTGTTATAAGAGGTCATGAACCACCCGTCAGGCTTGGTGAAAAAATGTAGCCTTGGTGAGAAAACATAGTCAACGAGAGTCGGAAAGTTGGTAGATCATTAGAAACAACTGGTTGCAGTGTGAACTTGACACAAAAACAAAAGGCATGAACAAGCACCGCGTCTTCTTTTGTCCTTGTGTTGAGTTCGCGCTGCAAGCAGTTGTTTCTTTGCTCAGAAACCACATCCTGTGGAAAGCAGACACCACTATGAAAAGCTCAGCCAAGCCTTGCAGTCATGCGCAACAAGGAGAGAGATTAGAAGTGGAGCGTGAAGTTACCATTTTCACAGGCACCCTCTTTTCATACAGGGGGCTGTGCTCACTCTTTTCACAGCTGTCGGCACCTGCTGTTTGACATTGAACAACACATAGCAGGCCAATATCCCACATAAATAAAGAGCGGCATTTGGATAAGATGCGTTTCTTGCCACCAAGGTGCTGCCACACGCTGGCCCTGTGCTCTATAGTAGCCACACTCATGCACAGGAATAATGAGAACAGAGAGCAATCATGTTTCATCATGCATGCTCAAGCTCATGACGTGAATTCTTTCCTCTATGCCATCCCTCCACGTGTACCTTCGAGCAAGCTGAGAGAAGAGGGGAAGCACTGAAAGCGTGTCAAATCCCTGTAACTCTATTCGTTCTTGACGAATTCAAGAAATTTTTGCGGCAATCGATTCGTGAGGCCCGATACTGAGGTCATTCGATGATTACTTGGAAAAGTGGTTCAGGAGCCCCTTAAAGAATGAAGTAGTGGAACACTGCAAATTGTAATCGTAACTGCCCGCTTTCTTACAACTGTGCAAGCTGCTTTACACCAGAATGATATGTGCTTCGAGCAAGTTTCTAAAGGAAGTGATATCAACCATTGCAGTCAGTGTTCTTTGGAATCTGTTGCATCTAAAGGTAAACCATAGCGATTAAAGTGTGTATGTGTGCATGCTATTCACAGTTTAGTCACAGTTGTGCGTGGGCTGTTTGAACCAGGTGGCGTCTTTGCTAGGACAAAACCAAGGGAAACGACAGCTGTAATAATAGTGCAGCTGGTCTACCAGAAATACGGCAACTGGGTGCTTGTGCCAGTCAAAATTTTGCAGGTAGTCAGATTCTAACGCAACAATATCTGGCAATGCAGAATTTACAGCACCACTCCACAGAGCTTGTAATGCAGAGAAGTGGCCATTTCCAGCTTAATTTTCTGCTTTGCCTTGGCTGATGCAGCAAATTATTTTAGCATTCTACGCAAACCAGACAAATGGGACATTTGTCAGCAGCGCCCAAGGTCACAGGGAATACCTAAACTTTGCACAAAGTTCCAATGTGCACTGTCCTGTGTGTTGTCTTGCCTATACAAATTGATGGTAGGACTGCATTACACCAAACGTGCTGCAATTGTTATGCCTGTGCCCCGTGCTGCGAAGAAGCACAGGGCTGTGAAGAAGCACACTTGCAGCGAAGTGAGGTACGTAATAAAAATGGTACAATTAGCGCTAGACAGTTGCACTGAGAACCATGTAATGTATTGGATAGATGGTAGCGTCGACCATCTACACGTGAAGTGTATCATGACATATCAAATGGCAGAGAACGACACAGACATGTAGTACAAAACAGTAACTCTATTACATATGGCAGAGAACGACACGGACATGTAGTACAAAACAGTAACTCTATTACATTGAAGCCTCCCTCCAGCAAAATAGCTGCATCGATCAGAAGCTGCAGTAACAGTAACATAATTGCACCAAATCAAGTTTCGGGACTGAGGCCGTAGCGTCACGTAAATAATGAATTGTTGAATGCAGTTCCACCTCGACTACAACCGAGCTCGAGCTAAGCACTTGTACTGTGTGACGGGCCGATGCTCACACAGGGTGCAAATTCACAAAGGTAGAGTTCGAAGGCGAACGGCACACAAACACAGCACACCAGGCAGAAGGCTTGGCCCGTTTAACTCATTTGCTCCGTCGCGCGATAGAAAACACCGCAGGACAGCGAATGCAAAAACTTACCTTGGCGTGGGTTGACACCGGCGTGAAGCGCGCATGGCCTATGGCTGCCGATCAAGCTAGGGACAAGTGGAGCTAGGGGCGTTCTTCTCCTCAGTACCTAGGCCAGTGGCCGTCTTTAGGGAGAAAAGTGCCTAAAACGGGCGTTTCAGGCTCTACCGAATGGCGGCGCTGCGGTCGCTCCCTGTAGCGGCCACGAAAACAAATGTCGCTTCGCCGCGTCGTCTGCTGGAGCGCGGCTGCTCGACCGAATTGCGCCTGCTTTGCGGTGAAGCAAGCATCACTCTTGTGATATGCGCACGCAAAGTGGGAAGTTGGTGCGGTTCTCATTCCTGCGTCCTTCATTCCTGTACGCTTGAATGATCCGGTTGACAGTTGCAAGATGACGGTTAATCATCGCAGATATTGCACGTTGTGAATATCCTCTAAGGCATAAATCTACGATGCATCGTCTTTCGTCTTCCGGTACTTTCGGCATGGTCCTTTAATCGGGAGGCAATACTGGAATGAAGTACTACCGAACATACGCAGCCCCTTTATTACGCGGCGATAAAAAAAAGGAAAGTTTGACGGTGCTACGGATTGAAGGGTCACATGAGCAGTGCGCTAACGTTTCGAGTCAAGAAAGATATGAAGCGATAAGCGGGCCTTGTGTCGCCCAGAGCTCGCAGCAGTAAAAATTTGTCATCAGCGCTTGTTTGGTGCACTGATTGCCCCGTACGAGTTCTGCTGAAAACTTGATTAGAACGTTCCTTAATTTCTATGCATCAAAAACACGAAGAAACACGGCTGCCGGTAGGCAGTGAATAGGGTGGAATATTGGCGAGTTCAATTCGGTAGCACATGAAAGCAGCGCTATTGGTAACACATAAATGCTATATTATCAGTTTTCTAAGATTAACGGTCAAGCCACATTCTTTGGTTTACAGGTTATTAACTAATCAAAATTTTCAAACATTCCAAGATGTTATGTCAGAACTTACATGATATATTCATCACCAATTTTGCGGCGCTCAACTTTGCGCTGATCAAAAACAGTCGTGTGAGCTGCGGGATATTCTTTCTGTTCCGCCGAATCACTCATTGTGGCAGTGCCAGCGCCGCTTGAAAGTTTTGCTCATGTATGGGCCGAGGTTTATTACTTGTACGATTGCTTGCAAAAAAGCCAGTCTCTGCGCTTCTCGAGAACCGCACCAACTTCTCAATTCGCGTGCGCATATAACAAGGGTGATGCTTGCTTCACCGCAAAGCAGGCGCAATTCGGTCGAACAGCCGCGCTACAGCAGACGACGCGGTGAAGGCCCCGCCTACAGCTGTCATTGCGCTTGCGCGCTAGTTTCCGAAGCGCCCGGCAGAGGCGCTCCGCGGAGCGCCGGCCGCACGGTGCGGTGTTCAGGGTAGAAGTGGACGGCTCTGTACATACAATGTCAGCACTGTCAGCACATACAATGTCAGCACATACAATGTCGCGCTCTTTGGCTACGCGCCGTTATCTCCGCTTGCGCAGTCGGAAACGGATGGGACGAAGTGAAATCAGTTGTTCGCGGAGCGATAGTCGTGCCAGACAAGTAAGCATGGGTGGACGACTGAATGGCAAAGCAGGGCGGGAGACAATTCACAACTGATATTCCGCGTATAGGGACCAATCGGCAGTTTGTAACCTTGATTGCGCCACGCGAAGCACCCTTCTGACGCCACGAAGTGCACTGAAAAGACGAGAAACGCGAGGAGATGATAACGCGCTCGTTTTGCAGCTCGAGCTGTTATGCTCGAGCTTGACCGTGAGTCCTAGATACCAACAAGTTCTGCTGTGACCCACCCATGCGCGACTAAATTTGAAGCTCCGCTTTCTTGTTTTTGTAATCTTTTTTTTTTGCATCTTGCAGAGGTTGTTTGGGGGCCCTTTAAGATAAGATGTTGCCGTATCTGTATGCAGACTTTGCTTCGTCTGTGGCTATCGGGTGCGTGCTTCCTTGCTGACAAGGTGGATGCAAAGAAAACCCCGAGTCGATTTTGAGCAAATCAAGGCAGCCCTGCACATCACGGTAAGAAAGCGCCGTCGTTGCTTTATTAAGTGTGGTCATGTGCTGTAAATCGTTTACATTGGTGTTAGAGGGACACTAAAGAGAAAAACGATTTCTCGCGCATTAGTAAATTGCAATTTCACAATACCGAATGGCGCCCCTTACCACGAGAACGCAGTTCATCAGCGAGAAAATGCGCGGAAATACGATGCGGGTGGCGACGCCACCTTGAAATTCCCGCACCAAACGGCGTGACGTCATGGACCTCGACGAGGTCTACCAGGCCTACACGTAGTTTCTAATTGGTAAAAGTGAACTACTTTAATCAATAACGTATGCTGTTGGTGTGGTTGGTGCATAACTGGTTAGAATATCGTTGGTGCAAAACAAGAACGTGGACGAAGAAGTAACACGTTCTTCGTACACGTGCTTGTTTTGCGCTAACAATTTTCTAACTTGGTTCAACTTTATGCGGTCCACAATAGCCGCGAGTAAACTCAACGTCACCTGGCTATGCCCACTCGGGGACCATCAGGTTAAACCTGACGGCCCTCGCGCCGGCCCTCTGGACGGCCAGGATTTGAGGTCTGGTCCTGGGCCTTAATGAGTGTCTTCATTTTAAGTCGTTTTTTGCCTCAAATGAAAGTTCAAATGAAAGACGCACAAGCAGCCATTTTCAACGTTTTTGGTGACGCGCAAGCGGCCATATTGTACATATATACGTTTTAATACCTGATGGCGTCACTACTGGCCATACTGGCGCGAGAACTCACCAGAATTGATCTTGAAGTTCTTTCTCTTGCTTGAGCTAAGCATTTGCGTCCACTTTTCTTAATACAGACGACGTACCAACGTAAACGGCCAAACCCTGTGGCAAATATGTGGAAGCACTGCGACAATCTGTTGCGGGCCACGGTGTTGGGTGCAACTTTCCCTACTCGTCTGCGAGATCTCACTTAGCGTTTGATGCCGAGGCGACAAGAAAGGTGATTTGTGGAGCTTTGAATGACAGAAAGCTTGAGCCAGTTAGTAAGGAAGTACAGAAACACTTGAAACCATTTTGTGATTTTTGTCAAGTCATTTTTACGTGTGCGGTATTGTCCTTTGTGCGCTGCTTCATCAAATATCATCCAACTAGACCATCAGTACATATCAATCCGGCACGCACAGAGGTCTACGTGAGATACCTGTTCAGGCATTTGATTTCTTAATCATAAAGTCCACTACTGTCCATATGCCACGCCTCGGGCATTAGACAGGTTTCTTATAAAACTGACTAAGCTTGTACACAAGCCTTACGACAAACCGTGTGCAAATTATGCACACAAATTATGCAGGGATTTTTTTTTTTCAGCGGGAAGCTATCTAACCGTGCAAATTTCTTTGTAGACGCCCTAGCAGTGACGTGCTCGGCCGTGATGTCCTCATCAGCGGAGGATGTTGCAATCCCAACCTCGCTGCTATCGGCGTGAGTATCGAATCTCGCTTCTGACGTCCAAAGGCTATAGCCATTGAATGTCGAGTAATCAATTGTTCTTCGTCAACATTCAATGCTATATAAATACTAACATGACACATACTTGTCTGTTCTAAACAGTCGGCACTAAACAAAAAGCTCGACTGCTGGTCAAGTGAAACGAGCATGAGAAAGAGTACTTGCACCTCGACAGTTTCAATGTCGCGTGGCCCAAGCGGAACTTCTATTGGGCTCCGTATAGATACAGCTGAAGTTACTAAGCGTGCGAGAGTCTACAGTTGGTCAGGCGGCAATGGAGACCGTGGGCCCTGGCGGCTGCCTCTCTCGCTGCGTGACCCAGACTTGTGTTTGCGGGTCAAAGCTGAGCAGCGTGGCCTCCCACTGTTGAAGGGTGCACGGTTATAATCGAAGCCAGAGCATTATTAAGTGGCTGTGTTTGAGGGCAGCCCCAGAGGATGCGGCAGATATTTGCGTCCTCTCTTTGGCAGAGTTTACAACAACGTGGAGTAAAATGAAGGCTCAATGCGCGATAGCAAAAAAAAAAAAAAGGAGGGGGGGGTTATGAAGGTATTGGTTTTTACTGACACGAGTATTGTCGAATTTAGGTTAAGATAAATTCCTTTCATATTAACGGAACTCGTATAATGTTAACTATACAATGGCCACCACTGTTCAGTGGCACTCGAGTTCAAGTATTCGGCCTTGCGTTGTGTTCATGATCGGCAGAGGCATTATTGGCAGAAAACGGCCATTACAGGACATTCTGATTGTACGCGCATTTAGTCTGCGCCGGATTTTTTTTTTTTTTTTTGCAGTCACACCTACAACGCCAACATGACAGGCATAAATGATTCGCTTAAAAATTGCGAGTGTCCACATCCCTACAGCGGACAGCAGTGACGCGCCGCCGACTCGCTTTTTTTTTTTTTTTTCTTTTCAGGTGCCCCTAAACGCGGCCGCCCGAGCGACGTCGGTGACATCGCTCGGGCGATCGATAGGATTGCCTACCGCGATGGTGTCAGCGGTAAGATTTCTTTTTTTGTCAATATCGTAGCCAATGAATGTTCTTGGTACGCGTATTCGCAACTTCCAGGTACCGTGGCGCCGCCGAGTGGTGGCCGCCGGAAGCTCTGTTGAGATTATTGAAATGTTGGACGCGCTTGAGTCAGCGAATGTTGCCACTTGTTTTGCCTCGTTTGGGGTCGTTTTGCGACGATGTGCACGGTCTCGATACGTGACAATTTCGGTTCCTCAATGTGAACGGAAAATAAAAGAAAAAGGCAACTGATTTTACTGCGGGCCTCGGTGCTCACAATGTACAGCGGGAGGCAAAGCAAAAGCCTCCCCTTCAGATTAGCGCCTCCAACAGCCGTGAGTGGTTAAGCGGGTTAAACTTCGCAAGCAAATAACCAAGGCCCATGAATGTATGTAGAATCCCATTTTGCATTTGAGTATATGTCTACTACCTCATATCACCTTTCTCGCGCTTCGTTCCTCCGCTCGACACAGTCGCTGTGCAGACAGTACCAGAACTGATAAGGAATGCGTTCCGCCTCTAGAATATAATGAAAAGTCCGCTTTCAAAGCGTCCATCGCACCATTCCACGTCTGAAGTGGCTGTGAAGTGCCTCCGTGACCTTCACATCTCCAGCTCTTTTTGTTCGGTATTACTTGCTGATGGCGCTGTTTTTTCGTCCCTGTCCCGTACGATGTTACTTATTGCACTTCTCATAAACACCAAAAGCGTAGGATAACAGAAACGTCCCTTCTTAAACGTGACAATTGCGCCTTGCGCTGGTTTCATTCGCTGCTTGTCGACCTATTGTGGCATTCCGCTGTTTACGTTTTCTCTTTTTTACCAAGAAAGCGCAATAAAATCGTATTTCCGATAATCGCACATGCCTCAAGTGGTTCTTGTGCTTCGGTCTCGAAGGGCAACACATCTTTTTTTTTTTTCGTTTACTTACATTACTTCGTGATTTGAAGGGAGCTGAGCTAGCTACGCGGCAGAATGCAATGCAAGCAGAAATGAGATAAAGCCTGTCTCCGAGAATGTCTCTGATATTACTGAGACATCTTTACTGAGTTTCCTACTACCATATCGTGTTAACAACACAGCGGGGGTTGCAACGCGCGATTAAGCGCCGCAAGCAACGCGACTAGTGTGTTTGCTTTATTTACAATTGTGTGCATATTTATCTTTCTAATGAGGTTCCAGTCACGTAACCGACATTCCTTTACTTATTATAATATGTCACCGCAACCCTGCTTTCCCTAAAACATAAATCGGAGTGCAGCCGAAGCGCAAAGAACTGAACTCTTCGCCAAACATGTACGTTCCTAAATCGTCTGCAGCGGTCCGATAATCTCAACGACCGCCATGTTGGATGTACAGTCGCGCCACCTATAGGCCGTGAAAGTTGCGAATAGCATTGACGTTGATAAAGTGCAGCCGCGTTCTATTAAGCAGCAAGTCGACGATCGACTGAAGCAGCATTGTGCAAATGAACTTGTAGTTAATGATGAACGCTTTGTGGAATTCCTTGCACATAGGAAATCGGTGCACCAATATTCCGCTGCAGCACCCCCCCCCCCCAAAAAAAAAAAAAAAACCTGCTCTAATGGAGACAATGTCATTTTACGGCGAAACATGTTACGAGATCAAAACTGCCTGAAACTCCTTCCCAAAAATATACAGGCATCATGACGGACTGGGGATACGCGTTTTGACAGATGTAATAAAGCGTGGTAGAAAAGTTCAATACCAGATGTCGCACAATGCGAATTGCGTAGCGAGTGGGTGGTTTTAAGCTTTCCGCCCATTGCAAAGTGCTCAGCCATAATTCTTCGTCTCCGGCTGCAGTGTCAACGCAGCGCACACAGTGCCTTGCAGGAGTGTCATGGGTACTTTGCAGATGGATCAGTATAATGTCACAGTGAATATTTTCCTTATTCCGCAAAATTACGATTTATATCATATTGCGTACTTTGCAACTATGTTTGCAGCAGTAGTCCCAAGAGTTTACAACGGGCTGTAGGAAAACTGCTCCTCCGGCTTCCACTGTGACTGGGCTGCGTGCTTTTATGTCTACGTCGATTGAACATCATCGTCCCAGGCGCAAACCTTTCGAGCGTTGAAATGACCACGTCTTGCGTTTAAAAGCGTATGTGCGTGACATCGTTCTGAAGTGCGCACTGTCGTAAATGTGGCCTTATGGGTGTCTTTTTTTAACATGATGTTAGTATACAGCGTTGGCGCCCTCACTTGCGCGGTGGTGGCTGGCGGTGGCATTGCCGAGACGGTGGCAAGGGCGCGATTGCCAAGGGTCGGCGAGCTGCATTGAGCGCAGGATTTAGAACTGCACCAATCGCTACACAAGGACGACGTTAGCGCTACGTTAGCGCATAAGTAGCGCTGTACTAAGAGCAGAATTAGCGCTCCATTAGGCGCTGGATTTAGTTTTTTCTTTTTTTTTTTTCAGAATCGATATGCTGTGACAATGAGTTGCGTGCAGCGGTGTTAGAGGCCACCGGCGCGGTGGACATCTCGCAAAGAGCATTGTACTAAAATCTCGCATTGTCCTGTAGACAAAAGTACTACAGCGTCAGTGTTATACATCACACGCAAACGCACTACACGCAGCGAACAAGTGAACCTGTATAAAAGAACAGCAAAAATCCTTCATCAGTCACAGCCCACTGCTTTTTTCCGGTATCATGCGTTCCAGTGTGGGCGAACCCGCGAAGCTTAAAGGAAATCCTAGTTATTCTGAATTGCGCGTTGTGCTAAAAACTTGCAGAGCGATCTAATGTGGCATCCAAGGAGCTTGGTTCTGGCTGCTGAAGGGAACCAGCGCCAGAGTACGCCGAAAACAAAGGTGAGAACATTGCTGGAACGTCTGCAAACTGCGTGGCAAATTGCTACTTTTAGCACGGTTTAAGTGGGCCATGACCAGTGTTGTACGGAACGGCGTTCCAAGGAACGACGTTCCAGGAACTAGTTCCTTTTTCGAGGAACGGAGGAACGCCACCGTTCCATTCAGGATCGGTGGAACTGTAACGGTAACGCGTTACGTTTACATAGGAACGGCATAGGGAACGGCGTTTCTTCTGAAAATGTTCCTCGGCATTGAACAGGCGCCCGCACACAGTACATCATGCAGAACAGGGTGGATGGGCGACTGCGTGAAGCGCAAGAATCTACCGCTCGCCTGTCACTTGACTATGCTGCATCCAGTTTAAGGCGCCTGCCGGCGGCGCAGGAAGCGCGCGATGTCAAGACTGACCACGCGCGGGACGAACTGCTGATTTTTTTTTTCTTTTTGTCTGAGCGAGTCTGACAGCAATCAGTGACCGTTCTGGAGTGCAGACACACCTTGGAGGACTGTTACTTGGCATTAGAGAATCATCGATACCCTTTGTAAGGCTGCCGTCAGGAAAGGGCACGCAAGTTCTTTCCGTCAGTGACTTTTGTTCGGCCAACTCGAAAGTAGTTCACCAAGGTTGCAATTCGGGCCAGTTCGTTTGCCATTAGAGGGTATAACGTTGCGCATAAAGGACACGGACCTGTGCGCCCTGGGTGTTACGTCATGTCATCTTGTGCCCGTGTCCTTTATGCGCACCTTTATACCCACTAATGAAAGTATATTTCCTGTTTGGGCGTGGGGAGGGGCGGGGGGGGGGGGGGGCTGCGTTTTCGGGCGGTTCTCCTGCGCGTCCCCGTGGCCTTGTTGGTATAGGGAAAAGTGGGGGAGCCGACCTATCGTAGTCGAGGTGCCTACGCGTGGTTCCGCGGAGTTTTCGAACGGCGGTTATCTGGTGTTTGACGCGCATGGGACAGAGGAGCCAATCACAACGCCAGAGGCCGCAGAAAATTAGTGAAGCACTGACGTGCTAACCACCGAAATCCCGCGTGGTGGCCTCCCACTGCGCATGAACCGTCTTCGGCCCCAACGTAACGGTGGCGAAGTTACACAGTGGTTCTACCACTTGGCAGTGAGCGCCTTGCCACGTGCAGCGTTCTCCTCCGAAGGTTTAGTGGTTTTATTTTCGCGCGCTGCCGACTGCGAAGCTTCGGCCCAGTTCCTGGGAATGTTTCTCTCGTCGCGTGGCCTTTAGCGGCTAGCTCGACCGCTCCGTGCATACTGCCGGCAGCTATCGACACATCTGTCTTTTGACACCCAGTGGCGTGGATAGGGGAAAGAGGACCGAAACGCAGTGGACGCGGATGCTGCAGTGGCACCTTTCCGGTGCCTTCGGTGGTTTCGTTTGGGCAGGTATCCCTTCAACATGCGAGTTATCTCCGCGGTTATCGGTCTATAACATTTATTATATATATAGTTCAGTTCGACAGCCGCCGCACCGATAACGTCTGTCATGCAATAAACGAATACGCGTACATCCAGCGCTACAATCTTGTTGCGCCCGCTGAGCCTGCCCTCGCCCCTACGATTTCTGTTGACTTTGTTCCTATACTTTTATACAACATGGCAGTACCCTCAAGTGCTTGAAGGAGCGGCCCTTCAACATTGCCAACGAAGTGCAGACGAGAAAACAGGTTCCTTAGTCCGATACCAGCATCGAGGTGCGACTCTCGCTTAGTGCGAACAAGGGACTTTACTAAGTTGCGAATATGTATCCTGGACATTATTTTCTACTCACACTGCGATCTTCAATGAGCACTCATTAAACGCCTATGTATTGTTCTTTTCGATGTGGTTTCCTGTGCAAAAACTTATTTATATTGGTGCATGTGCGGAAATTTCTATTTGAATATCTGAAGCGCAGTATTCTGACGGCGCATCTGACGACTGACGTGGAAAGTGCCCCATGTGTTGCACTTGTAAAGTTGTAATAGACGAGCACGTGGTCTCTGAAAAAATTCGTCTAGGAGCGTTTCTTTAGATTCATTTTATCTACATATAACCTACTGCCGGCGATGTTAAATTCGTGAAATGTAGCTCAATGTTAGCTTTAAATTGCTCACTTTATTTCGCCTCAGGGTTATCCGGCACTATTCTTTGAACAAAAATTCAAATGTAACGTTAATGTAACGACACGTTCCAATTTTCGAAATGTAACTGGAACGAGTTCCTTTCGCGCTAAAGGAACTTGTAACGGGAACTCGTTCCAGTATTGGGAAGGAACGAGGAACGAGCTTTCGTTCCTGTTTAAGAGGAACGTGTACAACACTGGCCATGACACGAGTCACCAAAAATTTTGTGGTTTTCAGTGAATAGAAGTATAGTGTGTCTGTTGTGCCGATATACATATGGGACATCTGCAAATAAATATTTCAGTGCAAAATAAGCCAGCTTGTTTGTGAACACAAGGATTAACTTGCATAAGACAGGTTGCCATCGAAAATTAGGTGTCATGTCCTTTGTTTTACCGGAAACGCCGTACTAGGGAATTGATGGGTGGGTCCCCTAGTCTAGGGCACCACTGGCCTGTGCGGTTCACTCGGCCTGATGAGCAGAACAAGGGCGAGTTAATAGAGAGTTTAAGAATTGGGGCCCCAAGAAGCTTGGGGATCCAAGAAGCTTGCGAGCCGCCAGGGCGCATGCGCAGAACCCAAGACACTCTTGGGCTCTTGCGCTCGCGTTGACCCGAGACGCAAAAATTGAAGGGGCTCCAAAGCGTCCTGGGTCACCAGCGAGAAGACACAGACGCAGCGCGTGCCAACGTTACTAGAAAACGTTGGCGCGTGCCACGGCGCAGTATGGCCCGCGTCTCGCATGATTTTAAATTTCGTCACGTGTGGCGCTCCGTGCGTCACGCATGGCAGGATGGACGTGTTTTTCGAGAGCTCCGGAACGACAGCGACAGATAAGTGTATTTCAGGGGCGTAGCCAAGGGGGGGGGGTTGGGGGGGTTCAAACCCCCCCCGAAATTTTTGTTTTGCTTGCGTATATAGGCACGCACACATACAAACGCACGCACGAACATACATAAAGTATGGTTGAACCCCCCCCGAAAAAAATTTCTGGCTACGCCCCTGGTGTATTTGCATGATTTGAGCTTGCCTCTGTCTGTAGCTTTCTGTAAGGCGTTAGCGTAAAGCCTGATTGGGTTTATTAGTTTGTATAAGTTTGTATATTTTTTTATTACTTTGTATATTTTTTTGTGTATTACTTTCTACTGTGGTTTTTTTTTTTCTGCCACCACGTGGCTGAGGTCCACGTGTAGACTGAGCACGTGCACGCACAAGTGCCTTGAAGTGTAGCGTGTTCATTGATTTTGTGGTTCCTTTTGACTTAGGGTAGTGTATTTAGTACGCCGTGATTATTTGTGACAGTTTTCTAATACGTGGGTATCAGTGAACAGATCTAGCGATGGTCAAAAAGACCGTAAAATGTTCAGGGTGCGGGGTAGGTTGGAAGATGGAAGTTTGTGCGGACGAGAAGGCAGAAGCAGCTGACGCCAAGTGCAGACAATGCGAATTCGAGCAGAAAATGGAGAACATGATGGCTGTCCAGAGTGGGCTCATGCATAGCCTCCTTTATACTTCTGTGCCTACCATGTGAGCCGAGCGAGACCGTCGGCGGTCCGCTCCCCACTTCCTGGAATTACGCCGCGGGCTGCCGCGTGGTGGCGCCAGTCACGTAGAGCTGCCGTCCTGCCGTGCCGAACGGTCTGGCATGCTACTGCCGCAACGATAAGTTGACTTCTGGCACGTTGCGGTCACGCGCGTTGCTTTTACTGTCTGTAGCCTTTAATATTTAGTGACTGCAGCCTTTAGTAACCAGCACTTCGTTTCGGAAGTCAATGTAACGTGGAGGCGTCGTTTGACGTTACAAAAAAAAAAAAGCGCAGAAATCGACGAGCGACACGTTCTGAAGTAAGCCGGTAGCTTTTCATGTTTTCGAGTGTGAATACATCGCGCATGCATCGCGAAGGAGGCTTCGTTGTTTTGAGTAAGCTTATATCGTAGTCACGCTGTTTGTCTGAACCTGAACACTGACCATACATGGTGTGCGCGGTACATGTAAGTTTCATATTTTGCACCAGTAAGTGACCATTTTAAGACAAGAAAGAAGATGTCTTTTAAGGTCTCGTTATTCTTTGTTAGACACAATATTAATGAGAACTGACAGACAATAATTCCAATGAATGTATAGGGGATATTATTTGTAGTATTTAGGATATAAACGTGAAGAAAGCAAAGTGGACGAAAAGATAACTTGCCGCCGGCGGGGACCGAACCTGCGACCTTTTAATATCCCCTATACTTTCCTTGGCATTATTGTCTGTTAGTTCTCGTTAAAATTTTAAGCCAAGTTGGCCATGTTTTTGATCAAAGGTGCCCTATCTCGACTATATAGTATGTAGTTATCTGGTTTTACAACTGTCTGATTTAGCGTGAACCGCTGACTGTTGGCCGACACATCTAATCTGCATGGTTGTTACTTTCTGGACTGTTTATTGGCATATATCTATGGCCCGTGTACCACGCTGCCGGTCGGATTCAAAGAGCAAGCTTAATTCCTGGCATCTCGTTCCATGAAATTCCCGCGGACGAAACACTGCGGCAGCAGTGGATAAAAGCCATACGGATATGCAGATATGTATCTACAGCCACCGACAAATTGACATTTACAAGTCATTCTCGCAAAAGCCTCTGAGCAGAAAGTATATATGTTAAGAAGCAGTTTCGTCTTTTGTGTCTAAGAATAAAATGCTTGCGTGCCGATCAGCTGCCACTGAATCGGTTTCCTGGACCTGCGTTTTTCCTGCTGCCAACTTGCGCCCAGTTTCCACTTGGAATGTCTCGCTATCCCTTTAATTTGTTTCCTTTATATGCCGCACTCCTGCAAGAAAAACCGCATATACGTTACGAAATATATCCTAGGCTTCTCGTGAATATAATAAAAAAGACATTTGTGCTGTCTACAACAGTACGTCCGTTTGTGTTGACCCAGGCCCCCTCCTTCAATAATCTTTTGTAAGATCATGGTAATCAATAATAAATGTAAACTGAATTCCGCACAGTTCCCACCACAGGGTGCGGGTTCGTTTCTCAGCCGCACAAGTCGTGTTCGACAAATACAACTCGTATGTCGTGGACCACTGTGTGCCTTTGAAGAATGACTGTTCTTATTATTTGAAGGCGCAAAACCAACGAGTGCGGTGTAGCGGTACGATAACGGCCGCGGCAGCCGCGTATTCGGGCCATCCACTTCTCGGCGCTCGAACGGCCTCGCCACCCAACGTGAGTGGCGCCACCACGAAGGCAAGTGGCGATTCTCCGCAACTCCGGCGACAGCGCGCTCCTATTGTTCCCTCGACGACGTAGCAGGCACAGAAAGTATAGAGGAGGCTATGGCTCATGGCGAAAATCGCAGAGCTGGAGAATGCATTGGCGACAGAGAGAGAAAAGACGAAGGCCATGGGAGAAAGGCTCCGGTCAGCTGAGGAGGGCTTATCGAAGGTCGTCAAAGGGAACAAAGAAGACGCAGGTGACGGTGGGGGGGGGGGGGGGAGGTGATTCTTAAAAGGAAGAAGGAAATGAAAATGGAAATTGGGTGTGGAGTGCACGATAACTGTCTCTCAAGTGAGGACACTAGGGCGACGACCCCCCGTGCGGGAGAGGCGAAGGGAACAGCAGGCATGGCAAATGCAGGTGCAGTGGTCACAGGGCCCACCTTCCGAGAAGTAGTTTTGAGGGAGGGAGGGAACAAAGCCGCAACCGTGACTCACGCTAGTCACCCAGACAGCAGCCAGATGCAGGATACAGAAGGAACGTCTGAGCGGGTCATTATTGCCGGTGACTCAAATTTAGCCCGATGCGATGCGATGCGATGCGATGCGATGCGATGGAAGAGCCACCACATATTGAAAATTATGTTTGGGAAGGGTGCAACAGGATCATATCAGAAAGGAAAGGTGGGGGTGTAGGAATGCTAATTCACCGCGGCGCCAAATGGGTTAGAGTGAAACAGACGTGTTCAGAGCACCTCTGGGTTTTGGGCACAGTAGGTGGAAAGAAAACGTGGCTAGGGGTTGCCTACTTGTGGACGGGAAATAACTGCAGAGAAAAGAATCTGGAGATAGTGGATTGCATGAGTGAGGATATTAAGGAATTTGGTAATGGGGCCGAAATCATCCTTCTAGGGAACATGAATGCCCACATACACGACCTTGACGGATATTCAGACACCAATGGGAAGTTATTACTAGATCTCTGCGAGCAACATAGTCTGGAGATAGTTAACACGGGGCCTAAATGTGACGGCCAGATCACGTGGGAAGTCGGACACAAACAGTCAAGTATTGATTATTGTCTCATGTCTGAAGGAATTTATCACAAGCTGAGAGAAATGAGAATAGACGAGGAAGGGATTAAAAGCTTGGGTAGTGATCATAAACGAATAACATTACAAATGGAATATAAAACTGGAAATGAGAACATAGAATCAGTCTGGCACCTCGTATTTAAATGACAAACAAATAATAAATATAGCCACAATAGTCGAGGAAGAGGTAGGCAAAATACCAGGCAAGGACTGGGAGTACAGTGAGCTATTAGATCTAATGACGAAAGAGATAGGGAGAGAGAAGAAAACTATTTGCTGGAAAGGAAAGAGGAAGCCAAAAAGTTGGTGGAACAAGGAAATTCGGGAAGCGATCGAGAAGCGGCGTGAAGCATCACGGAATCATAGAAGGGCAAAAAAGGACAAGCGACCGCAGGACGAAGTCAACGAAATATGGGAAATATATCTAGAGAAAAAATCCATTGTACAGAAATTGGTCGAGGCAAAAATTAAAGGCGAAAGTGAACGCTGGGTGACAGAGATTCACGAAAAAAAGGAGGCCGCACCTAGGATATTTTGGAGCCACATAAAGGCGCTAGGTAGGAAGTCTGTCACAACGCAACAACATATTCTCGATGAAGGAGGAAATCAATTGGAAGGGTACGAAGCGCTAGGTCACATTCGAAAGGTAACAGCCGATTCGTTTAAAAAGAGCGTCCAGGGGATTTCCCCGGTGAGTAAAAGTGTGGCGGAGAGAGCAACCGAGGAAGAGCTAGTGCTGGAGAATTTCAATTGGAAAAAGGCTGAAGGAAAAATTCCAAAGCGCACTGCCGCAGGTTTAGATGGGATTCCCGTTAGCCTCATTAACGAACTAGGAAATAGCACTAAAGAAGCACTGCTGAAAGCTGTAGAAAAATGCTTAAAGGACAGGCAAATACCGGATAGTTGGCGAAAAGGTAGAATGAACTTAATCTATAAAGGCAAGGGAGAAAAGGATAACATTCGCTCGTATAGACCACTAACCATTACATCGGTACTATACAGGTTGGCGATGCAAGCAGTTAAAGTGAAAATAGAAAAGTGGGCAGAACACAACGATATTTTGGGACAACTCCAGAATGGATTTCGAGTCGACAGGCGGTTAGACGATAACCTGTTTGTTCTCACTCAGTGTATAGAAATATCTAAAATATAAAATAGGCCCTTGTACATGGCTTTTCTAGACATCACTGGGGCGTACGACAACGTTAATCAGGAAATTTTGTGGGATATATTGAAAGGAATGGGCATAGGCGACGACTGTATACAGCTTTTAGGGGAGATATACCGAGAAAATACAGTTTGCATAGAATGGGAAAGAATGAGTAGCAAAGAGAACGTTGAGATTAGCAAGGGGCTGAGACAGGGATGTCCTTTGTCCCCGCTGTTATTCATGCTGTACATGGTGAATATGGAAAAAGCGCTAGAAGGTAGCAACTTTGGTTTTAATCTGTCACACAAACAGGGCGGCGTGATGATTGAGCAGGAGCTTCCAGGATTATTTTATGCTGACGATATTGTCTTATTTGCTGACAGTCGAGAGGATATACAGCAGCTGGCGGATATATGCGGAAGGGAAGGGGAAGCTCTAGGACTAGGATTTAGTGTAACAAAATGTGGATTGATGGTATTCAATGACCCTTGTGATCAGGCGGTGTCAATACAGGGCCAAGAAATACCGAGGGTGAGCGAATACAAGTACCTCGGAGTATGGATAAATGAGGGTGACAGGTACATGGAGGTACAGGCCTGAAAAGCCTCAGCAGCAAAAGGAAAGAGGAATGCTGCAATAATGAAGCACAGAGCATTGTGGGGATACAATAGGTACGAAGTGCTTCGAGGTCTGTGGAAAGGTGTAATGGTTCCGGGGCTTACTTTTGGGAACTCAGTGGTGTGCATGAGGGCAGAGGTGCAATCGGGAATGGATATAAATCAAAGGGCTGTGGGACGCCTCGCGTTGGGTGCTCACGCGAAGACGACAAATGAGGCTGTAAAGGGCGATATGGGATGGGCAGGTTCTGAGGCGAGGGAGGCTCAGAGCAAAATAAGGTTCGAAGAAAGGCTAAGGAATATGAAGGAGAGTAGATGGGCAGAGAAGGTGTTCCGTTACTTGTTTACTGGATGGCAGCTGTGGAGAAAAAACCGGCTTTGAGTAACTACCGAAAGGGCAAAAATGAAATAAGGAGGGGGGCATTTTACGACAATTCAATGGGAAGCGCTTTACTGTTTGAAGCGAGATCGGGTTGCCTTAGAACGGGTAGTTATAAAGCGAGATTCAGTAAAGAACAATGCACGTGCTGCGGGGAAGATCAGGAAACGGCGGAGCATGTTCTGATTGAATGTGGAGACATCCACCCGGGTGTACGTTTGGGCACGAGCCTACATGACGCCTTGGGTTTTGGAGACAATGGAAAGCTGAACACACCCGCGATTGAAATAAGAGACGGTTAGAGTATTGGTGGCAGAAAACTAGAGAGAAAGGACAAAAAAAAAGTTGGGGGACGCTTAAGCTTCGCCTTTAAAAGTTCAACGCGATAGCGATATTCTGTTCCTAGTGCGCAGTTCCAACACTACGAGTGTTTAACAGAATGCGCGCACTAAGGTGTGTGCCTTACGTAATGGGTAGTATGCTTTAAACCAGGAGCTATTATGTGCGACAAACTTTTTCGAAGTTGCGATGCACCCACTACGTGGTCTTAAGGGAATACGCGCAGTAATGTGTGTGCCTTTTGTAATGGGTGGCTGTCTTTAAACCACCAAGTCGTTAGGATATTGACATGGTGTGACGCCCGATGGTAATGTACGCTTGTACCACGCAATATTACTCCGATATTACATCTCCTACTGTGACACCTGTATACAGGACGCGTATTTTTGGGAAGCATGAAAGTTACGTACTTTCAGTGCAGCTCCAAGCAAAGGCGTGGCTGTGTGGTAGAACACCTGCTTGCCACGCAGACGGCCTGGGTTCGATTCTCTCTCGGACCCAACATTTTTATTATTTATTTTATTTGCAGCTTTTTCCATTTTTCGGTCACGGACAAGATGATGATTTTTCGCTCACAACCAACGGCCCCGACGCCGACGGCGGAATTTCTGTGATACGAGCTCTTTAACGCTATCGCGTTAATAAATTATGGGAAAAAAATAAGGACAGTCTGCCGTAAAGGGCACAGAACGGAGCTGAAAACTTAAGGTTTTTTTTTTCTTCTGGAGTAAAATTGTTTTAATTGAAGTAAAGACACTAGGCCAACGCTAAAGAAAAGAGTAAAGGTTTTTTTTTTTTTTTTTTTTTTTCGAGCCTGGTGGCACACTTGTCACCGCCCCGTTATAAAGGGGACGCTCATAGCATCCATCCATCCATCCATCTAACGCAGCCTGTGTTTGCCCAATTCTCAAACTCTGCTGATCATCCGAACGCAAGAGCAGGATGCCCAACGCAGCTTGGGGGCCCAGCGTCTTGGGTCCCCAATTCTCAAACTCTTCAATTTCGGGTGGCCTGAGTCTACACTTCCACGCTATGTGAGCGAGATCGCCGCTCACACACCACCACGGACCTGCGACGTCGGAGACGAGTGATGCAAAAAATCATCACGAGATGACGTCACCGATCGCCGAAATTTGTAACGTGACGTAACGTCACTCGAGTTTTGATTAATAGATTGGGGAACGTGTTGGTTTGTAACCGGCGCCAGTCCCCAGCCTGTCCAATATTGAGATTAGGATGTTGTGCTTAGGGTGTTATGGTGTTGTGCTTGTGATGCCACGGGCTCTATATTCAAAAGGTGAAACCTATTGCCGAACAGTTTTCAATGAAACTGTAGCAAGTTAGCGGCTCTGTAAACTCGGTTACTCTCTTATCCGCAGGTTGCATGAGCGCTCAAGCAGCGGCAGATGAGTTCAAAATGCTTTCATTGAGCGTTTGTACGAAGCTTCTCTTCGATCTGATTTCGTCCATCGGGGGTGTGTGCATTTTTTTGATGGGGCGCATGGCTGACACCTGTCGGCGTTCCGGTTGAAATTGCTCTAGTTGCGAGTTGCTCAAGTAACTATATTCGCGTGGCTAAGATTCTTTTGTTTTATTGCAGCTGCTATCCGAAAACGTGTTCTGCAGTTGCAGCACAACGTATCTGCTTCGGCCAGTTCAACTGCTACCTGGAGGCGCGATCCAGCACACGAACAGACCACCATTTCCGAAAACTCGAAAAATTAAAAAGAAATGAAAAGCGCAGCGACTTACACCTCTAGTGAATAAAGGAACCTTTTTCGACCGACGCCGTACTTTTGGCGAGTGTTGTCGCCACGCGCCCATTGCTGCACAGGTTCTCAGTTGAGCAGGCCGACGAAATGACAAGCTTGCTATGTGGTCAGCAAGAAGTTTGGGCAGAGAACACGGTTTGGGCACACCCTCGTTCGACTACATATTCAGTGTTTGCGGCTTTATGAGGCGGCGAGACACACACAATGCGAAAAGCAATTTCTCTGAAGAAACGTGTAGCAACGGCTGTGTCGGCCGCTCGATCTGTTTGCCGGTTCGCTTCCCGAACAAAAGAGCGCGCGTGAAAATGGAAGTTGACTGACTGGCCACGACGGGAGCATCTTCCCGCCCGCCTCGCGTTGCCTCGCGTGTTGGGACGTGACGGCAATCGGCAGGAATTTGTTGCGGTTATCAGTTACGTTCGTGTCTGCCGTTGTGCTCCAAGCATTCCAGGAAGGGTTTTCCGAGAGACTCCAAAGGAAAATTTTCTGCGCGGTGAAGATGAGGCGTGACTTAGACGCAAACTTCCGCCGCCGCTGGCACTCCCCCGGAATAATTTTGTTCTGCAGGAGTTCTGTGGCAGGAGAGCGGTGATTATCACATATTTTCCTCTCTCTACGCTCATTCTCTCCAAGATCGAGAGAATGTTTCTTGAGGACAAGCATTGCGGTGCAAAGTAATTTGTGTGCCACTGTGTTCATACGGTCGAGGAATGGTCGGCGACTTCTACATTTTCGAAGAGGCCCCCAAAAATTTGTTAGTGGCAATGCCAAGTAATACGTTCATTAGACCGTCGCTTGTTTTCAGCGGTTTCAGGCAAACAGCATAAACTGACGGCGTGAAGATTTAAACGCACTTGTGGCTTTCTTTATTGTTCTTTACTTCGTGACCCGATTTGAATTGGTGAGCCTAAAAGGTCACGCCCTGGTAATTGGAACTGCTCAACGTTCGCTGATCATCTTAGCAGGCGACACGGAGCCAAACGGAGCCGAAAGAACGAAGTTTGGACAAGTCTGTGTACTACCCATCATTCCCATGCTGGCTGAAGCGCCATGCGTTGCAGCTCCCATAGACACTAGCGCCCGACTTCCCTCTAGTAAATATTGTAGGAATATGCGTTGTCCGTGGGCAAGAAATCCAAAGAAACCCAGATCTTCTGCGTGGCAGGCAAGTTTTCTATTTCTACCAAAGACGCACGCCCGTGCTTGAAACTGCTATAAAAAAAAATTGGGGGACGCTTAAGCTTTGCCTTTAAGAGTTGAACGCCATAGCGATATTCTGTTCCTAGTGTGCGGCTCGAACACTACGAGTGTTTAACAGAATGCGCGCACTAAGGTGTGTGCCTTATGTAATGGGTAGCATGCTTTAAAGCAGGAGCAGTTATGCGCGAGAAACGTTTTCAAAGTTGCGATGCACCCACTACGTGGTCTTAAGGGAATACGCGCAGTAATGTGTCTGCCTTTTGTAATGGGTGGCTGTCTTTAAACCACAAAGACGTTAGGATATTGACATGATGTGACGCCCGATGGCAATGTACGCTTGTACCACGCAATATTACTGCGATATTACATCTGGTATTGTGACACCTGTATACAGGACGCGTATTTTTCTGTAGCATGAAAGTTACTTTCAGTGTAGCTCCAAGCAGATGCGTGGCTGTGTGGTAGAACACCTGCTTGCCACGCAGACGACCTGGGTTCGATTCTCACTCGGACCCAACAATTTTATTATTTATTTTATTTGCAGCTTTTTCGATTTTTCGGTCACGGACAAGATGATGATTTTTCGCTCACAACCAACGGCCCCAACGCCGACGGCGGAATTTCTGCGATACGAGCTCTTTAACGCTATCGCGTTAAAAAAGCAGCCCATACGGATGTACGGCACATAACCGTTTACCACGGGCCGTGGTATACGAGTATGCGCCCCCACAGGTAATTGATAGTTTATATCTACCAAAAAACGGCGACAACAGACGTTGGTGAAAAACTGTGTTACGTTACTTACAAAAAAGGGTGGCATTCAAAACGCCGAAAATCACGATGACAAATTATCGGAATGCCGAAATTTAAAACACCGAAAATTCAAAAAGCCGAAAATAATAAACAAAACTTAAAATACCGAAAAATGAAAACACCGAAACCTCAAAATGCCGAAAGATAAAGTGTATGTTGACAAGAGAAAGGTGGCGACGGCCTTGTACGTTGCGCATGCGCTTTCGCTCTCGTTTCTAGTAGCCATGAAAGGTTCCCTTCGCATGGTTCAAGCCTTCAAAAAAAAAGGAAAATATATTTCTGCATATCTCGTCGCATAGCAGAGCGATTCCTTGTTTATTGCATTTCAGACAGATAAATTGCGCGCAATGGCTCGTAGAACACTTAATTGTCCCGGTTCCTCAGAGCAGCTGCCAAAGGATTTTCGCGTAAATTTCGCTGCTTGCTTTGTGAGCTCCGGGGTCGGCCTCTGATCGCTCCCTCGATATCGTCTTCGATTCTAGCCCTTTTCGTGGGGGCGATGAGGCGGAAGAGCATGACTTGCGTGGGTCACTATCTTCGAGCTCGCCTTGTGAGTACCTCCTACAGTGTAGAGTCGGTGATCACTCTGGCGTTGCATTCGCCTCACTTCTCGCGCCTGTACCTACTTTCTTGTGAAGCACGTAAACGTAACCGTCTTTGCAGTCATAAGTTTCGCTTTTCCGTGCCAGGAGCACACCACAACATAGTCTTCGTCCATTTGCCTCCGAATCATTTAAATGATTACTGCCGCACGTCGATTGATGCCACCCTTGTATAGTCTGAACATTGGGCAGCGCTGTTTTTTTCTGCTGACCCATAAGAGCTGTGCTGTCCGACTGATATGCCTAGCTTTACGACAGACAGAAAAATACGATATTTTACATCAGCTTAATATACTGATACGGGGGCTTTTGGAGAAAGAGTAAACAGGCTCGTGTCAGTGGAAACCGATATGGCGGAAAACGAACAAGTGTAGTCGCAAAGTCGTCATTTCTTTTTCACGTGGTTTTCGGCGTTATGTCTTTTCGCCGTTTTGATTTCTCGGCATTTCGTTTCTTAGGCGTTTCAATTTTTCGGCGTCCTGACGTACGGCCTTTTCATAATTCGGCCTCTTGATATGAGGCGTTTTGATAGGGACCCACAAAAAAATGTAACGCATTACCGTTACCGTTACAGAAAAAAAGTAACGGACGTTACCTCTGCCGTTAATCCGCAATCATAAATTTTAATCGATGTGTCTCTGCGCTGCAGGAATCCACAATAACAATCAGGGGAGTAGCCAGAAATTTTTTCGGGGGGGGGGGGGGGGTTCAACCATACTTTATGTATGTTCGTGCGTGTATATATACGCATGCAAAATTGAAAATTTTCGGGGGGGGGGGGGGTTGAACCTCCCCCCCCTTGGCTACGCCCTTGATAACAATAATTTAAATCTGAAATTTGTTTCACATAAAACTTCTAACCCGAACAAGGAATACACCCAAAATGCTGATTTAACGAGTATTACTCGCACAAATGTACCGGACCTTAGCAATGGTATAGTGGCTTAAAGTTGCGTTTAGAGTTACGTGCGGTGGCTTCCGACTCTGACACATTGTGAAGCCATTTTTCTCAATGCGACATTATGCAGAATATGAGATTCAATTATCAACGCTATTCGCAAAGAAAGCATCGATGAAATCTCAAGAAATTTACAATAATTCTGATTGTGTGCTTCTGCTAGCAAAATAGATGCGCGAATTTTGTAGTAGTAAAGAAATGCTTAAATGGGCTAGTCACGTAAAAAAAAATCTGTGCATAAACATTTTTTGTTCACTTTAACTTGTATAATTACCGCAGAAATTGCGAGCGTTTATGTGAGGGTGTTCAAGATCAGCCTCACTCGCTGAGGAGTTCAATAACCAGAAACTTCGCTGCAGCTGCAGATAGAAAAAGCTAAATTTATTTTTTAAACAAAGTTGGTAAGCCTTATCAACTTTGTAGCTACTATAAAATGTCGCATATTTAGACATTTTTCAAAAACAGTTTCCTTAGCTCTACAAGTTTCAAACAATGTTACTTTACTCTTTGTTGCGCATACATTTCATACATCAAATATCTTCTTTGTAACGAGAATATTTGTGTTTTACAACGTCGTGAGCTTTCGAGAACGACAGGTAATGAAATTGGCCCCTCCGGATTGAAATGTTTGATATTTTTTCCCTCGTAAATTATTCAGTTAATAAGGAAATTAAGTTCCTTTTCGGGCTACTGGCATGGGACATGCATAAAATATAAAATACTCAATCGAATCTAAAATATCTATTTTTGGGTCCGCGTCGATCTCTCGTGGAATCACCCGTTTGCAATAACCACGATTAGTACACTAACTGCGGTAGTGTCTGTCGTGTAGCTACCTGTAACCGTGGTTAGCCGTAACCGTAGTTAGCTTAACCGCGGTTAAGGCTGTTCGTGTGACAGCGGTATTAATGTAGCCAGTAAAAAAAAAGATTATTTTTTTTGCGTTACAATAAAAACTTGTACGTTTCGCGACCCGCTCGCATTCTTTTTCAGGGTTTTCTTCCAGCCGGGGGTCACGCTTATTCTCCACAATAAGGCAGACTCTCGATCGGCAGCGCACCTGTAAACCGGTTGACGTTACCGGCTGTCACCTGGATGGGCCAGAATTTCACAGAAAGCCGCTTAAGTCGACGATGCGCGAGTTGTCGAATTCGATGCGGTGGTCTTTTACCATGCTATGCTCAGCGAGTGTACTCCTGTGTCACGCGAACTTGCGGACATCGTTTTTATGTTGTCGCAGCCTTTCGGGGGAGTTCTTTGTTTCCCCCACATAAAAAATTTCACGATCAGCACGTGGTATGGAGTAAACCAGCCCTTGCGCTTTCTCTTCGGAAGGCCTGTCCTTTGGGCACGAAAAGGCGCAGGTGCCAGCAATCCACCTGCTACATCCACTTCCACGAGAAGCATGTCCGTACAGTTTCTCATGGCGAATTATGCGGCTTTCATGAAGCTTTGTGTGGCGATGGCCCAAACCTCCACACAAGGAGTCCGCGCGTCTTAAGAAATTGGTCCCCACAATTTCCACACAAAAAAAAAAAAGCGATTCCGCCCGCGCTTTCTTGGTCAATGCCTGGCAGGCCGACCACAGTCTGACGCTGCGACAAAAGAATTTGTCGGGGCGAGCTCTGAGAAAAAGGCACCCCCAGGATGAAAAAGTAAGGAATAACGTGACATCACACGTTACCGAAAAATGTTAACGTAAGTACGTTACCCGTTACAGTTTCTAAATTGTAACGAGTACGTTACTAATTTACCGAAAAAAGTTACGCGTTACCGGTAACGCCGTTACTTGTAACGCGGTACCGCCAAAACTAATAAAAAGCGACACATGCAGCGCTGACCCGTCGAATGCAATGAATAAAAATCCGGACGCCAGCAGGAATCGAACCCGAGCATTCTGCATGGCACTCAGGTATTCTACCACAGAGCCAAGCCAGGTCTGGAAACTGCTTTGGAAAAACACCCTATGCAAGCTAATGTCGGTGCAACGTCAATTATGGTTGTGGTGCTGGCTGTCTAATTTTATAATAAAGCCATAAGCGCTACATATGCTCTCCAACCATGCAGGCGTCATGTCAGGTTAACGTCTCTGGTTCCAGTGTTAGCTCCGCCTTTATACCAGTTTAATAAACATTACATTTGTATTCCTACTAGCTATATTCAAGCGTCGCTCGACCCCGCATGAATACGCTAACGAAAGTTGCGCATGATATTCACATCACCGCGCCATAAAGGGCACTTCGTTTCGATAATACTGACGTATGTGCTCTAACGGGAGTGCTAACGTTACGTCAGACCATAAGTTACCCTTTAAACGTCAGCGTTGTCGACGTGCCTGGTAAGACCACGATGTGCACATAACTACTACACTTACAAAAACACGTCGATCCACCTCGTAACGCTTAACTCGAAGAAAAAAAAATGCGGCATAGAACTACTCGCTGACTGCTTCGCATGAAACCGATGTTTTACACATAGACACGTGCTCTCAGCTTTACTAGGAGTCCACGCACATCCCTTACAAAAATGCAGTTAGACAGTTTATGGACTGCCTAAACTCATTTTTAGACAGTCTACATTTTTGTACGGGATATGGACGACTGGGTAGATTCAAGGGCCCCTAAACCACTCCGATTACAAAGTCGAGAGAGGGGTTTCCTTTCTCAACTTCACCGCTCTCCTACATGCGCTATCTCCTCCTCAGCACTTATTTATTTAAGAAAAAACACGTGAACAATGTCCGCACTAAGCGCTGATCCTATTGAGTTTTACGTTTTTCGGCTACACGATGCGCAGTGTCCCCCTGCGCAGTCGAAAACACACAAAACTTTGCTTTGGGGAATCATGGAAGACAAGGCAGACCGATAAACGTTCTTTAACTGCACGAGAAGACGAAGACACAAGTATGAAAATACTTGTGTCTTCATCATCTTGCGCAGTTTAAGCAAGAATGAACCAACTAGCCTGCCAGAACGTATTACTGGAGTACATTTCTTCTCCTGTGGTCTCTTTTATATGTGCGCAACCAAACCAAGAAGCAGCAGTTTCCTGTGTGAACCTGATCGCTGCGTCCGTCTGCCAGTACCGTGTTTTGGCTCATGGCCTGAAGCGCAGGATAATCCCTCCACAGGTGCAAGCACTCTTTGGCCATCTGGATCCGTCCTGGGCCACGTCCGGAGAATAGCCAAGATTTTGAAATCTGAGTGCTGGTGGAACGTAAGACTCTACTCCGACTGGATAAAAGTGATTGTTCAAAGTGACCAGAAAGCGCTCGTCTGCGCTCGTGGTGTTCTGAATGTTTTCTTACTTGTGTCTTCGTCTTCTCGCGCAGTTTAAGAAAGTTTATCGCAATGAACCAACCAGCCTGTCAGAACGTATTACTGAAGGCATACCGGACGTGCTACTGCATGACAAAGCATAATATATAGAAGATAATTAACAACTGATATCCCTCGTATAACCGCATGCGGAGCTTCACAATTGGTGTTGCTTAAAAGTTGCCGATGCCTTCTCTCTGGATATATACCAACAGCTAAAAAAATTACTGAGCACCAAAAAGAGCTCCAGAAAGTCATTGCGGGACCAACGATTTTCATAAAAACGCCATCGAAGCAAAACCGCGTACTAATCCAGTGTCCCTGTGGGAGGAAAATGCTTGCGTGAAAAAAAAAAGAAAGAAAAGCGACGCATGCGCGCGAAGCAACGAATTCGGGAACGAAACGTTCCCTGCGTTTATTCGTTATTTTTTGGTGTGTGTAGCCATCATGTTGCACGTCTCCAAAAAAAAAAAAAGAATCTGTCTGAATACATTACATGAGTTTAGGTGCCTTTTCAAATTTGTAATATTTGTAGCGGAACAATAGTTTTTATTTGAAAAACTATTGTTTCGCCATGTTTGCACTCGATGATCTTGTTCCCGTTTAGATGAAAAAACACTCCATTTCAAAAAGTGGTAATCAACCATGGTGTTGTGCAGACGCGGTTTTTCGTTCCGTTTCTGTGCTCCACCATTCTGTGTAGGTTTATGTGGTTCCACTGTGCGATCTGTGGATTCGTGCGGCAGTGCTGAAGTCCTCGTCAAGCTTGGAGGATTTTTGTGGGTTTTCATCTCGATGCGACGAAGTTGTGACCGGATATTTGTGCTGGCGTCAAATCCGCTTTGGAATGTTCTAAACAGGCTTTGTATACCCGCTCAACTGTTCAGAAAAGAGGTGCCCCCTCTCTCTCTCTTGGAAAGGTGGAACCATTGGTAAAACTGTTTACGATAGAGCTATTAGGCGCTGAACCATGCAGTAGCAAGGGTTGCAGGAATAGTGGTTCTGTTTCTGATATGAAGGCAGTTCGCTTGTGCAGTGACTTATACGAGAATGTTCATTACTGGCCCCGAACACCGGCATTGTTAGGTCGCGCAGAACAATCGGATGGCAAAGCCAGAGTGCCTTTGTACGTTCCCAAAACACGTGCATATGCATACAAATTGCAGTTGTTGGCGCCCCTGTGAGTTTTATTGGAATAGAAATTTGGCACACTCCAGGGGCACTTGCCCCTTTTGAAGAAGCCTTTATGGTGTTTAGTACGTTGACAACAATGAGCAGAGGTAGAAAAGTATTTCATGCACTTGCATGCGGACCTCGTTGTGCTTTACACGAGAAACGCAGTAAATGGATTTCAAGAAGTTAGTGAGATGCTCTAGGCACATTTCCGCTTAAATACCACTAGGCAGAAGTACAGAAAACTTCTAGTACACTGTAGCAGAAGTTTGCAAAGCCTTTGGTGCAGGTGTGAGAAAACTGTGAAAGAGGAAAGAGAGAGAACACGACAAAGGTGAATAGCACAGGAGAGGGGCCCATCCAACTGCTGCTTCAAGAATGTCAGCGTATGCTAAGCCGCGCATGCCATGAGCGATCACCTGCTCAGTGGTCGCACAGCAAAAAAAAAATCTTTCCTTCTTTCTCTCTCCCTCCCCCCCCCCCCCCAATAAACAAAAGTTGACAAGGAGGCCGGAGGGCGCCGCTGTGCTGCTGTGACGAGTGCTTCCTAGTGGCAGTCACGAATAGCACATCCTTGTCCTCGTCAGTTTGTCTTGTCTGTGGACGAGGGAAGCAGCCCCAGCTAGCTGCGTCGATCGATCGCCTCGTCAGAGCATCTGAGCGTGTGTAACAGAAGACCTCTGGTTGTTCCCGACGAAAACCAAGCATATTCTCGGCAAACATGAACATCGAGAAAAGTTTGTTCTCTGGCTCCTGCATCGACTACCGCGCCCCATGTACGAGAAAGGAGGGTCGTCTGTGCGACATCTTTAGACACCTTCCTGTGTGGAACGAATTCTTCCGGAAGGTGCATCTCGAACTCCAGGAGCTTTCCCCGGGTGAACTTTCCCTCGTCGATACCTACAGCATGCGCATTGATTACACCCGCATCCATATGACGCAACAGGTGCAAGAAAAGACGGTCACACTCCTCTGCCACTTGTTGGCACATCACCACTGCATCGTTTCTGTGGACCTGACGAGCTACATATTGGAGACCAACGTCGAAGTTATATGCGACGCGTTATGCAAGTCCGCGAGCCTCAGAAAGCTCGAGTTGAGCCTTTGGCACTTTACGACGAACTTGTCGCTGAGCTTCACCGCAGCGCTTTCGCAAATGAACCAACTGCAAGTGTTCGACTGCAGCGATGTGATATTTGACCATACATTCTCGGAGGGCCTCTCGAACTTCTTGGCAAGCACCCAGTCTCTGACGACGCTCCACATGAGCCAATACCATATCAAGCACAAGGACGCAGCCCTCATCATTCAGGGACTCAAGCGGAATGAGACAATCACGACGCTGACCATCACCGGATCTCTAATCACAGACACGCCGGAGTGTAGCGTAATGTTATCAGAGTACTTGAGCTGCAGTCAGACGCTGCGCGTCCTCAGCGTACATTGGGCTTCAACGCATACGAAGCTTCGTCCGATAATCGGGGCACTATGCCACAACGGCACCCTTCTCAAGCTGAACCTCATCCGCTGTGTTCTGCATATCGAGTACTTTAAGCTCATCACCGGGATGCTGAGGCAGAACCAGACCCTGAGAAGTTTCCACATGATCGACTGCGCATTTTACGAGCATGATTCTGACCCGCAATGCTGTAAGCCTGAATTCCGGAGCGAGTCAAGCCTGCTCTCTCTCTGGTTGATGACGCTCGCGCAGAACAAGGCGCTGAAGGAGCTGACCTTGGATCTGCGGTGGATCAAACCTGATGAATGCGGTTCCCTTTTCAAGGCGCTCGCGTCCAACACGTCTCTGGTGAAGGTCACCATCGACACCTTCAACAACAAGGACGTGGTCCCCATATGCCAGGCCCTGCGGGACACTGGCGTGCCGGAGCGCTTCTTCGTCGGCAAACACCACGTCTTGGAGGACACCGCTGCAGCGCTCCTAGAATGTAAGGAGCTTTCCTGTATTTGCGTGGACTACTCGTTTCCTCTCGAATTAGAGGCACTGCACACCACACTGTGCGTGCTTCCAACGTGCGATCACGTGAAATTCCTGTCTCTTAAGATGGACGCGGTGATGTTCAATGGAGACGTGGGCTCCTTGGTTGCTAAGTACATCACCAACACGACGGCGCTAAGGGAGCTGCGTCTGACAATATTCGATACCCTGCACGGTGCTGACCACACCGTGTGTGACTGGTACGCCATCGACAGGCCAGAACGAACACTGCTGCAAGCGCTGTCCCTCAACAAGGGCATACGTAGGCTGTCACTTAAGGGTCTCTGCATCACCGAAGCCGAGGCACAGATGCTGGTGGACACTTTACAGTCCAGCCGTACGATTTGCCACTTCTCCTTCTATCCGGAATCTGATTGCCTCACATCGGTCATCCCGTTGATCCAGAAGCTGTCGGCTATCGTCTCAAGCAACTACATGCTGCTCGGCATGCGCACTGTGTGGTACAAGCAGCGCTGCAGCGACACCTTCACCGTCGCTGACGTTGTGCGTCGCAACAACTCGCTGGTAACGCGGGCGGCGGACTTCGTGATGGGAACGAGGCACAGGCACTGCGTGGCTGCTGCCGAGCTGGTGCAGTTTAACCCCGGTCTCGCGGAGAAAGTACAGGAACTCGCATCGATCGATGAAACGGAGGCAGCATCGCGAATCGAGCGCAGCCTGAAGGGCTTCTCCGAAATGGACGACTTCATGTGCCTGGCAGGGGTCGTCAAATACAGTGTGACTTGCCACAGGCGCGACGACGGTCAGAAGCAGTTAGTCGACCTCAATCGCGACTGCTGGCTCTACATACGGCAGTTCCTGAAGGTGGGAGACATCTTGGATCCAAAGTAAGCGTAGAATCTTGTTCCTTTGTCGTATCTACTGTGATCGACGATGGGACGATACGTACGCAACTTTCTGCGCGTGTCTGCAACATTTGCTTATGACTTCTTCGGGGGGTGAGATTTGAGAAGTTTTCCAACAATAGTTGCCTATAAAATTGTCATTTCTTCACTTTTTCTTGTTATACTCTTTCAGAGAGTTTTCGAATCAGTAGCTGGGCTTTCAACGAGTGAGTGAGTAGTGGGAGCAGTAATATAATTAGCGATCGTTTCGAAACTCTTTCTCCATCGTTGAAGTAATTGTTGTGTATAGATTATAAACTTTCGCGAGTGCATATATTACAATGATATCACCATCTTGTGCTATCGCCATTATATCAGTCTCTCGAGAACTTCATAGATTGCACAATTTTCGCAAATTTCCATGAATTCTTGCATTGGATTTTCGCGTTCTTTCATGTCGAAGAAGCATTACCTTCCGCGCAGTATTCTCGTGAATTAGCTCCCTAAATGTGGGCATTCAATTGTCTAGAAAATTCTTGACGCTGACTGCTATTTTAATCTGGCCGCAAGACACACAGACACGCACGCACAGTGACACAGACGAGAATTTGGATTTTCGTAAACACTGCCTCGTAAGTGATCTAGCTGGCATGCCGCAAATCTGAATATGCAGCTTACGCTGAATTGTTGCAAAGTGTTCTAATATTTTGCCAAAGTGCGGCTCGTAGATCGTGGATTATTGTAGTATTTAAATGAGGCGTACTAAATGTTTATATATCTCAGTTTATTTTATGATGATGTCCCCTTCTCAAAAATTCAATGTCCTTTTAGTTCTTGATAAACTAGCGCGTGTTAGACTTCATTTCGTACCTTTAAGTGTCTGTTCTTCTTTAACGGTTTCATAAAAGTCAGCTCCCCAGAGCTGTGCACCTTGTTCCCCTTTTATAATTATTTTTTAAAAAGGGAGTTCAGTTATTCAGTGTTCCAAGTGTTTTTTTTTTCTTTTTTTAGAAAGCCTTGTATGAATTTTTTGCGTGCTTTCAAATAACGTGCTGTTTCCGAGCCTGTACTAGTTGTAATGGTCTTTTTGTTAACTTACTTGTGTCTTAACGATTTGAGTGTTAACAATCGTGATAACGGGCTGAGGAATGCGCACTGAGCCTTTTGCTACGAAATGTCTGTAACGATTTGATGCTGTACCGTGTTTTATAATAAAAAAAACATACTGATTGAATGTGTGACCTCTCCTCGATCCTGCAGTGCACCAAGCAACCTGGTTCGAAGAAACCTTTATTGCTTCGAATGGTGTCGCTAGCCTTCGTCTCCCTTCTAGCTGGTACTGAAGCTCATTGACCCTGTACACTGCGGCTTTAGGTGACCAAGCTTGATGCATTCTGGGGCATTATCTTGTACAACAACCTGCTTTTCAGTAGATTGCTTTCCCCTTTTAAAGGGCCCGTAAACAGGCTACGACTTTTTTTTTTACACCCCCCAAACAAGCTCGCTAATTCGTACAGTATAGACCGCGGCGATCACGTTTTCCGAATATTACAGCGCTGCGCAGACCCTTCATGTCCAAAAACAATTCCCGCTCTTCTTTCCTACGCCTGATCAATCCTCCTCGTTCGCGCAATGACGCAAACTCGGCGATCGGCGAGTTGACGTAGCACTGAGCTCGTCGATTGGTCTAAGCCAGGTCTCAACAAACAGTAGTCGAATTAACGTCAGTTCCTGTTCCCACCCACCGCTACGAAACTGTAACGAAACTGCGCCTTGTTTCTAGGCCCTGCGGTGATGCGGTTTCGGCCACGCAGAACGCAGTTGTCATGCGTATGTTCCCCGCACTGCGTGGCACCTGCACACAGTTTGCCTTCGACATGAGCAACACGTGGAGAAAGCGTTGTTCAGTTGTTGGCTGCAAATCGAGGAAGCGTTGTTCAGTGTTTGGCTGCAAATCGAGCGGAGAAAGGGCGAATATCCGGTAGCTCGGACGGGTCGCCCTTGCGGCAAGCGGGGTTCTCCACGCTTTTCTCTCGCGCCCCTTCGTCGTCTTGGAAAGCGAGCACGCATTCCTGCTGCATTGTGAACTGTCACAGAGGTTAAAAAATACCGAAAAGCCGAAAACTTCCCGTCAAGTTGCGGAGCACGTGCGATAATGTAAACAATAAACCACCAGGAGCTGCAGCAAGCGGAAGTATATTGCGACTGATCCCGCTCGCGGATGACGTCAATTGCTGACGTCTTGTCACGTTGCCGAAGTGGGCCGAGTCACGACGACGGCCTATGCCTTCCCCTCCCTGTCGCGGAGAACGATGGCGAGGCCGCGCGAAAATTTATAACCAGCTGAAACGGATGTTCCAACCCCTGTAACTTCCTTATTATAGCATGTATTCGCAAAATTAGTGCGGCAGCATGTTCACATAGCAAAAGTGCGCATATTTCCCTTCATTACAATTTTTGGACCTCGTGGTTGTTTACTGGCCTTTAACGATTTCGGCAGTGGCATAGAGAAAGTGTGCCGGTGAGAGACATCCGAAAGATGTTTGGAGGTGCAATACACACCTTGCAAGTCACGTGCAAGGTGTGCATTGTCTCTGAACCTGTCCCTGTCCCCAGCGCAGAGGCAGGTTTTCTGTGCTGGGTCCCCAACTTTGCGGCCACCGTGACTGTTTTATCCCATTAGAGTTTGTCAGTAGAGAAGAACACCCAGTCGTTCGGTCCCCGCGTTCTTTCTTGCGGTCCCCGCTTCCTTTTCCTCGCCAGCCGTGCAAAGGGGGAACACAAAGGTACGTGAGGGTATAGACCTTTTTTTCATGGGCGCCGCCATATTGCCTAGCGGGCGGCGCCGTCCTTGGTCTGGCAACCCACTGGCGTGTGCGAAGCTCCGCGTTTGTATGGAAGATATACGTGCGGCTGCAGTTGCAGCCGGTTTATTTCGTTCTGGCGCACTGAATTTCGTATCAAGTGATGCGGTCTACGTAGGAAATGAATCTGTGAGACGTCCTGAAACGGTTTGATCCGTTCAGGGTAATGATGTTAATATACGACGACGCGAACGTGTCGCAAGTGGTCGCACTGTCTGTTGGAAAACCACGTAGATATTACGACCTGTTCTAGCAGGGCAAGCAAGTGCCGCCACTCTTAGCAGATACAATGATTTTTTTCTTGAACTGTAATCTTTTAGTTTGTTTTTTCATTCACGGTGTGTTTATGCTGTCGCAACGACTACCGCTCGTACATGCGGTTGTGCGTGAGCACGCAGTCTCGATTTCGTGGCGCGGACGGCATCTGTTTGTTGCTCGCTAACAGTTACCTATCTTGTTCCTCAACTTTAAGGTAACCGCTTATTACTCGCTCGTTTATTGCCCGTCGGTGCGGACGGAGCTACCTGTTTACAGGGATGTGCTGGTACATATAAAAACGATGCTGATGTTGACATGCCGGCACGCTGCTGACATGCCGGCACGCTTCTTTTCCTTTTAAGAGTCGTGATACTTGAGTGGATTTCGGCGGCGATAAGATGAAGATGGTTAGAGAGTCTCTTCTGCCGGTGAGGCACGAAGTGCTCCTGGGCTCGAGCCTTAATTTGATCAGCATTGGAGGTGATTCGCGTTTTTGACCACGTAAAAATTTGTCTTCCTGAGGTAGTTGTTCCACACAAAGTGACAGAACTCTTTTTTTTTTGCTATTCGGCTTTCATATGGCTCGTTGTATACGATACACCCCGCTGTCTTACGGAAGTTGTGACCTCACGGCAGAGATCTCGCCACATCGTTTTCATGTAGCGTTCTGTGAATGTTCGGGTTTCACAAGGCTGATACGGAGCACAAATGAAATGTATGATGCCGGTTACCCCGCTGCGAAGTTAGGGATTTCTCGTCCGCGCTAATACCGGTATACATCAACTGCAACGATCACCGTGTGGAGCCGAGCTACGAAGCTAATTGTTAGACCAAACACATCGTATTAAAATGTGATAATACAACGAAGCGAAAACAACTCAGGTGGGTACTCGAGTGGTACTTGGATGTTCTGCATTTTACCGGACGGGGTCGTACTTGACCGCTTATGTTTGTTCGCAAATCTGGCCATATCCGATTGACATTTGACTGCGTGGAACACTGGGAATTCCGGATATATTGCGACACTTGCCAATTTATAACCTGTAACGTAACACAAACGATGTGCCTTGAAGAGTGCACACAACCGCAAACACACCGCGCTTGGTGATGCACGTCGCATACTTATTCTGGCAGCAGTTTACTTTTTATAGTTGTTAGAACAACCAAAAACGGCACAGTGGTTTCCCGTTGACCTTTCGCTGGCTTACATCGCAATAAAAGTGAACAAAATCCGCAGGTCGACCTAAAACACGCAAGAATTGTTCGAAAACGGCACTCATCCCAGCACCAGCCCGCACACTCCGCGCCGTCGCGCACGAGCCAGAAAGGAGGAAAGCGCTGGTTGCCAGTCCGGTCCTCCTCGCTCGATGCAACGGTCTATAGGTGTTAAAGATGCTTGGTGGCACCGGCATTAAGGCCGAGACAGACGGTACGATTTTCCGTGCGATGCGGCGTCCGACACGGCGGTGGGGGAGAGGGAATGGTGGCTGTCCGATGCTATGAAAGGTCACCATTCCGGTTTTCCCACCGCCGTGTCGGACGCCGCATCGCATGGAAAATCGTACCGTCTCGTCCTTTAATCTGAGTGGCAGCGCTCACCGTTTTTTGCTCGACGCGTTCGAGCAAAAACTCACGGAGCGTCTCAACCCGCTTGTACTCCAAGATGTCCGCCACGGTGAAGTCAATGCAAGCTATGTATACATAGAACTGCTAGAACATTAAACGAAAACAGGTACATGTTCTCGAAACAGGGAAGAAGTGAAAAAAAAAGTTTCAGGAGACCAGACATCGTATAAATAAAATCAGAGTAATAAAAATACTTTCTGCTGTAATAACTAATGTTCTGGATTACTTTTGGGGGGCTGGTAATTTAGTAACGTAAGAAATTTCAAACACGAAAAAAAAAAGAATAAAAGAGTTTCACCGGAGAAGACATGGTAGTGATGACATGACAGTAATTTATATACTTTCTGCTGTAATCGCTAAACTAATGAATCACATTTATTGGCTGGTAATTTAGTAATGCAATAAATTATTTCGAACGAACAACTTAAGAGACTTACCTATTGCTTCTCGTTACCATTGACCAAAATATAACAGGTTCACTTCCCTGGTGGCATTAAAACTGACACAAAAAAGGTAAGAAAAATAACAAAAGCATCTTAATCTGAGGATCAAACCTCAATCGCGGGATGTTGATCAAAGGTTTCCGTGATTTCAATGTATATATGTGCTGTCAGCAACGCGCACATGAGCTATGGCATCAATGGAGAGCTTATGGTAAAGTCATTGCGAAGTAATTTTACTACGTCCCGAAAGTAGCAACAATGCTGTGCGATTACTTCTGGGCAGCCGTAGTTGGTATTCTATTTTAACTGCATCTAAATTTTCAGGGTACTTAGCAAAAAAAAATTCAGGAGTGATTTTGCCGTTTCTACAGGGTATTAATCTCTATAGTGAAGTGTAGAAAAAAATTTTAATCGTCTACACTGAAAGCGCCGACAACTGTCCAAAACGTCTGATTAGATTCTGGTGGAAATGAAAAGACTGTGATTTGTAGACACAGATTCAAACGTGCTTTGCCCGATTTGAGTGGGATTATGTCTTTACTTACCAGGGATATTTTCTTAACTTGGCATGTAGGGATGTTTCTAACTAGGCATGAATTTTTATGTTGCCACACGTTTTGTAATCACTGTGCATCATTATTTGTTAAAGGGGCACTAAAGAGCAAAACGATTTTTCTCATATTAGTAAAGTACTCTTTCACGATACCAAAAACACCACGCTTGCTGCGAGAAGACGCTTAGTAGGTGAGAAAACGCGCAAAAACAAAATGTGGGTGGCGACGCCACCTTGAAGTTTCCGCACCATTCGCCGTGACGTCACATGTTTTGACGCCGCCTACTAGGGACTACGTAGTTCCTAATCGGTAAAAATGAAGTACATTGTCCTCTGAGGGGGCCATATACTTAACATACCAAGCTTTGGGTAATTTTGTGGAGCCAATAATATAATAATAATATCTGGGGTTTAACGTCCCAAAACCACGATATGATTATGAGAGACGCCGTAGTGGAGGGCTCCGGAAGTTTCGACCATCTGGTGTTCTTTAACGTGCACCTAAATCTAAGTACACGGGCCTCAAACCATTTCGCCTCCATCGAAATGGGACCGCCGCGGCCGGGATCGAACCCGCGACCTTCGGGTCAGCAGCCGAGCACCGTAGCCGCTATACCACCGCGGCGGACTTTGTGGAGCCAATGGCGCCAAAATACGATAAATACACTTTCCAATCCGTGACGTCACGCGGGGTGATTTAGGCGCAATATTTAAAAATGAAATTTTGAACATGATTTTCTCCTCTATTAATAAACACATAGTGGCGAAATAAACGACATTATAGTTCTCAGAGCACAATTTATCGATCTAAACCGATTTATTGTTTCTCTTTAGTGTCCCTTTAAAGAATTTTTTTTTACTGCCACATACTGAGTGTAGTGCGGTATTCTAATTTCCGCTTGTATTGCCAAAATATATTTGTAAATAAATGCTAAGAAATATTTTCATTACTTTGCAGATATGTTACGTGTCGGTACAGTAATTCAATCGTTGAAATCATGTGAACACCTGTAAGAACTTCCGAGAAATGCGTCGTCAACAGATAAAGCACAATTGGGCGGAGGTTATGTCTGTAACCGCTAGTACTTCTACTGTGGCAATATCATATGCTGTAATTGTGACTGTCTAATGGACAATTTCGGCAAACAATAATTGTCTTCATTATGCGAAATAACAGTTCCACGCTACTTAATGATGAAGTAGCGCAGAGTCCGTGCACGCATGTGTGAAAAAAGTAAAATATGGGAAATATTGGTCGAGAACATGAAATCTTGCTGTGAATTCTATGGCTACTCGCCTGTGGATTGGCTACTCCAATGTAGACCCGTAAATTGCCTTGAAGTTTTTGTTGGAGTAGACGAAGCGCGTGTAGAAAGAAACCTTATTATTCTGTTTTATGGTTCTTCCATAGCTTCTTCACGTAGATTTTCAGCTGAACATATCACTGTGATGCGCATTTACGAGGCTAATTGCATGTGATAATTCGCGATGATTAGTGCTAGCAAATAATGTCTCGTGCTTTCGTTTTCTGTTCACCCCGCCACGGTGGTCTAGTGGTTATGGCGCTCGACTGCTGACCCGAAGGTCGCGGGATCGAATCCCGGCCGCGGCGGCTGCATTTTCGATGGAGGCGAAAATGTTTGAGGCCCGTGTACTTAGATTTAGGTGCACGTTAAAGAACCCCAGGTGGTCGAAATTTCCGGAGCCCTCCACTACGGCGTCTCTCATAATCATATCGTGGTTTTGGGACGTTAAACCCCAGATATTATTATTATATTTCTGTTAATTTCCATCTGGCGCTTTTGAAATAGAATCGACTTTATATGGCAGTGCGCAGGACAAGTACATGCCAAAAGGACGCATATAAAGCAAACAAGAATGACGCGCACCATTTCGCCACGCATGCCGCCATGAATGCTTGCAGAGACAAGAAAAAAGAGCCATGGCCGATCTCCCAGAGTAGCAGCTACTCAACATGGGGATATGAAAAAAACTATGCTGGGCATAATTATCGCTAGAGAAGATGTACAGACGCCCATTTTTTTTAACCTGAACGCGCGAGCGTCGACCGGCGAGCTGATAAGCGCCGCACAACGGAGCGCAGCGACGAAATGAACGAGAATACGCGCATGCGCGCCATGAGCAATCCTGGGCAGCTGTTGTCTGCTAGGCTCTTACGAGAACCGGACACCACGCCCGCTTTACTCTCTATTCCTCTGGCAGCCGAGGCGGCATCCTTGATTCTGCGCGAAGCGCATTCCTGAGAAATCGGATGAAAGGCGTTATAACAGCGAAGCGCTACAGCAACGACATCTGATCGGAATATTTCGCTTATCAATTCACATTTTTCTGCAAATACAGAAAAGAAGGGGGTACCACGTGACACTTCATAATCTTTTCTCAGCGGCGTTTAGAAAAGCGAACAAAAGGCGATAACGGACAAAAAATGTTGGCAGCTTGCGCTAGCGGTTTGCGGCTGCAGTGACAGCGGAGCTTGCGGCCGACCTAGCTTATGGTGATAACTAGCAATGCATAAATTACCATGATCTTAATTAAGAAGTTCTCAAGTAACGTGGTCCTCATTAGCAATGTCTTAATTAGCGTGGTTCTAATTTAATTAGCAAGACTTTAATTGACGCTGTCTTAATTAGCCTGTCTAATTAGCGTGATTAACACGTGGCGTGGTTTAATTAGTTTGATCTTAACCCAGCTTGGCTTAATTGGCTTGACTAAGCAGGAAGATTAAGACCATGAAGAAGAGGCGGAAGAAAGAGCCAGAGCGCGCGCCGGTCTCTTATGATGAGACTTTCTTGTCGACTTCGCAAGGCGTAACGAAAAGCTTAACAGCTGCGTTGTAAAAATGCTGATATGCACGTAGTATAATTATCGGGTGTAATCACATCCCATCCACCTGAAGCACGACCACTTGACCGTTTCTTTATAGCTTGATGGCATCATTCGTAAAAGCAAAAAACAATGACGATAGCGGTGCTCAAAAAAAAAAAAAAAAGCGGGCATGGTGTCCGGTTTCCGTAAAAGCCCAGCAGACGACAGCTACCCAGGACTGCTCATAGCGCGCATTGCCAAAACATTGCCGCCAAAAAATTGCCGCGAAAGAGCTCCCAGGTACGGAGTGCGGGCTCCCGATTCTCGTACCAGGTCCTTGCTGCGTCTTCCAAGTAAAAGTACACGTGGCGCAGGTTGTCGTCGGAGGTCCAGTTGTTAAATGTCGAAACCCTTTCAAACGTCTCCAGCCAGGCCTCGGGGTCTTCACATGGTGAACCACGGAATGTCGGCGGCTCCCTGGGCGGCTGCATTACTATCGCTGCAGGGGACACTGCAGCCGTCATGGTTCTTGTTGTCTTCGTCGCCATCGCTCTAGGCTTGTCCGGTAGGGGTCCGTATTGGGAGGGTAGTCCTTTCAGTCTGCGGCTGGCTCGACTGTCGCTGACGGTGTCGGTGTCTTCTTCCCGACGTGGGCTGGGTTCACGGCTTGACGGGGGCGTCCAGTACATGAACGAGCAGCACCTCCACCAGATGTCACGTGGTCGTGACGTCGACGAAGGCAGCAGTCAACACTTCCGGGATGAAACTTTATTTGGCCGAACTTGTGGCCGGGAAACAAAGTCAACTACAGCAATACACTGATAGCGGCGAACAGAGCGTCGACCGTCGATCAACTGACAAGTGGTGAAGTGTGTCGGCATTTATACATGTGACGTCGAATATTCCAGTCCTATCACTGGTGGTCGCGCAAGCTCTGGAATAATCTAGGCTGTTCGCGGCCTGCGCGCAATCTTAACAAAACGATCTGCAATAACAGCGAACCTTCTCGAACAATGAGGCGCGGTTTGCGCTGAGCGTTGCTGGCAGTCTTTGTGGGCGAAAACAGAATACAACAAAAGTGATAATAAGGAACGCACGTGGCAATATATATATATATATATATATATATATATATATATATATATATATATATATATATATATATATATATATATATATATATATATATATATATATATATATACACGTTTCGAGTCGCACTCGCATTCTTTTTCAGGGGTTTTCCTCCTGCCGTAGGGTCACGCCTATTTTCCATGTCGTGCAGCATTCCGTTGAGGCAGACTCGCGGTCGACAGCGCACCTGTAGACCGGTTAACGTTAGCCTCTAAGTCGACGACGCGGGAGTTGTCAAATTCGATGCGGTGGTCGTTCACCACGTTGTGCTCAGCCAGTGTACTGCTTTGTCACTCGAACTTGCGGACGTCATTTTTACGTTGTCGCAGCTTCTCGGAGAAGTTCTTTGTTTCCCCCACGTACGAAGTGTCACGATCAGCCCATTGTACCGAGTAAACCAGCCCTTGCGCTTTCTCTTCGGGCGGACTGTCTTTTGGGCACGAAAAGGCGCAGGTGCCAGCAATCCACCTGCTACAATCCACTTCCACGAAAAGCATGTCCATACAGTTTCTCATGGCCGATTTCCCGGATTTCTTCAAGCTTTGTATTGCGATGGCGCAACCCTCCTCACAGGGAGTCGGCGCGTCTTAAGAAATTGGTCCCCGCAATTTCCACAAACAAAACCGATTCCACCCGCGTTTTCTTTGTCAATGCCTGGCATGCCGACAGCAGTCCGACGCTGCGACAAAAGAATTCGTCGGGGCGAGCTCTGGGAAAATGGCATCTACAGGATAAAAAGTAATGATAAACGTGACACCACACGTTACCGAAAAATGTTAACGTAAGTACGTTACCCGTTACAGTTCCGAAAATTTATCGAGTACGCTACTAAGTTACCGAAAAAAGTAACGCGTTACCGGTAACGCCGTTACATGTAACGCGTTACCGCCAACACTGCAGTTATTCGAGAATATTTATTACTGGCCCAGAAAACCGGCATTGCTAGGTCGCGCAGAACAACCGGACGGCGAAGACGTATGGCCCTTGTACGCTCCCTGACCACGTGCACATGCATACATATTGCAGTTGTTGGCGCCCCTGTGAGTTTTATTGAGATAGAAATTTCACAGACTCCAGGCGCACTTGCCCTTTTTCAAGAAGCCTTTATGACGTTTAGGAATAGTGACTACAATGAGCAGAGATGGCAGAGGGGTCGACACCTTGAGCGAGAAAAACATTTTACACTCTTAAGATTCTTTTCGGGCTACTTAGTGGTAACCCGAAAAAAAAAATACTCAGTCAAATGTGCATAAAATATGCGGACCTCCACGCATGCGGACCTCCTGGAGCTTTACATGAGAAACGCAGTAAATTGATTTCAAGAACTTGGGAAGCTGCTCTAGGCAAATTTCACCTTAGATGCCACTGGGGCAGGAGTGCGAAAAGATTTAGGTGCAGGTGTGAGAAAACTACAAAGGAGGAGAGAGAGAGAGAACACGACAAAGGTAAATGGCCAATCCAACTGCTGCTTCAAGAATGCCAGCGTATGGTAAGGCGCGCATGCCCCGAGCGATCAACTGCTCAGTTGCACAGCAAAAAAACTCGTTCCTTCATTCTCCCTCTCATTAAAGAAAAGCTTGACGATGCCAGAGGGCGCCGCAGTGCTGCGAGCGATGACTAGAGTGCCTCGATGTCCTCCTCGCCCACCGCGAGGGGCGGGCGAGGAGGACATCGAGGCACTCTAGCGATGACGATTGCTTCCAAGTCGAAGTGACGAGTAGCAAATCCTTGTCCTCGTCAGTGTGTCTTGCCTGTGGACGAGGGAAGTGGCCAGCTGCGTCGATCGATCGTCTAGTCAGAGCATCTGAGCGTGTGTAACAGGAGACCTGTCGTTGTTCCCGAGGAAACTCAAGCACATTCGCGGGAAACATGAACTCGGAGAAATGTTTCTTCTCTGGCTCCAGCATCGACTACCTCACCCCATGTACTAGAAATGAGGGTCGCCTGTGCGACATCTTTAGACACATTCCTGTGTGGAACGAATTCTTCTTGAAGGTGCATCTCGAACTCCAGGAGCTTTCCCCCGGTGAACTTTCCCTCGTCAATACCTACAACATGCGCATTGAATACCCCCGCTTCGTTATGACGCAACAGTTACACGAAAAGACGGTCACACTCCTCTGCCACTTGTTGACACATCACCACTGCATCGTTTCGGTGGACCTGACGAGCTACATATTGGAGACCAACGTCGAAGTTATATGCGACGCGTTATGCAAGTCCGCGAGCCTCAGAAAGCTCGAGTTGAGGCGTTGGTACTCTACGACGAACTTGTCGCTGAGCTTCATCGCAGCGCTTTCGCAAATGAACCAGCTGGAGGTGTTCGACTGCAGCGATGTGATATTTGACCATACATTCTCGGAGGGCTTATCGAAGTTCTTGGCAAGCACCCGGTCACTGACGACGCTCTACATGAGCAACTACCATATCAAGCACAAGGACGCAGTTCTCATCATTCAGGGACTCAAGCGGAATGAGACAATCACGACGCTGACCATCACCGGATCTCTGATCACAGACACGCCGGAGTGCAGTGTAATGTTGTCAGAGTACTTGAGCTGCAGCCAGACGCTGCGCGTCCTCAGCGTACATTGGGCTTCAACGCATACGAAGCTTCGTCCGATAATCGGGGCACTATGCCACAACGGCACCCTTCTCGAGCTGAACCTCATCCGCTGTGTTCTGCATATCGAGTACTTTAAGCTCATCACCGGGATGCTGAGGCAGAACCAGACCCTGAGAAGTTTCCACATGATCGACTGCACATTTTACGAGCATGATTCCGACCCTCACTACTGGAAGCCTGAATTCAGGAGCGAGTCAAGCCTGCTCTCTCTCTGGTTGATGACGCTCGCGCAGAACAAGGCTCTGAAGGAGCTGACCTTGGATCTGCGGTGGATCAAACCTGATGAATGCGCTTCCCTTTTCAAGGCGCTCGCGTCCAACACGTCTCTGGTGAAGGTCACCATCGACACCTTCAACAACAAGGACGTGGTCCACATATGCGAGGCCCTGCGGGACACTGGCGTGCCGGAGCGCTTCTTCGTCGGCAAACACCACGTCTTGGAGGACACCGCTGCAGCGCTCCTAGAGTGTAAGGAGCTTTCCTGTATTTGCGTGGACTACTCGTTTCATCTCGAATTAGAGCCACTGCACACCACACTGTGCGTGCTTCCAACGTGCGATCACGTGAAATTCCTGTCCCTTGAGATTGACGCGGTGATGTTCAATGGAGACGTGGGCTCCTTGGTTGCTACGTACATCACCAACACGACGGCGCTAAGGGAGCTGCGTCTGACAATCATCGATACCCTGCACGGTGTTGACCACACCGTGTATGACTGGTACGCCATCGACAGGCCAGAACGAACACTGCTGCAAGCGCTGTCCCTCAACAAGGGCATACGTAGGCTGTCACTTAAGGGTCTCTGTATCACCGAAGCCGAGGCACAGATGCTGGTGGACACTTTACAGTCCAGCCGTACAATTTGCCACCTGTCCTTCTATCCGGAACGCGAATGCCTCATATCGGTCATCCCGTTTATCCAGAAGCTGTCGGCTAACGTCTCAAGCAACTACATGCTGCTCGGCATGCGCACTGTGTGGTACAAGCAGCGCTGCGGCGACACCTTCACCGTCGCTGACGTTGTGCGTCGCAACAACTCGCTGGTAACGCGGGCGGCGGACTTCGTGATGGGAACGAGGCACAGGCACTGCGTGGCTGCTGCCGAGCTGGTGCAGTTTAACCCCGGTCTCGCGGAGAAAGTACAGGAACTCGCATCGATCGATGAAACCGAGGCAGCATCGCGAATCGAGAGCAGCCTGAAGGGCTTCTCCGAAATGGACGACTTCATGTGCCTGGCAGGGGTCGTCAAACACAGTGTGACTTGCCACAGGCGCGACGAGGGTCAGAAGCAGTTAGTCGACCTCAATCGCGACTGCTGGCTCTACATACGGCAGTTCCTGAAGGTGGGAGACATCTTGGATCCAAAGTAAGCGTAGAATCTTGTTCCTTTGTCGTATCTACTGTGATCGACGATGGGACGATACGTACGCCACTTTCTGCGCGTGTCTGCAACATTTGCTTATGACTTCTTCGGGGGGTGAGATTTGAGAAGATTTCCAACAATAGTTGCCTATAAAATCGTCATTTCTTCACTTTTTCCTGTTATACTCTTTCAGAGAGTTTTCGAATCAGTAGCTGGGCTTTCAACGAGTGAGTGAGTAGTGGGAGCAGTATTAGCGATCGTTTCGAAACTATTTCTCCATCGTTGAAGTAATGCATTTGTTCATGTTGTGTGGATTAATAACTTTCGCGAGTGGATATATTACAATGACATCACCATCTTGTGCTATCGTCATTATATCAGTCTCTGGAGAACTTCATAGATTGCACAATTTTCGCAAATTTCCATGAATTCTTGCATTGGATTTTCGCGTTCTTTCATGTCGAAGAAGCATTACCTTCCGCGCAGTAATCTCGTGAATTAGCTCCCTAAATGTGGGCATTCAATTGTCTAGAAAATTCTTGACGCTGACTGCTATTTTAATCTGGCCGCAACACACACAGACACGCACGCACAGTGACACAGACGAGAATTTGGATTTTCGTAAACACTGCCTCGTAAGTGATCTAGCTAGCATGCCGCAAATCTGAATATGCAGCTTACGCTGAATTGTTGCAAAGTGTTCTAATATTTTGCCAAAGTGCGGCTCGTAGATCGTGGATTATTGTAGTATTTAAATGAGGCGTACTAAATGTTTATAGCTTAGTTTATTTTATGATGATGTCCCCTTTTCAAAAATTCAATGTCCTTTTAGTTCTTGATAAACTAGCGCGTGTTAGACTTCATTTCGTACCTTTAAGTGTCTGTTTTTCTTTAACGGTTTGATAAAAGTCAGCTCCCTAGAGCTGTGCACCTTGTTCCCCTTTTATAATTATTTTTTAAAAAGGGAGTTCAGTTATTCAGTGTTCCAAGTGTTTTTTTTTTTTTAGAAAGCCTTGTATGAATTTTTTGCGTGCTTTCAAATAACGTGCTGTTTCAGAGCCTGTACTAGTTGTAATGGTCTTTTTGCTAACTTACTTGTGTCTTCACGATTTGAGTGTTAACAATCGTGATAACGGGCTGAGGAATGCGCACTGAGCCTTTTGCTACGAAATGTCTGTAACGATTTGATGTTGTACCGTGTTTCATAATAAAAAAAAAAACATACTGATTGAATCTGTGACCACTCCTCGATCCTGCAGTGCTCCAAGCAACCTGGTTCGAAGAAACCTTTATTGCTTCGAATGGTGTCGCTTGCCTTCGTCTCCCTTCTAGCTGGTACTGAAGCCCATTGACCCTGTACACTGCGGCTTTAGGTGACCAAGCTTGATGCATTCTGGGGCATTATCTTGTACAACAACCTGCTTTTCAGTAGATTGCTTTCCCCTTTTAAAGGGCCCGTAAACAGGCTACGACTTTTTTTTTACACCCACCAAACAAGCTGGCTAATTCGTACAGTATAGACCGCGGCGATCACGTTTTCCGAATATTACAGCGCTGCGCGCCGCGCAGACCCTTCATTCCGAAAAACAATTCCCGCTCTTCTTTCCTACGCCTGATCAATCCTCCTCGTTCGCGCAATGACGCAAACTCGGCGATCGGCGAGTTGACGTAGCACTGAGCTCGTCGATTGGTCTAAGCCAGGTCTCAACAAACAGTAGTCGAATTAACGTCAGTTCCTGTTCCCACCCACCGCTACGAAACTGTAACGAAACTGCGCCTTGTTTCTAGGCCCTGCGGTGATGCGGTTTCGGCCACGCAGAACGCAGTTGTCATGCGTATGTTCCCCGCACTGCGTGGCACCTGCACACAGTTTGCCTTCGACATGAGCAACACGTGGAGAAAGCGTTGTTCAGTTGTTGGCTGCAAATCGAGGAAGCGTTGTTCAGTGTTTGGCTGCAAATCGAGCGGAGAAAGGGCGAATATCCGGTAGCTCGGACGGGTCGCCCTTGCGGCAAGCGGGGTTCTCAACGCTTTTCTCTCGCGCCCCTTCGTCGTCTTGGAAAGCAAGCACGCATTCCTGCTGCATTGTGAACTGTCACAGAGGTTAAAAAATACCGAAAAGCCGAAAACTTCCCGTCAAGTTGCGGAGCACGCGCGATAATGTAAACAATAAACCACCAGGAGCTGCAGCAAGCGGAAGTATATTGCGACTGATCCCGCTCGCGGATGACGTCAATTGCTGACGTCTTGTCACGTTGCCGAAGTGGGCCGAGTCACGACGACGGCCTATGCCTTCCCCTCCCTGTCGCGGAGAACGATGGCGAGGCCGCGCGAAAATTTATAACCAGCTGAAACGGATGTTCCAACCCCTGTAAGTTCCTTATTATAGCACGTATTCGCAAAATTACTGCGGCAGCATGTTCACATAGCAAAAGTGCGCATATTTCCCTTCATTACAATTTTTGGACCTCGTGGTTTTAACGATTTCGGCTGGGGCATAGAGAAAGTGTGCCGGTGAGAGGCATCCGAAAGATGTTTGGAGGTGCAATACACACCTTGCACATCACGTGCAAGGTGTGCATTGTCTCTGAACCTGTCCCTGTCCCCAGCGCAGACGCAGGTTCCCTGCGCTGGGTCCCCAACTTGGCGGCCACCGTGACTGTTTTATCCCATTAGAGTTTGTCAGTGCAGAGGAGAACACCCAGTCGTTCGGTCCCGGCGTTCTTTCTTGCGCTCACCGCTTCCTTTTCCTCGCCAGCCGCGCAAAGGGGGAATACAAAGGTACGTGAGGGTATGGGTGTGAAAGATGCTTGGGGGCACCGGCATTAATCTGAGTGGCAGCGCTCACCGTTTTTTGCTCGACGAGTTCGAGCAAAAACTCACGGAGCGTCTCAACCCGCTTGTACTCCAAGATGTCCGCCACGGTGAAGTCAATGGAAGCTATGTATACATGGAACTGCTAGAACATTAAACGAAAAGAGGTACATGTTCTCGAAACAGGGAAGAAGTGAAAAAAATAAGTTTCAGGAGACCAGGCCTGGTATAAATAAAATTAGAGCAATAAAACTACTTTCTGCTGTAATAACTAATGTTCTGGATTACTTTTGGGGGGCTGGTAATTTAGTAACGTAAGAAATTTCAAACACGAGAAAAAAAGAATAAAAGAGTTTCACCGGAGCAGACATGGTAGTGATGAGATGACAGTAATTTATATACTTTCTGCTGTAATCGCTAAACTAATTAATCACATTTATTGACTGGTAATTTAGTAATGCAATAAATTATTTCGAACCAACAACTTAAGAAACTTACTTATTGCTTCCCATTACCACTGACCAAAATATAACAGGTCCACTTCCCTGATGGCATTAAAAATTGACACAGAAAAGGTATGAACAATAACAAAAGCATCTTAATCTGAGGATCAAACCTCAATCGCGGGATGTTGATCAAAGGTCTCCGTGATTTCAATGTATATATGTGCTGTCAGCAACGCGCACATGAGCTATGGCATGAATCGAGAGCTTATGGTAAAGTCATTGCGAAGTAATTTTACTACGTCCCGAAAGTAGCAACAGTGCAGTGCCATTACTACTGGGCAGCCATAGTTGGTATTCTACATTAATTGCATCTAAATATTCAGGGTACTTAGCAACAAAACAAATTTTTTTCAGGAGTGATTTTGCCATCTCTGCAGGGTATTAATCTCTACAGTGAATTGTAGAAAAAAAAATCATTTTAATCGTCTACACTGAAAGCGCCGACAACTGTCCAGAACGTGTGATTAGACTCTTGTAGAAAGGAAAAGACTATGAATTGTAGATACAGATTCAAACGTGTTTTTCCCGATTTGAGTAGGATGTCTTTACTTACCAGGGATATTTTCTTAACTAGGCATGTAGGGATGTTTTTAACTAGGCGTGCACTAATGCATTTTTATGTTGCCACACGTTTTGTAGATCACTGTGCATCATTATTTGTTAAAGAATTTTTTTTTACTGCCGCATACTGAGTGTAGTGCGGATATTCTAATATCCGCTTGTATTGCCAAAATATATTTGTAAATAAATGCTAAGAAATATTTTCATTGCATTGCAGATTGAAATCATGTGCACACCTGTAAGAACTTACGAGAAATGCGTCGTCAACAGATAACGCACAAGTGCGCGGAGGTTATGTCTGTAACTGCTGGTACATCTGCTGTGGCAACATGATATGCTGCAATTGTGACTATCTAATGGACAATTTCGGCAAACAATAATTGTCTTCATTTTGCGAAATAGCAGTTCCGCGCTACTTAATGATGAAGCGGCGCCGAGTCCGTGCACGCATGTGTTAAAAACAGTCAAAATATCCGAAATATTGATCGAGAACACGAAATATTGGTGTAAATTCTATGGTTACTCGCCCGTATATTTGCTACTGCAATGTAGGCCCATGAAATTTCTTGAAGTATTTGTATCAGTAGACGTAGCGTTTGTAGAAAGAAAGCGTATCATTCTGTGTCTGTCTGCATGTGGGTTCCCGCTTATGGTGCCTTCATGCCTTCACGTACATTTTCAGCTGCACATGTCACTGTGATGCCCATTTACTGGGCTGATTGCATGTAATAATTCGCGAAGATTATTACTAGCAGATAATGCCTCGCGATTTCGTTTTTTCTTAATTTCTATCTGCCGCTTTTGTAATAGAATCGACTTTATATGACAGTGCGCAGGACAAGTACATACCAGAAGGACACATATAAAGCAAACAAGAATGACGCGCACCATTTCGCCACGCATGCCGTCATGAATGGTTGCAGAGATAAGAAAAGATCAGTGGTCGATCTCCCAGAGCAGCAGCTACTCAGCATGGGGATGGGAAAAAATATGCTGGGCATAATTATCGCGAGATAAGAGGTACACTAAGCAGGCAGTCGTCTAGATGTTAATCTGCATGCGCGAAAAAAAAGCACTGTCAAAAGTAGCAGGCACAGTGTCAATCTCGTCGGCGGGTGCGAGGATGCCGAGCCGCCGTTGATCGCTACCTCAAGTTAAGGCAGTGTGAAGGTTTCTAGATTTATCTTGCCAGACAACTCTATTGTGTCCTCAACATTTTTATCGTGTCTGCAAGTTTAGACGGTGTTTTCTTTTTCGCGCGAACGGAATAGCATGTAGAGAACTGCATGCTTAGTGTTAAGTGACGTACTTTAAGACACAGAGCTGTGTTCGGCCGTTTCTTCACAGCAGTGGCTTGCTGGGACATTCAGTTGATATTTCTCCAAATAGCTGCGCTTACTTTAGGAGTGCTCTAGGAATTAGGGGTCATGTATCAGAGCGACAGTTACCGTAGTGAGAATCTTTAGTGTTACGTTAAAGGGACCGACAACTGGCCAGAACGGGTGATTAGATCCTGGTGGAAATGAAAAGGCCGTGAATTATAGTGACAGATTCCAGAATACTTTTCGCGATCTGAGTAGGATTTATATTTTTAAATCGCGTTTAAAAGTAACAAAAACCGGTATGTCGCGCAGCCTAGCGCGAGCGCCATGAACCAGACGTATGCAGTCTTAAGCACTTTGTTGTTCGTAGTTTAATGCTTTTACACGCACCAGAACGAGGGCTGAAAATTTGAATATGTATGTTATTGGCAATTCCCGTTTGTTTCTAAGGTAAAAGAAGTAAAGCATGAGATGCGGCGCTGCTTTCGTGGCTTCCAGTGAAACGGAGGCTGCGGCGCATGCGCGCGGCGTCCGGCGGCGTTTCCCGCGTAGCTCGACTCTCGTCTGCTCTCGTCGTATCGGACTTTTGAAGAGTAGCACGCGAGTTCGCGCTGCTGCTCGCAAAATGCTATCGACTTACTGTTCTGTGGAGGATTGCTACCACTTCATGAACAGCACTGCTGGTGTATCCTACCACTTGTTTCGTTTTCGAAGGCTTAGCTTGGCTTGGCTTGACTAAAATGTGATAAAGCGACCTGCGTACGGCCAAAGTACTTCTGTAAGAAGCCCCAGAAAAACGCTATAACTATTGTAAAATAATTTAATAGGCTAGAAAGCAGTAGTCGCGGCACCGCAGGCTTTGCAAACGTAACATTGCCTTTTCATACTTAGGGCATAACTTGTCACCACTGCCAACGTTTTTAGATTATTTTAGATTAAAAACGTTGACCACTGCTGGCGTATAATCGCTATCGCGCTCACCTCTCACTGTTTGCAGCATGTGTTATTAAGACTGCATAATCGCTGCAGATCGAAAAACCCTGATTACAAATGTTTTACGGCGTTCTCCGCGTTACCACTCCGTAATTAGAAGCTTTGACCGGTAAGCTTCCCATTGTACTCAAGAAAACGGGTACCACAAAAGTTGGTTGTCGGTCCCTTTAACGTTCTGTGCCAAATAAAGTGATCGAAAATTTGAAGAGATGGAATGTTACGCGAATTGGTCCGGAGTGTAACGCTCCTGAGAACGTTGTCAGGGTTATGTTCCAAAATATATTGTATGTACAGATGATTAGGGTTATAAAGTAAAGCACGGACTTAAGAACCTCATATAAGCCTGCACAAAAAAAAGAACGCACTCCGTATAGTCTGACGAACCATCTCGAACTGATATAGGTCATAGGTGAACTTGGCAGCTTCTCTAAAATTGTTGATGTTTGTGCGAATATATTGAATGTCAGGTCGTCTATGATATTCGGAGATTGCTTTGTTCGGATATCCTATGTAGCGCGCCTAAATGTCCATACTTCATGATTCTTCGCGACTTCAGGCAGGAAATGTGTTGCGTTTTGTTATTTGTGTTGTTGCGAGTGGATGCACTGACACAACTGCTGGCTTTAATATGGTGCATTTTTCTAACAGTGCTTTGTATGCATCTGCATGTTTCGCCTTGTTTCTGAGCGTGTTCTGTTTCGGAAGTTGGCACGATCGTTTCTGCAACCTTATTTGTCTTTCCCAGTTACGCGTCGTTTATAAACATGTTAACGTTGTTGTAGTCTGTGTACTACGACATGCCTGTTTCACTTATGCATACTGTACATTGCTTGAAAATAAACAAAAACAAAGAAGTTGGTTTGGTTGACACGATCGAAGCGCCGCCTCACGATCGAGACCTTGCGAGTCCGGTTTTCTGGTTCGGGTTTTTGGTTGATGATTGGTTTTCGATTACGTGTCTGACGAGCGGTGATAAGAAATAAATGTTGACGGAGTATGATTCAAGACTTCGCAAATGAGGCACATGTTGCCATTCTGGAAATGAACTTTCTATAACGATCAATTTTCAAACATTGTTGATTGAGGAATGATGCACACAATGCCCTGTCTCGCACGCAGTTATCAGCGTTGGTAGATATAAGACCCGGGGGCAATCACCGACATCATCCTAGAACTGTAGATCCGCTCGATGCACGAAGATAACGAAAAAAAAAAATGTCCAGTCGCAGAAGAATGTGCACGCCAGGCATGCAGTCGTTTGGATATGAATGTTCTTGCCTCCAAAGGAAAGAAACTCACAGGGTCCCTTATGCATTCGCCTACGACGACTCTTCTCTGTCGCCGTATTAATACTCCTCCCCCCCCCCCCCCCTCACACAAAGCTTTGTGCACCAAACGTGGTTTTGCGCTGCCTTCAGGATCGGAGGCATCGCAGGCTTTCTGCTCCTCCCATGGTTTTGCACTGCCTCCGTAATCGGCCCACCTTTGACCAAGCAAGAGCTCATGTGATAACTTCATGACGTGGCGTCACGTTGTGTGAGGCCATAGTCAGAGGTCGTCATAAATTATGGAAATCTGTGACGTCGATATGACGTCGTGAAGTGGCGATGATTTATTTTTTGCATCACTCGCGTTGACGCCGAGGGTTCATTTTCGCTCTTGATGAGGGATCTGAGGCTTTCGCTTTAATTAATACCTTTAATTCAGCTGAGCGAAAAGCTTTTCGCTTGTCTTAGCGAAAGGCAACCAAGGCTCTCGAGGGATCGGCCTTTTATTTAACCCAAAAATATTCAGCCACAAATATTAAGCCATAGGACCGCGGAGCCATAAGCGCGCGAGTGTACGTGAGATACTACCTTGGTTTATTACAATTAATGTAGTTCTCCACTTAAAGTAATTAATCTAAGTGCAAATTGCCGTATCTTGGTTTAATACTCTTGATGTAAGCCTCTAATTATTTTAGTTATTGAAAGTGCGAATCCCTTTGCCTCGCCTTGGTTTCTTAGCGTTAATGGGAAACTCTAATTATTGTAATTAATGAAAGCGTGAATTCCTTTATCGGCATTTTGTACCGAAATTATTCACCATAATCATTTCAAGCATCTTGATCATTATAATTTCGTTTAACTTATTTCGTTAGTCAATCCCGCTCTCGTCACGTGGCCTGCGCGACTACTACTACTATTACTACTACTACTACTACTACTACTACTACTACTACTACTACTACTACTACTACTACTATACTCGCTGACAACTTTTCTTGGCAATGAAGGGAAGGCTAGAGAGCCGAACTACGCGTGCGCTATATATCATTGTGAGAATAAAAAAAAACATTACTTTATTTTCTACGGGGCGCTGCTTGAAAAGAGGGTCAGCGCGCACCAAGGAGATATTTATATTTGTTTTGCTTCATGCAGTGCCACTTCGCGTTTTTGCACCTGTGAAAACGTCGCACCTTTTACGTGCACCTCACAGACAAAATGGCGTCTTCGTCTTCTGGTGAGCGCTTGTCACCCTCCAGCTTTTCCGACGACACGCCGAGGGAGCTTGCGACGAATTTCACCAACAAATGACCGTGTAAGCCTGTGACGGCCGCTCGAATAATCAAATGGCCGTCACAGAAGGTACGGAAGGTTCACAAAACAAAACGGAATTCGAAACGCGCGCGAACCGGACTACTTCGCGGAGCAGTACATGTGCAGTAGCTCCGCCCCTGTAGCCTTTCTTTCATTGCCAAGAAAAGTTGTCCGCGAGTATACTACTACTACTACTACTATACTACTACGACGATGGCGATCACGACAATTGCGCAGGGAAGACTAGGACAGCGCCGCTGTAAGAACGACAACAGAACATCTTCCGGTCAGTACCAGCATACTTTTGCGTCAGTACTGAAGGAAAAATTTTGTATCTAGTTTTTTCTGTTGCAATAAGTAGCGAACGACGAACCATTTATTACGACTTGAAACCTCATTTGCCCGAGCCCGCGACGGTTAATTATTTGGAGACGGTTTTTAGCTTCAAAGAGCGCCGAGTGAGGCGGTACCCAGAATGTATTTCATATAAACATAGCTCAAGCTGAAATGGCTCGAGCCACCTCGAAAAATCGAAAAATCGAAAAGTGACCTCGAAAAATCGCCGGAGTTGGCCTTTAAGCTGAATAAGTTGTTCGTAATTTATTACCAATAAAAACATGCTTTCTTAACCTTTTGAGTTGTTCATAAGCTGTTTGGTTTGACTTCTTAGTTTGAGTTGTTTATTTACATATGTCCCGGGCGTTGGCAAGGAGGTGCTTGGGGGCATTTCACGCCCCTCCTCTTCCAGCCTCGATAGCACCTGCCCCTCGAGCCCTAGGACCGTCCACCTCCCCCAACCCCATCCCGAGACAAAATTATACCGATGCCCATGATATAGGTCGATAAGCTTTCGCTGAGCGTATGAATAGCAGGAACGCGAATTTAGTCACTCACCGAAGCGCTTTGTTCGGATAGATTTGTTGAGGCACAACAAATGTATCGAAAGGATATATAGCCAGACGGTGAAAGGATAAATTTACCGCTTTTTAGTAAAGTAGCTGACTGGGCTACCTGGGTATTCATACTGACGGTGAACAGCGCGAGAAAAACACGGGGGCGAAACAGAATTCTGTCATCCGATAGCCTATCGGGGCTGCAGGACTACCATTTCAGTCTTCTGTTATGACTATACAGTGAAGAAGACACCCGTGTATCGAGAGGTGTGCAGGTTGTACCAGTGATGATTCTTTCAGGATAATCGCCGAAGAATTGTCTCCTGTTGAAGAAACGTTGCCGTCAACTGATTAGTTTGGTCGTTCAGCAGTCGAACAATTGTATTGCGTCATGTCTGTCTTCTTCCCCCCTGTGGTATGTGTGTTTGTGCGACTGATTGTGATTTATTAATTAGTGACTGTAATTGACAAGGTATATGGCTGACACAGTATCACCTAATGCCTGTTGACGCTGTAAGGAAAAACAAGTAAATAAATAAATGATGCAGTGCTAGCCCACTCCGCCTACAGGTCACTGCGTGAAAGGTTTCGATGCAAGGCGTACCATGCCTGCAGCAACTTTTAAAAAAAAATGAGCATTTGTGGTTCTTGAGCACGTTGACGGGGGATGGTATGGGGGAAACACTTCGAGCGAGAGAACCAGACTGTGAACAAAACCACGCGTAAAGACGTTCTAGAGCAGATGCGTTACACTATTCATTTCCCCATTTTCTACTTTCAGGTTGAGTAGACTGTAGGATGGACAGGTTAACGCAGCAAGAATGGCTGCGATAGGCGCACGCAGTCCGAAGTTATTCGGCCAAGAAGACTGAACTCGATCTTCGCGGGGTCACGCGCCTACATTTCAGGCGCCTCCAGACCGGCCGTGCACAAATATTGCAAACCGCCGCCCATGGAATGAGCTTATATTTCCTATGTAGGTGAAGTTTGCACGCCATTGTTGCCTCTTCTGTACAACGTATTGTTCACGCCGTTGCAATAGTAACAAGGTGGTGCCTGACCATACCCTTTTGTTTACACAGAAATACTTAAAAATGAGCTTCACTTAAGTGACAGAACTTGAGCGGGCGCTACAGCTTCGAATCAAGGCCTTGTCCGCCATTCCTTACAACAATCCAAGGCAAATAAATAAATAATTTTATGCCGCAGTTTGCAGCACCTTGCGAAATTCCGCAAAACTGATTTGCAACAATATGTGTCGATGTGCTTCGAATTGTCGATGAATACGCCGTCGCGTTGCAAATTTATAGATTCCTGGTTAGTCCAATATTAGTAGAGCGACCGGCCCGGAAATTCGTTGGTTCCGGATTCGATGCCCGGAATAGGACGAGTTTTTCGGACACTAAAAGAAGCCAAGGAAACCACAGTGCTAAAGGTAGCTTTCTTTCTGAGAAATTCGTATGGGATTCCTTGTTGCTTGGTGCCACAAATGGGTGATTGTCAACTTCCCTTTCTCAACCCGCTCCCTTTCCCGGTCACTAGGTGAAGGGTAACAATAGGCCTGCCATGCCTTCAGTAACATTCGAAAAAAAAAAGAGCTGCGAATGTGACGGGAAACACACTTTGAACTAGAGAACCAGTCTGCCAACAAAAACATTCATGCTGGTCTCCTAAAGCAGACGCCGTAGCCAGAGTTTAACCGGGGGACATCTCTGTGAGAAAATGCACAATTTCAGACTTGAGGAAAGTGAAGGGGAAGACGCAGACCGCCGCAGCGGCATATTGTAAGGCGGAGTGCTAATACGCGCATTGGTTCAAAAACGCTCCCCTCTGCCAAGCTGCCTGCACAAAGCGCGATTGCCTGCTCTCAAAGTGGGAAAGCTATTTCTTCCCTGAACTTCTGGTCTCTCTCTCTCGTCACAGCTAAAATGTGACACCTGACACTGATGCCGCCTGCGTGCTACATTGTTTCGTTGTTTACTGCTTCCCTGGCGGCGCCACGTGTAGCGTGGTTGGTGTCATTGTAAAGTTGTCTTGGCTGTGGACGAGGGAGGAAGCAGTCCTACATGCGAGTGTCGATCGCCTTGTCAGAGCATACGAGCGTGCGTCTTCAGATGCTTTGCAGTCGTTCCTCGGGGAAAGAAACGAGCCGACTCTCAGCAAACATGGTATCCTGGGAAAAAAGTCCCTTCACCAACTCCCTGATAAACTACCAGACTCCATGCACAAGCAGCGAGGGTCGTCTCTGCAACGTTTTCGGAGATATTTCCCTGTGGAACGAGTACTTCTGGGAGGTCGGTCTCCAACTGAGGGAATTTCTGCCGGGCGAACTGTCTCTCGTACAAATGCGTCATGCGGATGTTCATCCGAATAGATCCCAACCGGAGGCGGCCCCAACGCTATTGTGCCGCATGCTGTTGCATCACCGCTGCATCGTTTCGGTGCACCTGAATGACCATGTATTCAGTGGCCGCCACCAACTCATATGCGACGCGTTGCGCAGGAGTCCGAGCCTTAGAAAGCTCAACCTGTGCCGACTGAACATAACAGGAAACGCTTCGCAGAGCATCTCCGCGGCACTCCGGAATCTCAATCAATTGAAAAAGTTAGTGTTCAGCCATGTGACTCTCGATCGCACATCACTCGAGGGCCTCTCGGTGTTCCTGGCAAAAACCCCGTCGCTGAAGACGCTCACCATGACCGACCAGTGTATTGAGGGCGAGAACGCGGTCGTCGTACTTCAAGGACTCAGGCAGAACAAGACGATTTCGGAGCTGTCGCTCGACACGAGTATTCTGAGCACGGTCTCGTCCCGGTGTGGCGATATTTTCGCAGACTACTTGAGGTGCAACCAGACGCTGCGCAGACTGACCATTACGTCATGCTCTCACTTACTCTTGAGAAATCTTCGTCCGATCTTCGTGGCGCTACTATGCAACAACAACCTCTCCAATCTGTGCCTGATCGGCTTTTCACTAGATACTCTGAGCCATGAGATCATCACCGACATGCTGTTGCAAAACAGGGGCCTCACAGGGCTCCACATCACCAACTGTATCTTTAACGAGCAGGATCCCCATGTGAACACACGGATGCCTGTATTACGGAGTGGCTCAAGCCCCATCAGTTTGTGGTTGGCGGCGCTCGCACAGAACAGTACGCTGGAGGAGCTCACCTTGGACCTCTCGTGGATCAAGCCGAAAGATTGCAGCTCCTTCTTCAAGGCTCTCGCGTCTAACACATCGTTGAAGAAGGTCAATGTCCCTACATTTAGGCAAGACGATGTGGTAGAGGTATGCCGGGCCCTTCAGGACACGGATGTGCCGGAGCGTTTCTTCGTCGGCGAGCACCACGTCTGTAAAGACACCGCAGCGGCGCTCCCAGAGTGCAAGGCGGTCTCCCGCATCGGCCTATACCGGTGCTCTCCCGATGATGTCCAGCAGCTGCACACAACGTTGCGTCTGCTGCCGACGTGCAGTCACGTGAACTCCCTGTGTCTAGAGATGAGCGGGCCGATGTTCGACGGCGAGGTGAGCTCCTTGATTGCGCAGTACCTCACAGAGACGACGACGCTTAAGGAGCTTCGGCTGGAGTTGTTCTCCAAAACCCGGCAGTCTGTGGACCAGTTTGAGCAGGCACTGTTGGAAGCGCTGTCCAATAACAAGAGCATACGCACGTTGTCACTCAGGCGTCTATGCAACAGCAAGGGCGAGGTTCAGAGTCTCGTGGAGACGTTACAGTCTAGCCGGACGTTATGTCGCCTGTTCTTTTACCCGTCCGACTATGATGCGACCACCTCGCTTATCGAAATGCTGTCGCTCATCATCTCAAGCAACTACACGCTCCTTGGGATGCGCACTCACAGCCTATGGTTCTGCCGTAACTGGTACCCCATCAAAAACGTCGTGCGTCGCAACAACTCTCTGGTGACGCGGGCGGCGCACTTCGTCATGGGAACGAGACACAAGTACTGCGCGGACGCTGCCGAGCTGATGCAGTTCAACCCCGGACTTGTGGAGAAGGTTCAAGAACTCGCTTCCGTCGACGAAAACGAGGCCTTGTCACGAATCGAAGTCTGCCTGAACAGCTTCACTGAAATGAAGGACTTCATGTGCCTCGCAGGGGTCGTCAAGGACACTCTGAGTTGCCACAGGCGTGACGACGGTCAGAAGCAGTTCGTCGACCTCGATCGTGAGTGCTGGCTTTGCATACGGCAGTATTTGAACATGCGCGACATAAAGTAAGTGTATACTCTTGTTTCTTTGTCATATATTTTATGATCGATGAGTCGGACTGGATGTTTGACGACTTCTTGCGGGATGACTGAGCAACTTTTTGTGCGTATGTAACGTTTAGTGATAACTTCTGCTGGGAGTGATGTTTGGGAAGTTTTTCGACAAGAGTTGCCAATGAAATCGTCATTCCGTCACTTTGGACCGCAGTTTACTTTTGCGAGCTGCCGGCCTTCAAGCCAAGAGTACTGGCAATCTGCGCCGGAACACTTACTGTATACTTGTACTATTCTAACGCACACTTTTTCAGAAAAAAGTAGTCGTTAAATTTGTTTGCGCGTTACATTCGGGCTCAAAAGCGAAATCGGGAAAGTTATTTTTTTTTTAATTTTCTACTGCACAATTACATGTGCCTTACAATCGCGAGCGCGCTAGAAACGTGCAAATACGCTATTTGCCGGCTGTTTGTGTTAGCTGCAGCCTAAACTCCACTGAAAATGCACGGTGGCGGCATAATTGCATGTTGTAATCTTGCCGGCAGTTTTCTACCGCCAGTTACCGTCAAGCGCCGAGTGCCGGCCTTCGAATATAAATTAGGTTCCCTTTCGGAACGCTTTCTTTTGATAGTCGAAGTATTGCATGCGTTCATGTTGAGTGCAGGCTTAGTACATTTAGGGAGTGGATATATTGCCGACATCCTGCCGGCTCCGTCATCATTATATCAGTGCCTAGAAAACTGCTAGGTTGCATCAATATGTTTAATTGTCGTAATGTTTCATGGATTTCCTCATTGTATTTTCGCCTTGTTTCATGTCGAAGAACCATAGCCTTCAGCTCTAAGTTCGTGAGTTCGCTCTCTAAATGTAGGCATGTAACTGTCTCGGAGCATCTTGAGTGTGACTGGCATTTCTCTCTGGCCGTTCCAATATCCACAAACACATACACACACACACGCGCACTTCGGAGCACGCATTTGAGATGTCTGTGAACTGCCTGGTAAACGATATCAACAACGAGTTGCTAATAAAAGCATGATTTTGTCATTTTTTTTTTAGTTATTTTGAACCAGAGTTCCTTCAAATCAGTTGCTAGGCTTTCAGTGAGCGAGTGAGTAGTATCAGCAGTAACGCAATACAGTGATCCTTTCGGAAGGCTTCCTTTTAATCATCAAAGTATATCATGCGATATTGTTGAGTGTATGTTTCACAAATTTTGGCAGGCGATATATAGTGCCGACATATTAACGTCAGTGGATAAGTAAACGGGTTACGGGTGGGTAGTCCAAATGACTATCGCGATGAAGGGACTGCGATTTCTGTCTCGCGTTATTTCATTGTCTTGAGCACAGTGCAGGTTGCATCAAATTATATGATTTCCACATTGTTTCATGCATTTTCGCACTGGACTTCCGCATTGAATTTGCGCGTTGTTTCATGTTGAAGAAACATGGCCCTTGGTTCAATATTTTCTTCAGTTAGCTGGCTCTAGGCTTTTCATTGTCTTGGAGCGTCTTGATTGCGAGTGGCATTTTTCTCTAGCCGCAACAATATCCACTCACGCACAAACCACACACGCATGCACCTGACCACGCATTTGACATTACTCTAAACATTGTCATGGTAAACTATCTAGCTGACAGGCGACATATTTAAATATGCTGCTTACGCCGGATCGTTTCTAAGTGTTCCAATAATTTAACACATAGTTCTCCTGGTAGAGTGTAGTTTAGTGTAGTATCCAAATGCAGCACACGACATGTTAATATTTTTCTTGTTTACTTGTGTGTGATTATACGTTCTTTTCAATACTTCAATGCCTATTTATTTCTTGAGTAATTACCGAATGTTAAACTACATTTCGTAACTTGAATGTGTGTTGTTCATTAGCCGCAGTGTAAATGTCTGCTCTCGAGAGACGCAAGTCTTGTCCCCCTTTGGCAATTATGTTTTAAAGAGGGCGTTCACCCGTTCAAGTGATTCTTGTAATGTTGCTTTTCGTAAGTGTTTTGTGCTTTCAACTGACGTGCTGTTCGCGCGCGTGTGCAAGCTGTAATGGTCTTCTTGTCTTCTTTATGTTTTTACAGTTTTTGTGTTGCTTATGCCTGTGATAACGTGCATGCTTTGCCAACCATGTGCTACCAAATGTGTGCAACAGTTTCATACTGTACTGTGTTTGATAATAAATAAACAAAATCAACGTGTTGACTGAATACTTTGCCGCTCCGAATGGCGCCGCTCTTTTGTTTATTTATTAATTTGTTTTTGTAGCTGATACTAATATCCCTGTCACACGGGCACCCGCGAACTCCTGTTTACCTCCCTCGTTTGGCAAGCGGAATTTGGCGATCGCTATTAGCTGCGGAATGGAGTACCCTCGTCCCCAGCAGCGGGTAGCTACGGAAAAATCTGCATGCATAAAACAGCCGCAGTCAGCACAATAATGAATTTTATCAATATTAAAGGTCATTTCACTGCATTATCTATTCTTAACGTGCATTTAAAGAAAAAAAAAGAGATGCGCACATAAGTGCACGTACTCTCCGCACCACGCCTCGGGAAAAACCGTCGTGCGGCCATTTTGAATAAAATGTCTCCGAGTCCGGGCGCACCGTTCTGTTTACGTCTCTGCATGTCGTTCCGTTCTTATTGCGGTGCTCTTTATTGTACTTCAACATTACCAAAAGTCATAGCAGTGAGTGACGCGGGTTCTTCCTTTTTCGTCGACACCAGCGGTCGTGTCGGCAGCACACGCGAACTGTTGTGGGACTCATCTGCAGCAAGGGCTTCGTGGACTGAATGGGAAAGAGGTACCCATCCGATATTGGAAAGGACAACCAGATCTAGGTGGTAGCGCAACTTCGAAAGAAATCTATGGCATCTTTCAGTGTGCTTGACAACTAGCGCACGTAGAGAAAACACTTACCAAAACAAACTTACCGTGTTGCCACTGACATCTTTGCAGGTACAAGTTACTGGGATAAAAGGCAAAATATATTTTTTTATTTAGATATGAATAAGTTATAGTTTTTGCAATCATGCATGCGATTGAGAACGTTTTCAACATGATTAGACACGAAATCATAGAGGCAGACGTAGGCGCCGCAGCGCCTAACGGACCCCTTGCGGCTTCTGTGCAAAGCTCATAAAATTGCCCACGGCCGGTCTCGACTCCCTCTTCAGCGCGGGGCAGCGGAGGAGGGAGTCGAGTCCGGCCGTGGTGAGAGTAAACGATGCTTGCCTATTTCGGTTTTGCGATAACCAGGGTTAGGAGACTAACTGCTGTTACGTCTGCCATGCAGCTACCCCTAACCGTGGTTAGCCGTAACCGTAGTCAGCTTAACCGCGGTTTCAGGATTAACCGCAGTTAACGCGAACGCCGTTTGCCATTGCTACACGGGCTGTCAGACAATCAAGCCGACGAAAAGCAAGAAGTTTGGGCACACCTGGCATGCTTCATGGTGCGCACCTCCGCGAGACCTCCGCGACAGTGTACTGAATCGTTTTCTATGAGGCGGCTAGACACGAACTATGCGAAAAGAAATTTCCCGCAAGAAATGTGTAGTGACAGGGCTGTACCCTTCTTTCGCTGCCCCCGCCGAAAACAGAGTAGCCTTTGGTGTTGGCCGTGGTTGTTGTAACCTCTGCCACATGGCTCATACCCACTCTGGGCGATAGGCCAAAAATTGACCTTATGAACCTCTTTTAGGTATTTTGAATATTGAATATTCATAACGATAAAAAAAAGAAATAAAGAAAAACGTACGTAATAAGGAAAGAGTGCAATAATTGTTTTTCAAGCATACAGATCAGACACTTTAATCGTTGTCCCGAATAGAAATAATAATAATAATAATAATAATAATAATAATAATAATAATAATAATAATAATAATAATAATAATAATAGTTATTTCTGAGGACCGTCTGTATTGTATCGTTTATTTTTATTGTTTTATTCTTGCGTACGCCTGCACAAAGACCTTACGGTTGTTCCTGGGCACGTTAAATAAATGATTGATTGATAGATTATTATTATTATTATTATTATTATTATTATTATTATTATTATTATTATTATAAAAATAATAATGATTAAAAAACTTTTTTCTTTTTTATGTCATAACTATTATAAGAATACTTATACAAGTAGGAACTTAAAGTCGTATTCGTTTTGTTTCGTGAAGGTATCCAGAAACGGCATCAAATGCGTTTCTGTGGCTGAAGCCCGGAGCTGCAGCACCGAAGGTAAGGACATTGTCAGGGGCGTAGCCAGAAATTTTTTTCGGGTGGGGGGGGGGGGGGGGGGGGTTCAAGCATACTTTTATGTAGGTTCGTGCGTGCGTTTGTATGTGCGCGTGTATATATACGCAAGCAAAACTGAAAAATTTCGGGTGGGAGTCTGAACCTCCCCCCCCCCCCCTGGCTACGCCCCTGGACATTGTCAATAGTGAAGTTCAGCCCCAGGTTAGCGAATGCGATAACAAGAAGTCTGTGTTATGGCAAACCTCGTTTTCCTCGAGTTTTAATCGAATATCTTTTGCCGACTCAAGTTGCGTTCCGTGACAAACATCAAACAACGCGGAGCTGCCGATTAACTTGCGCCGGTTCACGGCTGGTGCACTCGCCGCAGCTTGTCCACCATCTTGTCAGCTTCTCGGTTTGTGAGGGTTCACCGTGCTTCCCTGGCTCAGTTTGCGCTAACAACGGTTACGAGACTGACTGCGGTTACGTCTGTCATGTTGCTACCTGTAACCGTGGTTAGCCGTAGCCGTAGTTATCCGTGTGACAGGGGATTAGAGAGATCGCAGCATATATCGAGCACTCTCGGGGGCATGACGACGGTCAGTTTGGGCTTTTCGCGTCACACTGAACAAGAGCGCCCTTAAAGGCCCCCTAAACAAACTCTGAAAATACAAAGAACGAACGTGTTATTGCCTGCCCGCGTTGGGACGCCAGCAGTCTATTCACGTGACGTCATCAGGAAATATGCTGTCTATTGGTCCATATACGAGGGATATCAGTATAGTGAATTGTCGCCTATCATGCTTTGCCATGCAGTAGCACGCCCGGTCTGCCTTGTCTCGCATGACTGTCGTGCAGGATCAACTGGTTCCTCTTCGTTTCGTGCATTTTCGGCGGCGCAGGGGCAGATAACAGCGTGTAGCCGAAAAACGCAAAATCCTGATGGGCTCAGCGCCTAGTGCTGACATTGTCCGCGTGTTTTATGAAGAAATAAGTGGCGAGGAGGAGATACTGCCTGTAAGAAGGGCAGTGAAAGCGAGGAAAAAAACCACTCTCTCGGCTTTGAACTCGGAGTCATAGGCGTGCGCAGGGTTTTCCATTAGTGTGTGTAGGGGGGGGGGGGGAGGGCAAGCTTCACTGCAGCCCCCCCCCCCTTCCTGTTGGTCGAGTCCGAAAGAAAACGAGCTACACCTTTTCACAGGAGCACCCTCGCACCCATGCTCGCACCAGTGCGCTGCAGGGGTCGAGGGTATGTTTTCAGTGTTGCCATCGCGCTTTGGGCTGCGCATGTTGTATCTGTACGCTTGGTACACTTGGATGTTGTGTGTGAATTAGGCCCTTCTTTGCGATAAAAAGCGATTGTCATGGACGGAAATGGTGCGTATTCAAAGAACCGATCGTCTGGCCATCACTGTGTCGTGCACGGGTGCACGAACAATCAGCGGAAAAGGAACATTTTAGGCGTGATTGTGTGCCCGCAGCACAGCACGCCGCGCGAGGACTGCAAGTGTGACATGTTCTCGCTGTATCACTTTCCGTCGTCGCCGGAATTGCAGAAGAAATGGGTGGCGTCGGTAAATCGGAAAAACTTCTGTGCTTTGGGCTGCGCCAGTGCTGTGTGTGTGTTGCTTCGGTACGCGTTTGTGCGACTGTGTTATGCGCCTGTGTCCGATACGAAGTGACTACCATGGCAGAAAATTTACTGCATTCGCATAGCAAGTCATCTGGTCATCACTTTGTCGTGTACGGGTGAACGATCAAGCAGCGGAAGAGAAATATTTAAGGTGCAATCGTGTGTCCGCAGCGCATGTACGCCACGCGATGAGTGCAAGCGTGGCATGTTCGCGCTGCATCGTTTTCCTTCGTCGCCTGAATTGCGGCAGCAGTGGGTGGCTTCACTAAATAGTAAGAATTAACTTGCGCGTGTCGCCCTGGTCACGCCTCTGTTCCCGGTGTTTCGTTGGCGGCAAGAAAAAAGACGAGAACAACGTTCCCAAGCAGCATCCTAGATAGGAAATAAAGGTGCGCAAGCCACTGATGACTCACCTACTAACTCGTGAGAATGTTGCGGATTCACACTTCATATCGTCCATAACACAGCGGCCGACACGGCTGCAAACTCCGCCTTGCCTGGTTACGCATGTGCAGCCTGCGCGCGCCGTACTTCAGCGGACGGCCTCGCGGAAACCCACGCGCGATGGGGCCTACTGTCCATGGCTTGCGACGGTGTCACATTCCCTTTCACCAGCACGACTTTTTCCTTCACACTGTGCGCCAGCGACTGACCCACACAGTCAAACTGCACGTAGCTGCGCGACTCCAGTGCCTCGTAGTTGCACACCTGGCGAAGACCCCACGCATTCGCCTCAACGAGATATAAACAATGTTCGCTCGCGGTATTTCTGGCCACTCACAGGTCTTCTCGGCCTAGTCTTCGACGTCGTCGGGGTGAATGTAGGTCAACTGTATCTGTGGAGAAGGATTGTGCGGTGTTTACAGTTTACAGCTGACAAACTTTCGCGCCGCGAACGAGTATGCGCGGAGGTTGAAACTGATGGATAATCCGTATTTAGTACGCCAATAAAGGAAAGCGGTAGACAGCTGCAAGAACGCTCTAGTTACCGATTATTAACACTTCACGCCGTGATTGTCCTGGTACTACGCTGGCTGCTACTGGTACCGACGACGAAGCACTGCCGTTCGCTGACGCGGAGCTAATTCTTGCGTCGCACGGGCGAATGCGCGCCGCTGAACGGTTCAGACAGCGACAAATAAGTCAATGGCAGCGACGATACCAAACAAAACAGCTTAAAGAAACGAAAAATCAGCAAACACAGGCTTTAGCAGGGACCTCACACCAACAGATAGCGCGCCGGTTCGAGTACGCGCAGCCCAAGATGGCGATTTCGCCAATCTTGCACGTTAGACGGCGCGCATTTCAATATGGCGCCTCCCTGGCGTGAGAATTTGAAAAGGTGTATAGAAGCGAAGGTAAAACTGAAGCTTGAAGCGATGACGTGTTTCTTACAAAGACCTGTCATTGGTCCCCGGATTTCTAAGGGTAAAGGTGGTTGGTCGCCATCATTGTCAAAATACATGCGTAGCCATAGACATAGGCGTGCGCCCAGGGGGGGCGGCCTCCCCCCTCTTCACCTAAGAGGGGGTGGGGGGAGGCAAAGTCAGCCCCACACATTGACATAATAGGGAGGGGGGCGCTGCGACACGGAGGGGGCGGGGGGCACAATGTCAATGCCATACATTGACATAATTGGGAGGGCGGGAGCTGCGACGAACCTTCGTCCCCCCTGGAGGGGAACCCTGCGCACGCCTATGGCCATAGACCTGAGCATTAAAGAAATGACGCGGAGGTCAGACTGAGTAAAAGTATAGGCAGAATTGGAGCCCCAATTTCAGATAATTTGGGAGGGGGGGGGGGCACCCACCCTGCCTCTCCTCTTGCGCACGCCTATGCTCGGAGTGGATTAGGGTAAAGTCCCTAGAAAGTGAAAAATCTAGGAACTTTAGTTAGGGGCCCGTGAATGTACAGAGTGGTACAAGTGGCAAGTTTTGCTGAATGGCCTGACTAAAGTCCCTAGATTTGGGAAAACTCTAGGTACTTTAGGCCTGACTGAACAGGCTCAGTTGCTCTCGGAGGCTTGCTCGGCGAATATAATTCGCAACCCCGCATTTATTTGCCTAATATTGCAGCTGATGGCATTTTAATATTAGCTCTGTTGCCCTACTCTGTGCGACGAAAGCCGAGAGTTCGAACGACACTGAGAGGTGATTAGTAGAGACCGGTTTTTAGGCAAATGCCTATTTTGTTCCTTATATGCTCCTATCGCGCCATTTTGATATATGAGTATGAATTGGAGACTAAAGGAGGGCTTTAATAGTGTTTTTATAGTGTCTACAAATGCCTATTTTTGGCGTTCGTGCCTATATGCTTATAAGGGCCTATAAATATGCCTATTTTCAAAAATTGGCGCCTATATGAACACTAACTCATGTTTCGATTTCCGGTGCACTCTGAGCCGTTATTCATGTCACCGCGCAACACTGACTGTTCCGAACTTTATGCGGTTCAACCTATTCCACTAGTTCAACCGACTCCCGGAAAAACCGCTAGCAGCAGTGAAACGGGAAGCACCGGCGAGCATACGCCGCTGCGCTGACATGTCGCGAGAGGTTGGCGAATGCGAAATATCTAAGAGTCATCATGGGGAGAGTGAAGAGCAAAAGAAGAAAAATGTGATTTGCACGCGACTTTTGTTTAGTTTGTAGTTCACTTTTGAACCCTTTGCCTACCGAAGACGATCTGGGCTCGTCCACAAAGTTTGTACCGGCTCCAACCGTAGATGAGCTGGGCTCGTCCACACTGAAAGAAGCGTTTGCGGGCAGCGAAATTAGGCTAACCTGATTCGTTTTCCTGAGTTCACTTTGGTTTGAACAGCTGGTGCAGTTAAAACAATTTTAAAATCCGTTCAAAGCATGTCTTTTGGTCGAAAAAGGACTGGATTCTGGTAAACGGAATTAGAAAATGGCGTCCCCCTGGCCCGCGCATGGCAGCAGCAGCTTAAAGGAGTCCTTACACAAAAATTTTCGCCCCGCGTTTTTTTGCTGCAATGTGTTTCTGGGGGCCTGTTAGTCATAACACGGCACATCGTTTCCTGCAGCGCGCGACAGATAAATATTTACAAGCTCCTCATCACCGACACAGCCTCAGTTTCGGTTTGACAGAGCTCCAAAAACAACAAGCCGCCGGGTGCAACTATCACCACCTAGCGAATGAAACGCTCGATCACGTGAGCACACAGAACAGTGACGCATTTCCGCGCGGTCTGTCGTCGTCGGGCTCATCGTCGTCTGATGGCGACGATTTTCTTGCGGTGGGGATGGAAGGAATTTTCGACGTGGCGAATCACTTCAGGTTTGACCCGCTGGCGAGGAACGATTCGTCGGGAAGCGCGTCAAAACAGAAATGGCGGCTACGACGTCATCATAACTTGTACCGGCTGCAACGGTTACGTAGGGGAAGTAGGGGGGTCACCTCGGGTCACCTCCGAGGGGGTCAATGCATCAGGTGCGGCCTATAATGCTGGATCGCGCTCGCGAACTTCAAAATTCATATAAAATACCTTCCAAGCTTTATTCGCTGTCGATATTTTGCAGATGGTACACGCACGTACACAGGAATCGATCCAGCAGGCTATCTCGGCCGCGAAATTTTGTGTCAGTACCCCTTTAAAAAAAAAAGACGAAGATAATGCTTGTTCGCCGAGGTTTTGTGGAAGGGATCATTTGAGTTCTCCTTCGACTGAAGCAGCGACTGCATAGAGCAGCATATTTTTTTCTAAATAATCGGATTCGGACGAACACCGCGTCCCAACGAAACGGCAGTAGACGCCGATAGGTCTAAACAAACCCCCACCGACGCGTCCAAAGCTTTCTTTCACGGGCTCCCTTGCCCCTGCGCATTATTTATTTAAATTTCTGAGACATTTTATGCAGCAAAGACAGGAGAGGTTAGGGCACCCTTCGTGGTGTAATGCAGTGAAGATATGCCTCTGCATATTTTAAAAAACTTAATTTGCATGTATCTTGCGAATAAAGCTCCTTTAAATAGTTCTTTAGTTGTTTCAAGACACGTAGAATCAAATAGGAGAAGAAAGAAAAATCCGTATTTTTGTATCGTTTTTGGGCAAAAAAACTCGGTAGGGAATGGGCTAAGGTGTTCACCGCCAGGGCAGAAACGGTTTCTACGCGATTCGACCTGGCCCAATAGGAAGAATCCCCTCCTTCTGCTCTTTTAGCGATCTGGATGTCTGCTCCTGCTCTAACCTTCTCATTCATGCCGAAAAAAAAAAAGATACAGTGGTGTGTGTTCGATTCGACAGTGGACTCTTGACGCACCATGCTACAGAATAAGCGGAGAGTTTGTGTTGTGCAAAGCGTGTGCAAAGGACAATTTCACGGCTACGTTCAACTGTTGGTACCTGTGTACCACCTTAAAAATAACATTTATTGTTTTCCTGTCTTAAATATACGCCGCGAAGGTCTTCCTTTGAAATTATTTGCATTCATGTAAAAATTTATTGTACCTATATTTACGATATTGCAGGCCTGAAACGTTATTTTGCCTGCCTATTTTTGGCGCCTAAAACGCGCTTTTTCAAACCGAAATTTAACATGGCGGCGGAAGAGCCTCTAAGAAAAATGCACACCTGTGCTTCTAATGAAATGCTTTATTGAATACGCAGGCATTTACTATTCTTACTGAACGGAGGGAATCCTCGTGTGAAATTTCATGTGTTATGGGAAGCGGGGAAGATGTTCTTCAAGTGTGCCGACAACTTGTGCAACTCAATATGCAAAACAGATGCACCATACTGTAAAAGTATTGAGAGATGGTGCACATATCTAAAGACTCTCAGAACTTAGGTTCCTATAGGAACCACTGCTGCAGGATTCTGTTGCGGTCACCACATCTTGCACACCTTTTTAACGAAAAGAGGAGGCACACTTGCACGGCAGTACAAAGGCTGACGTCCTTGTCCCGGCAGTGCATTTTTGGGGAATCGCGCATATTTGCAACTTCCCAGAGGTAGCAGCACCCAAGGAGCCTTCGCTGAAAGAGAAAGAAGATGACTTTTAAGAGCTCAATTTTTCCTTTGTTAGACGCAATAATAATGGGAACTAACAGACAATAATGCCAAAGAAAGTAGAAGAAAGTAATGTGGACGAAGAGATAGCTTGCCGCCAGCACTGACCGAATATGCGACCTTCGAATAACGCGTCCGATGCTCTACCACTGAGCTACGGCGGCGGTCATCCTGCTGTCCACTTTATGGCGTATATATATAGTATATAGGTGCAATTAAACCTAGGAGTGTTAGTCAGCGCCGATCGCAGCCATAGCGGCGAGTGTGGAACACTCTGTCGTCACTTAGCACGTGATCTTTTTACGAGCTGGCAGCTGGCCAATAACCCCTCGCATACTACCTGAAGGCGTCAAGTCTGCTAGAACGAGACCCTCGCTATGAACGAAGGCAAAAAAAGATTACTTTTAAGGGCTCGTTTTTGTCTGTTAAAAGAGTTGTCCGCACTGTGTTTTGTGTGCTCGTTTATCCAGCTACGTTTTCACGAAACCCATTCTGGGTGCAGCCTCACTCGAAACAGAAATTACGTCGCCTTGCGAAGGTTTTCACGGCTGAATTTTTTCGCTTCTCCCCGAACATTCGTGCCTTGCCCGATTGCCAGATAATCCGCTCTTAACGCCGGACATAGTCACGGCTTAATGCGCTTACTTCTTTGTGTTGAATGTTCAGGGTGGCTTGTGGGGGTGTCACCTTCTTTGAAGCAACTGCGTGGGAGTCACTGCACAAGGCGAGCTAATCTCCACACGAGGCTAATCCCGAAGTTATGCACGTTGTTACGATCGGCACCTGCGCCGAATGGGAAGCGGCGTCTCCTGTTCTTCGAACAAGGCGCCGAAGGGCTGCTTGCCTGCTGACAGCAGTTCAAGCACTTGAATGGTCCTCCCGAGACGGGAAACGAGCAACACCACCTAGACTATTGAAACGAGGCGCCATGCAGCTCTACACAGCAGGGAGATACCAGACGACTGTCTCCGGTCTCGACATCTTCCTTGAAGGGACAGCAGCGTCAGCGCGGATGGCAACCGTCCCGCTAATTCAACTGTGGGGTACTTCGGAGCGGCGGACCTTTTGATGCACCCGGTTGTCTGAGCGTGAAAACCATCACCCTTGGTACCACAGGTGCAGAGTGCAGTAACCACGCCCGAGTCGAGGACGTTGACCTGGGCGGGTGTGGGCGGCATTCTCATTAATGCTGTGCGTGACGTGATTGGACCTAACGTTGATTGGATCGTCCCAACTTAGAGCAATTCCCCCATATACGGATCTGGGGACAAGAGACCCTTTATAATGAGCCCCAGCGGGCTCACTCGGCATGATGTTCGTCATGTAAGAGGAAATGCTCGCCATGTAAACGATGTAAATAAACCACGTTAATCCCTTCAGTCTCTTCATGCTGGCTCTCCATCTTCGTCCCGAGTCTCCGGTGCCCGCGAAGGCCGGTTGCAACAACGCGCTCTTTGCAAAGGAGAGTCGTCGAGCTTGTTGCACGCGGCGCGCGTCCCCTCCCTTTCTCTACGGGCCCAAACAGGTCGTCAACTTGCGCTCTGAGGCAGGCGCTGCTTCACCAAATACAAGTTGTAACAATGCCGAACCCCAAGCTTACCTCGAAAGCCATCGTGCAGCGTCACATATTCAGCCAGCGTAATATAGTGAAGGAATGTTGTGAACCATTCTCAGCGTTGTTGAGCTGCTTAGCCGTAAAAAAAAAAAAAAGGAAGAAAGAAAAAAAATTACGCGGAGTCGAGCGACTTACTGTGCCGACGCCGGTACCTTGGGGCGGATCCGCTTCTTCAAATCAACCTCGGTAGAGGTTCTTGGATTCAGGATGATGGGTGAAAGTTTGCGACAAGTTTGTTCAATATGGTTTGGGTTTGAGGAGTCGGATCTTTCTTGAACTTGGAGTATTCTTCCCCGCTCAGAAGAAGTTTTACCTGAGGTTGATTTGCAGAAACGGATCCACCCCAAGTTTCTACGGCCTCCCAAAGGTTCATAAAACCGGAATTCCTCTTCGACCCATCGTCCCATTTCACCCGCTCCCCCTAGCTACAGGCTCTGTCAACCTATCTTCACAAGATAATCCTGCCTGACCGGGAAGACGGCAACACATCCGCCACTCGGGCCATTTCGTAGAACTGGCATCCAACGTTAGTCTCGAGGAAACCGACCGTATGGTGTCTTTCGATGTGGTTTCCCTGTTCACCGGCGTGCCCGTACCCCTCGCACTGGCTGTGACGCGCCGGGCGCTCGAAGACGACCCCACCATGAACGACAGAACACCACTTTCGGTAGACCAGATATGCCAGCTGTTGGAATTTTGCCTCTCAAGCACTTACTTCTCTTTCAACAACGTGTTTTACAGGCAGACCAGTGGGACAGCTAGTGGCAGCGCTCGGGATGGAGGATATCGAAAAGCGAGCGCTTGCCGCGTGTGACCCCAAACCCAAGTTGTTTGTACGCTGCGTGGATGATTGCTTCTGTGTGGTAAAGTCCGGCGAGCTCAGCAACCTGCTCGCCTGCTTGAACTCCGTGGATCCCCACGTACAGTTCACAGCGGAAATGGAGAATTATTCAACCCTCCCGTTACTGGGTGTATTGGTGAGGAGTCAACGGCAGAGCCTCTCCTTCTCCTTCTTCAGGAAACCAACACACACAGGGCGCTGCCTCGACTTCAGCTCGAACCACCCCGCCTGCCACAAGTTCTCCGTGGTGCAAAGCCTCGTCAACAGGGCCGGAAGAATCTGCTCGTCACCACGGCGGCAGAAGGAAGAAAGAGAGAAAATAATCAGTGACCTCGGCACCATATCCTCAAGGCCCTGCGCAGGAAGAAAGACGGGGGAAACAGGACACCACCGGCGCCGCCGCGCAGCGACGCTGCGTGTCGATTCCCTACATCGCAGGCGCCAGCGAAACAATAGCGCGCATACTGAGAAAGGCAGGGGTCGACGTAGCCCACAAGCCGTCCACCACCATCGGCAGCCTCTTCCCCCGACCCAAACACCGCGCAGTTTTCTCTTTTCTCCGGTAAAAAAAGTGTGCACTCTAATAATCTTCCCGTCCTTCTTCACTGATTTTCATGAATGAATGCGCGCGAGAAGGAATATATGAGAGCTAGATGCGGTGCGCAACAACGATCAAATGCCGTTTGCTGTAACTACTTCCCGTGAAGAAAAAAAGAATCGTTGCACTCGATGTGGGTCTTTTAAGATAAGACATATGATGTTAAGGGGAACTGGAAAGTTATATTAAAAATAAAATATGGAATAAATTAAAACGGTTTAATAAGCAAGCGGTCAGATTATCAGATGGAATTAATAAAACAGATAACCCTCATGGTAGTAAACATCTAGAAATAAAGCTATACAAAGGATCAATCTACTGTAAGCAAAAAAGAGCCGAGATGGGAGTAAATGGACTTGTCCTCTAGCGCACGCCCCGATGGGGGTTTTATATACTCCGTCCAGGGGAGTAAAAAATTTACCCCCCTTAAGGACGAAGGTTTTGGATGGACTGGGAGTATTTGTTTACATCCATAGGGGAGCTTTTCCAGGTAAGTATGGGAGTAAATTTTTATAACCATCGAAAAAAAATGCTTTTCGCTGTCGCACCATGCGCCTGAGAATCTTTAATTAAATTAGCATCGAAACACGCAAACTCGATCACACGTACACAAACATGCACACAAGGTTCGCAAAGTAATACAACACTCATACTGACAACCGCTCGCCACCCGCGCTTCACAACCAAACTTTGGTCACCGAGTATATATAGGCACCACATCTTGACCTCCAATGTAGCTCAGATGGGACACTTCTTTTCCGTGTAATTAAGCAACAAACATTCATGGCATACGTGTAAATTTGTGGTGGCCTTATAGATACCACTGAGGCACACCTATCTTTTACTATAAACCCACCTAAGATTCAACGCCTTTTTAATTAGCGAATTTTGATTATCAGCTGGCACTCTGTCGCATGAGGTGTATCCGCCTTAGCATTACTGTGCGTAAGTCTGTAAAATACACATAATCGTACACGAACCACGAGCGGCCGTGCACGAACGCTTCAGCGGCACACATTCACGAGCAACACCGGCGAAGAACCACGTCGCCCCGCCGGTATACCGCGTTGTGGCCGACGGCGTCGCTAGGCCTCTCCCAGGAGTACGGCACGGCTATAGGATGAACGACAGCTCGCGATCACAAAATGCTTGCTGCTGTACAGTTTTCGTCGCCGTTATTTTACACACACACTGCCGCTATCCGAGTCCGCTATCCGCGTTAAGCTACGGAGCGATGCACTTACAACGAACGAGACGGCTCGTACAGGAACCGCGACTATATATATATATATATATATATATATATATATATATATATATACCGCTTAGAAGTTGCAGCCGGTGAAACATCGGTTCGGTGACACTCCGAGAAGCAAGCGTTGCCGGTGGTCGGGGCGAGCGCGTCGCCCGCGCAGCTCTCACACCGGCCGCCGGCCGGCTTGATGCCGACGACGTAGCGAAGCCTACTTTTTACTGCTTCGAAGTTTTAGCCGGTGAAGCTCCAGAAACAACCCGCTGACGATCGCAACAGCTTACTTTTGTTACCGATGAAATTATTCTTCGCACTTCTTCGTAACTCGGCACGTTGAAGCGAGGTATCCGTGGCGTGTCGGAGGCTTGCACTCGTGTGCATGGGCATTGCCGCTTGACGGGAGAATAAACACGCGACAGCTGCAGCTCGATGTGTTCGCGGTCGGACGCTGGCGCGAGTTGAACTTGTCTCGGCCGGCCGTTGCAAATCCTCGCTGCACTGATAATTTCGTTGTCTGTCGACAATGCTCACACGGCGACCCACAGAAGGCACTGGAGCTTCACACCGGCGTGCTAAACAGATGCCCGTACACACACGCACATTCACACACGCACGCACGTCACGACTAAAAATGGTTTTTAAAACTCCCATAGGGAGTTTCTAACCACGTGACACGCACGTAACGACCGAAAATACTTTTTAAACCTCCTATAGGGAGTTTCTAACCACGTGATCTAAAACTCCGTGGGGAGCTTAACAAGGTCATGTCGTTCATAAACTCCCTCATTAAGCAAGGGGCGTTTTACGACGACATGTGCCGACTTCACTCCACTAGCACGGAGCAAATGATTGGGGCATGGGGGTTTTGGGAGCTCATATGCTGGAAAAGCTCCCATCTCGGCTAATTTTTGTTTACAGTGATAGACGAGATGGATATGGAATAAGAAACGGGAAAGAAAAGTAAACCATCGCCTTAATATTTTCGTCATATTTAGATAACCGAATACAACAGAGCAGACATTTCGTGACTATGACCTAATGTAGTGGCGCCAAATAATAGATTTATTCGAACACTTATTGCTAATCCTACCTCCTGAACTGGAGCTACGAGGCACCTTTTCTCTAATTGGAATATCGGCGACAGAATAAAAGGAAGTGGTTTGTTGTTTCAATTAATTGCAAAATTTGCATAACGGGGGCGCCATGAGAGCAGCTTTATATGAGTAAAAATTCATTCGTGGAGTTCGACGGCGTAATCTGGTGTAAGCAGCTACTATGTGTCGATAGGCACACCCCTTTTTTTTTGTTCCACCAATATCTTACATGTACGAAGTCTTAAAATTTATCGAGCGATAATTTGTCCACGTCGTTTTGCAAACAAGCATATCTATATCTTAAAGCTGTCGTATAAGCCGTATCTGGTAAATTAGCGATTAGAGGTACACATAGAGATAAGTCCCGAGTCCGCCATTTCATTCAGATACAATCCGCGGTGCCCCGGTACCCTCAGACAGACAGACAATGAACTTTATTTGATCCTGAGGAGCTTTCGCGGGAACCCCTATCGGGGACCCACGGAAGCCGCTGGCCGCGTCCAAGTCGGGGCTGGGACACCGTGGTGTTCCGCCCTTTCTTGGGCCCTCTGGATTGCCTGGATTTGTGCCTGGAGCGATGGGCTCCGGAGTGCCTCTTCCCAGTCGGCTTCGCTGGATAGTGGGCCGTTAGGTAACGCGGGGCATCGCCAAAGCATGTGCGCTAAGGAACAATAACTCTCATTACAGTCCGGACAGCTTGAGTCAACGTCTGTGGAGATACGACTGAGAAAGCCGCGCGAGGGCAACGAGCCCGTCTGGAGCATTCTAAGTGTAATTGACTGAGACCTATCTAATTTCGGGTGAGGAAGAGGATAGGACTAAGCCGATAGTGAGAGGTGACTTCATGAAACGTAAGAAGCGGATCGTTATGCTGGATTTCATCCTGACCCCATAAAGCATCCATGCCGCCGCGGCGCGTTAGATCTCGCGCACGGTCATGGGCAAGCTCGTTGAGGTTTGGTACGTGCTGATGAACGTCCGCACCCATATGGGCGGGAAACCAAGAGATGAAGTGAGTGCCAGGGTCTGTTCTTTTTTCTAGAATGGAGGCAGCCTCTCGCGCTAGGTTACCCGATTCAAAAGCTTTGATGGCCGCTCGTGAGTCTGTGAACACGTTGGTGCGCGAGCGGTCGGTCATGGCCAGGGCTATGGCGACCTGTTCTGCAACTGCGCTCGTAGCTAACCTGACCGAGGCTGAGGAGCGTAATTCCCCGTTGCCGTCAATGACTGCCAGCGCGAATGTGCTAGACTTGCCGTACTGAGCCGCGTCGACAAAGACGGTCGATTCTCGATTCTCGGCGGCGTTCTGTAATATCGCCCGTGCTCGGGCTTTTCGCCTCCCTACATTGTATTGCGGATGCATATTCCGAGGGAACGGGCTGACCACAAAGGTTTCCCGGACCTCCCTGGATAAGGTGATTTCCCGTTCAGCAAGCATTCTGGGAGCCATGCCAGCCTCGTCTAGGATGCGTTTCCCTGCCCTAGTTGACGACAGCCTGACCACCTGGGCGGTGACCTGCGCTTCGATCACTTCATCAATGTCGTTGTGCATGCCGAGTTGTCTTAATTTGTCAGAGCATGTGGTTACTGGTAACCCCAGTCCCGGCACCCTCAGCAACAAAATTTTTCCTAAGAGTGCAGGTATTATATAGCAAACCGTACTCAGGAGTGTTGAAGTCGTTGCCGCAGGTGCTAAATATACCAGACGAGAATCTCTAACTATTACTGCTGCTGATTCATTTGGCGGGTGTTTGCTGAAACAATAGCCAATATTTCTGCAACGGGGTCGAAGTCTGGGTCAGTTGGTACATCACTCTGAGGCAAAAACCAGTCAAAAAGACGCCGGACAAGTTGTGTTTCACTTCTTTCCCTTGTTCGGCGTCTCTTTTACTGGTTTTTGCCTCAGAGCTAATATTTCTGGAAGTACTATAGGTGTATAATCGAGAAGTCGAATTGACAAAGACCACTCAGCGTGAGAAGATTCCTAACCCAGCCTTCTCCTTTGATACCGATGCATCAGGTACAATTATTTTGCTTATTGTCAGATGAGCGAGGCAATCTCGTACTGGTCATTTAAATATCGAAATGGCACTTGTTTAGAATTAGGACAAAAATATGAAATTCTATGTGAAGGATGGAATTGAGTTTACCTGCAGAGCCATTATGTTATATATTTGCATTCAGTAGATCCACAAGCGCTTGCACGAATGTAATCTTAGGGGTGTGCACTCGCGAAGAACGAGCTTGAAAAACAGGCTAGGTTATTTAATAAAAACATATAGTGATCGTCTCTGATAAGAACTATATAGCTTTAAAGATGTTTGAAGTGTTGGTGTCTTGGATCTAATTAGCAAGCTATGGTAACTGCGCTTCCATATCTAACACGTTGTCCGCAGCGAACATTGGAAGTCCAAGGCACAAGCGCAAATCTTCCCTTTCTAATACCATTAGAGCTTTCATTTTTTAAGCAGTGCTGCCACAAAACAAAACGCCACCCAATGCCATGATTGGACGTACATACATTTTGTAAATCATTATCTCTGTATGTCTTCGCAATCCAGTTCTTCGGTTTCCGAGTTTTCGTAACAGCCAGGAACGAAGTACAAGTGTTCAGTTTTCTCGGTTTTGTAGGGAATATTATCACCACAGCTCACAAACGCATGACTCGGGTGGACCACCTAAAAGGTCGGAAAAGAAAAAAAAAAAATGATGCCGCGTGTCCTTGCGGTAGCCTTTCAAAGCGCAATCGGCGAAAGCGGCGGCTGTACCGGCGCCCCAGCCGGATGGATGGAGGATTCCAGGGGTGTCCCCATTGTAACGGGGCTGTGACAAGCGTGCCACTAGGCTTGACAAATAAAAAAAAAAACTTTTTCCATTTTTTTTTAATGTTGGCCTAATGCCTCTAATTCGATTAAACCTATCTTACTACAGAAATAAAAAAAGAAAACGTAAATTTCACAGCCCAGTTTTCTGCCCTTTACGGCAAAATGTCCTGATTTTTCCCTGTATTTAATTTTGTCCTTTCTCTCTAATTTTCTGCAAACAGTGCTCTAACCGTCTTTTACTTATTTCAATCGCGGGTGTGTTCAGCTTTCCATTGTTGTTCCTAAAGCCCTCGGCTTCATGTATAGGCTCGTGCCCAAACGTGCACCTGGGTGAATATCTCCACATTCAATCAGAACATGCTCCGCCGTTTCCTCATCTTCCCCACGGCATGTGCATTGTTCTTCTTCTTTACTGAGTCTCGCTTTATAATTACGCGTTCTAAGGCAACCCGATCTCACTTCAAACAGTAAAGCGCTTCCCCGTGAATTATCGTAAAATGCCTCTCTCCTTATTTCGTTTTCGCCTTTTCGGTATAGTTACTCAGAGCCGGTTTTTTTCTCCATAGCTGCCGTCCAGTAGGTCCTCTCCGCCTCTCTGACATTTCGCTTAACGCTCTTTGTTTACATATTGCTTGCACTACCAGCCGTATATTTACTCGTGGGCCTCCTAGTTCTTTTTCTTCACTGTGTGTCCATGCTCTTCCTATACAAATAACGGAACACCTTCTCTGCCCATCTACTCTCCTGCATATTCCTTAGCCTCTCTTCGAACCTTATTTTGCTCTGAACTTTCCTTGCCTCAAAACTTGCCCATCCCATATCGCCTTTTTACAGCCTCATTTGTCGTCTTCCCGTGAGCACCCAACGCGAGGAGTCCCACAGTCATTTGATTTACATCCATTCCCGATTGCACATCTGCCCTCATGCACACCACTGAGTTCCCAAAAGTGAGCCCCGGAACCATTACACCTTTCCACAGACCTCGAAGCACCTCGTACCTATTGTATCCCCACAACGCTCTGTGCTTCATTATTGCAGCATTCCTCTTTCCTTTTGCTGCCGAGACCTTTTCCTGTACCTCCATGTATCTATCACTCTCATTTACCCACACTCCAAGGTACTTGTATTCGCTTACCCTCGGTATTTCTTGGCCTTGTATTGACACCGTCTGATCAGAGGGATCATTGAATACCATCAATCCACACTTCGTTACACTAAATCATAGTCCAAGAGCTTCACCTTCCCTTCCGCATATATCCGCCAGCCGCTGTATATCATCTCGACTGTCCGCAAATAAGACGATATCGTCCGCACAAAATAAACCTAAAAGCTTCTGCTTAATCATCACGCCGCCCTGTTTGCGTGACAGATTAAAACCAATGTTGCTACCTTCTAGCGCTTTTTCCATAATCACCTTGTTCGAAACGCGCGCGCGCCTGCCCAGTCACGTGACCTCAAAAGAACAACCAATAGCGCGGAAGCACTCCCGGTGGACGCCGCTGGCTGCCTCCTCGCTCTCTCTTTTTTCTCTCTCGCGTGCGCTCCGACGCCAGTAAAGGGGTATTCAGACGGGGGAGACATGCTCGGGGGGTAAAGGCGGAGCCTAGTGACGTCAGCTCGCGAGGAGAAGTCTCCACAAATGCCCCCCACTCACACGGACGAGGCAAACGGAGGGGGAGACCAGTGTTACTAGACTACTCTGGTGGCTTGCACCACCCGTTTGACGAGCTGCAGACGACCATCCAGCTGCAGACTGGACACCCACTGCCGCTCTCTGCAGGAGCAAGTGCAACAATGTGGCCAAACAAGAGCCCGAAATTCCGCCACATCCCCCACCGCATGGGGATCGTTTGTCCTTTCGGGGAAAACGTCCCCCTCTCCTCCGAGGAGGCGCGGGGGGGTCACGCCCACTCGTTAATCCGTGACGTCGCGGTCACGTGATACGCAACCCCCCCGTCTCCCCCGAGCATTCCTCCCCCGTCTGAATACCCCTTAAAGTCCCTAAGATTTTTCCCTGCTCAACCCAGTGCTTGCAAAGCGGCGTCGCGCGTAGCCTACGATACTCGGAGTGACCCGTCCGTGGAAAGAGTACGCTCGGTAATGTCAAAGATGTCTTTGCCGAAGAATTGTTTCAACGGCTCCAGCATTAACTACCCTTCCCCATGCACAAGCAGCGAGGGTCGGCTGTGCGAAATCTTCAGAGACCTTCCCCTGTGGAACGAATACTTCTGGCGACTGGGCATCGAGTTGAGGAAGGTTTCGCCGGGCGAATTGTCTCTCGTCGCAGCTAACCCCACGTTCGTTTGCTGGGATTCGCCCGAACGATTCCGGGAGGCCGCCACGTTCCTACACATATTGCTGACGCAACACCGCTGCGTCACTTGTGTGGATGTACTCGTCGACAAGTTCTGGGACCACCGTCAACTCATATGCGATGCGTTGCGCGAGAGTCTCAACCTTAGAAAGCTCTTGTTGTACGGAACGTTCACGGACATTACCCCGTCTCGAAGCATCGCATCAGCGCTACTGCATCTGAACAGTCTGCGTGAGCTCGAATGCAAATACATAGTCTTCGGACACGACTTCATTGAGGGCCTCTCGGAGTTCCTGGCAAATACCCGGTCGCTGACGACGCTCACTATGCCCGACTTCTCTTACGAGGACGAGGAGGACGCCGTCGTTTTCATACAGGGACTCAAGCGGAACAAGACACTGACTACGCTGTCGCTCAACACGTCTGTACTCAGCCCGTCCAAGAAGCGCCTGACAAGCTTAGTATTGTCACGGTGCGCCGTCTCATTTGCCGACCACCTGTCCGAGAACCAGACATTGCGCACCCTCAAAGTGAGCATATCCTGGGCCTGCTGCTTCCTCGCGGTTCATGCGATGATCTGTGCACTGTTCGGCAACAAAACCCTAACCAAGCTAAGCCTAGTCATGTTTTCGCTTGACGACGAGAACATCCAGCACATTACGCGGCTGCTCAACCAGAACCGGAGCCTCACGAGCTTAAACCTGAACGCCTGCTTGCGCCGCGACGAGATCAGCCGGATGGATTCCTTTCTGGTGGCTCTCACCGAGAACGAGACGTTAGAAGAGGTAACCTTGGACTCGTCGTTGTTCAAGCAGCACGAGTGCAGGTCCTTCTTCAAGGGCCTCGCGTCTAACTCATCCCTGAAGAAGGTGAACGTCGAGCGTCTTGAACTGGAGGACATGGTGGATATGTTCCGAGTCATGCAGGAGACCGGCGTAGAGGAGCGCTTCTTCGTCGGCACACACCACGTCCTTCAAGACACTATAGCTGCGCTCACGGAATGCACGTTCCTTTCTAGCGTCAGCCTAGACTCGCGCTCGTTCCGCGGGCTTGACCCGTTCTTCACCGCCTTGAGCCTGCTGCCGTCGTGCAGTCACGTGACATCGCTGTGCCTTTCACTCCATGAGAACAACGGCAGGGTGAGTTCCTTGATTGCGCAGTACATAACGGGCACGGCCACACTAAGGAAGCTAGACCTTTTCTTCTTCTTCATCAGAAGCGGGGACGCTTTAGACGAAGCGACGCGGGAGTTGGTACATGCTCTGTCCGCCAACAAGAGTATACGCTGGCTGAGAGTTTCTGGCTTCTGCTTTGACGCGACCGAAACTCAGATGATGGTGGATACGTTGCAGTCCAGCCGGGCTCTGTGCAATGTGTACCTGTTCCAACGCAACGACGAGTCGAGCAACTCGTCGCTGATCCGGAAGTTGTCGCCCACCATCTCGAGCAATTACACGCTCCTCAGCTTGAGCTTGGACGAAACGTGCATGCTCGGCAATGACTGGTTTACCATCGACAACGTCGTGTGTCGCAACAACTCGCTGGTGACACGGGCGGCGGACTTCGTCATGGGAACGCGGAACAAGGACTACGCGGCAGCTACTGAGTTGGTGCGCTTCAACCCAGGACTTGTCGCGAAAGTGCAGGAGCTCGCGACCGTCGATGAACACGGGGCCGCGTCGCGCATCAAGAGCAGCCTGGAGAGCTTCTCCGAGTTGGACGACTTCATGCGCCTGGCAGGAGTCGTCAAGTGCAGTGTTAGTTGCCACAGGCGCGACGGTGGTCAGAAGCAACTAGTCGACCTGAATCGTGACTGCTGGTTGCACTTGAGGCAATACATAAAGGTGGGCGATATCCTGGATGAACTGTAGGCGCGGAACGGTCGGGCCAGTTCTTTTTTGTTCGTGTGTCCCGCCAAAACTTAGGTACTTTTTTAGTGCATTATTTGGAAACTGAGTGCTTATGTCTTTGCGAAGTTTTCACTCTGTGACTACATATAACTGATGCATAGTAGTGATTTATTTGTTGTTCTATACTCACGTTGTGTACGACAATAATTTCATTTTCAATAAAGTAGCGGAAATAGCTGCTCATACTTGCGCCCACTTATATTTCTGTAGGGCCGACAAACATTTGCCAGCATAATTACAAATCGTTGCGCGTTTGTCTAGCCTTGATGCATCGTCGTGCAACACAGTTATGTTTGTTGATGTTTCGGGATCTGGGCACAATGCTACTTTAGTCTGCGTCTGCATCAGAATATAACGAAGGCTTGTTCTTTTCTGTCGTGCGCGTGGACGGTTTGCCAAAATCTGGAAGACGGCTTTCCTGCAAGGTTTTTTTTTGTTTTTTCAACCAAGCATTCACGTTGACGGACCGCTTGATGAGGCGTGACCTTCCTGTGGCATGTTTTGAAAAGCCTTGGTGCTGATCCCGCACCTTCTCTGGAATGTGGACAGGCAAGCGCTCGTTTGTACCTTACACTGTGCCCTGGTCTTCACTGCAGTTGCAAAGGGTTCGCTGCCGGCTATTGCCGGTTGGTTTTTCAGCCGCTTCTTTTTTTTTTCTTTTGGGCTTTTCTGTTATTGTGTCCAGCCATGGGAAGAGGCAATACATAAAGGTGGGCGATATCCTGGATGAACTGTAGGCGCGGAACGTTCTGGCCAGTTCTTTTTTGTTCGTGTGTCCCGCCAAAACTTAGGTACTTTTTTAGTGCATTATTTGGAAACTGAGTGCTTATGTCTTTGCGAAGTTTTCACTCTGTGACTACATATAACTGATGCATAGTAGTGATTTATTCGTTGTTCTATACTCACGTTGTGTACGACAATAATTTCATTTTCAATAAAGTAGCGGAAATAGCGGCTCATACTTGCGCCCACTTATATTTCTGTAGGGCCGACAAACATTTGCCAGCATAATTACAAATCGTTGCGCGTTTGTCTAGCCTTGATGCATCGTCGTGCAACACAGTTATGTTTGTTGATGTTTCGGGATCTGGGCACAATGCTACTTTAGTCTGCGTCTGCATCAGAATATAACGAAGGCTTGTTCTTTTCTGCCGTGCGCGTGGACGGTTTGCCAAAATCTGGAAGACGGCTTTCCTGCAAGGTTTTTTTTTTTTGTTTTTTCAACCAAGCATTCACGTTGACGGACCGCTTGATGAGGCGTGACCTTCCTGTGGCATGTTTTGAAAAGCCTTGGTGCTGATCCCGCACCTTCTCTGGAATGTGGACAGGCAAGCGCTCGTTTCTTACACTGTGCCCTGGTCTTCACTGCAGTTGCAAAGGGTTCGCTGCCGGCTATTCTCGGTTGGTTTTTCAGCCGCTTCTTTTTTTTTTTCTTTTGGGCTTTTCTGTTATTAATTGTGTCCAGCCATGGGAAGAAAGTCTTTCGTTCATCGTTGCAATATATGGTGTAAGTCGTGCCTCGAGAAATGCTCGCGCTTTTCATCCCCCAAAGATGAGCAACGACTTGCAATGTGCACGGGTCACACCCTAACTGATACCGTAGCATCCACGTCGTTTCGTACTTCCCCGCATGCTGTGCGTCTTGAACCCCTTTTCCAAGTAATGATCGAATGACCTCAGTATGCTGACCATAAACTTTGAATCGCAAAATCACCGATTTTTTGGCGAGTTGATTTTGCGCAGAGGGAAGTGACAACAACCTTGTTTCTGTCCTTGTTTTGTGCGCTCCTAAGTGTTCTGCCGTAAAATTATGGTCACTTAGCGCAGAATGAAAAAAAAGGAGGGGAAAGAAGCAAGGTGATCGCTAGTAGAAGGTCTTCAAATGGTCCAGAACTTCTGAGTACTTCAAGTACTTCTAACTCAGAACTTCTGAGTCAGAAGTACTTGCCGTTGGGCTGAATGGCCTCGTCATCGGTGCTTATTGCCTCACGAAACGATTGCCACCAGTGGCGGATCCAGAGGGGGGGCGGTAGGGGCGATCGCCCCCCCCCCCAAAGCATGTGTCAGCCCCCCCCCCCCGCCTGTAGTGCCTGTCGCTCTCCTCATCCCTACCCTACCAACCCCCCCCCCCCCCCCCGGTCAGACGATGGAACCGCCCCCCCCCCCCCCCAAAGTTGCCGCCTGGATCCGCCCCTGATTGCCACAAAACTATTCCGAACCCGACAAGAACGAGCGAAGTTGCAGGAATTTGTCACACGCCTCGAGTCTCTTCTCTCTTCCTGACGAGATCTGGAAGCTACGCAGGAAGGCATGGCACAGGAGAAAGCATAAGCCAGCGCGCGTCGTGACCTTGAGGGCTCTTGAACGCGATCGCCGTCTCCCGCGGTTACTTTAGTGTGCGAGTCCTGATAGTTTTTGGTAGGCTGCACAGTGGCACATACCCGTTTGATGATGAGTTTTCTTCTTCATTTTTAGTGAACCAGTGGTGAGTAGTGGGATTTAGCCACTTTCTGTGGCACATATATGATCAGCGTTACATCTTCACAGTATTACCACGGCCCCGGACATGAAAGTCTCGACTAAGAACAGCTTCGCTATTAAAAGGCACTTTTCCATCAGTTCCTAAAACAAATCGTGTTTGTAGACTTAAGTTCTTTCGTCAGTTGGTAAATTGGTCATTACAATGCTAACTCATCACATAATCTTGATTCCATTTACAGATTACGCAACTAGATACTGACATTCATAAAATATTATGCCTTTAATTAAAAGAGTCAATTCTTTTATACATTATTTCTTTCCTCGCACGATAATCGATTGGAATAACTGGTCTAACGAAGCTGTAACCACGATATCTTTGGTATCATTTGAAGAGCATTTGGCCTGAAGCATAGAGTTTCTTACAATATGGCCTGAAGTGTCCTTGCCATCGTTTGTTCTTTTTTGCCCCACTGTACCCTTCTTATGTATGTGTACCACTCTGCTATGGTCTAACTTAGACCGGAGTATTTCCAAATACCCGACGTGGGAGCGACCCGCATGAACCCCTACGCCCTGTACGGTGTAGGGGTACGGTGGCGACGACAGCGCCCTAGCGTCGTTTATCTGCGCTAGTCTCGGAGGCAACGATCACTCAAGCCGCCGAAGAGTAAAGATCTCGGAAGCGCGCTTAGAAGCAGCGCCGCACTCAACGGCAAACGCGCGCGCAGCCTGGTAACAGTGGGGTGCGCAAGCAAGCAGTGGACACGACACGGATGACTTCGGTTGCGGACACGAAAGTGGGAAGATTTATGGAAATATGCTACCGCGGCGTAGTTTAACAACTACGAAGAGCCCATGTTAGCGAAAGGGCTACGCGGCAAACTCGGAAAGCGTGTGAGTCGGCGTGGCGTCTCTCCGTGATAACAAAAATGAGCGACTCCGGATCGTTCTTACGGCCACCGTCGTTTCATTGCCAACGGCAGTGGTTGCTGTTGTCAACTGCGACGTTGCTGTGGGTGTTGTCAGCGGCCGCGGAAGCGCTGGGTAAGTCAGCCGAACCTGCTTCTTAGTTTACAACTCTAATTACATTCTCCGTGAATGCGCTCTGACGTCACTACGGCTCTCTGACCATTGCTCTGACGCGCCGCGCGATAGCATTCCTTTCCTGGGGGGCATGAGAGTCAACAACCCACGTAAACATGGGGCTTGCATCGTTTCTTTCTTTTCCTGGCTGCGTTGCGTGCAGTTGACACCTTTTGCCGTGTTCGTTTGCTTAGGATACAACTCGTTGTAGCGTGCGTTTTGTTGTAGCTTGCGGACAAGCGTGTGTCATCGCACTTAGCCCAGCTCGAAACTGCACGCTTGCTTTTGTTTATGACGTTCGTGCTGCAGGTGTAACGAGCTGACAGTTCACTGGGAGGAGGCGTAGCATTACTGACGACGCCGCAGATGTTATGCAGCACGATTGTGTTATGCCGTTTGTGCGTGCACACCAGCTTCGCAATGATTCAGGCCTGTGTAGTACTTAGATTTAGTTGAGAACCGCGGAGCCCTCCACTACGCCGTCCCTCATAAGCATATCGTGGTTGTGCTACGTTAAACCCAAACAATTATTATTATTACACGAGCGACGCAGTCATATCTCAAGACAACCCTAGCGCGCGTCCATGTTTTCGTGTCCTCTACGTGATTTGACGCATGCCGCTTTTTCGTTTTAAAAAGCATTACGAGCCGCTTACGGTTCTGAGCGGTTGTCTCTACTCGGGAAGTGGACACAGGCGGTTGAGAATGAAGTTTAGCTTTCGACTACGTGATTACTACGCTGAGATCGGGCGTTGTAATCCTAGCTACGCGCAATGTGATGACAGCTGACTGCAGGCGCCCTGTAGGAGGCGTCCAGCTGAAGTTGGGAGTCGTTCGCACCGCCTCGTGATGCGCTTGTCTGGCTTAGAAAATCGCCGATAACGAATCAGAGCGTGCTCTGCCTCCCAGATGGACGTTCCGTACCCTGCTAGGCCCAGGAAACGTATCCACATGCAACCGTAAACCCAGTTGCTAGTTATCTGAGGTTGCCAGATTACTTCTCATAACTCAGCGGCTTCCGCAGTTTTGTGCTCGCTTTCAAACAGCCCTGTTCATCAGCTGTCACAACATTTTAAAAAGATTGATGTGGTATTCCGGCCCTTGCAGATTGATTGGGGGCTTCACATTATGGCCAAAATCAAGGCTTGCCACGTGAGGACCTTATCATGTCAATTACAACATTTTTTTCTTTGCAAGGCAAGCTTAAGTTTGCTGTTTGTAAAGCTAACGCTAAAATCATGGCACATCCTTCATTTGGGTGTGCGTCATGTCATTGGCTGTTCTTACTGTTATCTGTTAATTGACTTTGGAGCAGAGATAACTCGAGTAACAAGCGCTCGGGAAAGACTGGCAAAAAAAAGATAACCGTGTGTAAACTCTGTGCTCGATGCAAGCTTTTCATCAGCTTGTCGTGGCCTCTGCAAACTAGCTTGCGTGCTGTCAAACAAACATAAATGTTTGACTCGTGTCGGAACAAGAGGTTCGAGAGATTGTAGCACTCGCTTCCATCACAAAAACAACATCCTGGTTATTCGTTTACTTTGTGTGTGTCAGAACTATCTGAAAGCGAGATCACGTGGCTCTAAGAATGGACCGCAACCGATAACTAAGGAAATATAGTATGGGCTCTGGCACATAGGCTACAACAAGCAAATGGCAACCGTGTTGTCCGCAATGTCTTTGCAGTTTGCCACATTTACACTACATGCCAACTGGCAAATGAATCTGCAGCGGCAATCTCAATGCTTGTGACAGTAGTAGTGCCTCGCTGCCTAATATAATAAGCCTCCGAAAGTTTAATGATCGTGGATGGTTGATGCATGTTGAGTGTAATGATGAACGTGACGGTGTGGCCTTCAATGGGGTAGCCAGTTTGTTCTAGCCATCCACATTACGAACGGTAGTACCTCTGCAACATATTTGTAAGTTTGTGCCATCAAAGCTTGTGTAGCTCCCTTTGAATAACTCAAGGTAAACAGAATATTAATGAGAACTGTTAGTTCTCATTAATATTGTGTCTAACAAAGATAAACGAGCCCTTGAAAAATCATCTGCTTTCCTTCAAGGTAAACAGGCCCTTCGAGTTCTTAAAATGGGGACAAAAAACTAAGAAATGAAAAACGACAAAGATTCACTGTATACTTTCACAGTCTCGCCTGTTTTTGCTAACTGCCTCCACTCCTCTTGTTTGAACAAACCAGGAGGCTAGTGAAGATGGGCATCTGTGTGCCTGACGTACCACTTTTCTTTCTTTCGCAGTGCACCCTTCTAACTATTTCTTTCATCCATACCAGGAATTGGATGTTCATCCACGTGCTTAGCAGCACAACACTTCAGTTGCCACAGGCAGTGACGATTGTGGGTTGATATCTAGGCAACAATGAAATGGGGCAATATAAATGACAAGTCACCTCTATAAAAGATCAGATTGGTATATCAGAAAGGCTTATCACCGACAAACCCATCGATTACTTGAAAATGGTGCATACAAACATGCATGTGACCGGTGCATCTCCAAGCGCCGCATTTCCGTAGGCTCGCTGGTGCTGAGTTTTTCACCTATGATGCTGCCACCGAAATCTGTGAGCTATGAAACCTTCGCTTAAAAAGTGAAATAGGATTCAAGAAGCTCACATTTTCCTTTGCTCGCGAATTCTGGTTTATGCAAAAGGAGCATGTCAACGTCAGAATCGCAAGTCCCCTATCAGCAGCCGGCAATGGGACATTTCGACTCCTACCGTCAACTCTGTGATGAACAAATGAAAAACAACTTTGATGGCAAAAGTATGCATTTCTCATAACCCACCACCTCACAGTTTTAACACAATAGCGTTTCGCAGAAATTGCATCATATGAAGAGAGGACTCCTGTTAATGGGTCTGATATTGCGTGACAGAAGGGTAGTATTGCATCAAGCATCACATTATGTGAATTGAACGACGGGCGAGTCGTTTAAAGGCCCACCCATAACAAAGCGCCGAGGCATAGTTAATCACAATCATCAGCAACAGCATCAACAAGGTCTGCAGCTGCTCGTATTGCCTTACATGTGCGTAGTGGGTACTTTACTGATTCCCAATAGGACGAACTATGGCATAGTGGGCACTCCGCAACTGTACTTGCAGTAGGCATGCATTCTAGGAGAGTTTCAAGTAGGCAATGTTACGTGCACAGACGTTCCTTGCAACACGGTTGAGTTGACCACTGAGATGTGAAGCCAGGCAAGTGAAGGAGAAAACCATGTTAACGGGGTCCAATCACCCTAACACGTTCTACTCTCGAAGGCAAAGCTGAAGCGTCCTCAAGCTTTTTCCCCGTCCTAAATGAATGGAAGCTCTCCTGCGTCCTTACAGCCGAGGGCAACAGCTGTTTGCACCGGCAGCCACTGTTGCTTCCTTCGCCTGCATTCTCTACTTTTGCATTTGTGCGAGGCACTACTCTTCTTCTTGGTAACCTCGGTGTACAATGCTGGAGAATGCTTGATAGAGTACAAAAAAAATAAACAAGAAAAGATACGCAGCAGCGGCATGAATAGTAAAAAGAAAACGACTATGCTGCCGTCATTTCCCATTGTCTTGAGACGTTGCTGACGGGAAGAGCTTGAATGACTTCGGTGGTGAGTAATGGAAGCTTGTGTGCAGTTAGTGCGCTCTCTGACGTGGTTGTTCTCCAGTTTGTCTACTTTGTTTTGTTTACTGTACTTTGTTCACCTTCGTGTTGCCTCGTACGTTTAATTAGGCTTTGCTGAAGTATGTCGTGTGTGACACTCCTGTTTTGCTGTGTTGAATGTTGAATCGTTAAGAAAGTTAGTCAACCGAAGTACTAAGCCCTGCTAAGCAAGTGTTTCATATTTTGAAGGAGAACAGGTCCCGGACGATGATATATATCAGCAAAAATGAAAGCTTCCCAGTTGCCGAAAAATTCTTCTTGGTCTGGGATTCGAACCTGAGACCAACGCTTTTCCTCTGTCATCGCTCTACCATCTGAACTAACCAGGGGGGGCTAGCATGTCGCAGCACGAAAGCAAAGAATTGACAACTTCAAGCACAGTAGTACTGAATACGGCAAATACGGAACTGACTCCCGTATGTCGTAAATACGGAATCGAGCTTTGTATATGGTAACTCTGGAACAACCCTAAATGTGATAAATGAATACAGAATTGAACCCTGAAAATGACACCAAGCGTGGTGCTGTACCTTGCTATGGTGTCAGGCGCTCCTGAAGCCCCCCACGTAATCAATCAATCAATCAATCAATCCACCAGTGTTGATTCAATCATTCAATAAAAAAAATGGTAGCAAAATATTTGGACCGTTAGCCTGTGTGGTTACTTATCGGTCCAATCTTGTACATGGAGTTTTCTGTATACAGGTTTAGAGCAGAGGTGCTGTTGATATGATTTTAGCGAGCGAGAGAGAGATGTGACGGTGGCTGACGTGGCCGCACCGTGCTCACCACTTTATTGAGAAGGCGAACAGACGAAGAGGAGTGGCGGTGGCTGCAGCGTCCAGACAGGCCAGAACCGTGAGCGCATTCTTACTGGCTTGTGCCTTGAGCTCTTGGCATGAGCTGCGCGAGAGGTGCGGCGCGGTGGTTGGAAAATGATGATGATGGGCGATGATGACGCAAGAATGATTATGATTCTGTGTACAAATGCAATAACAGGGTAGCTTCAGTGGCATATTTTACCTAATTAAATATGCATGACAATGAATACAAAATACCTCCAAAATCTTAAATAGAAGAGCAATTAAAGCATCCATTGTAAAGATGCAGATCATCGGTGTACTAGAAGTGAATTAACACGGTTAGTGCACATAATGTAACTGTGTTAAAAATTTAACACAGTCGAACTGACATCAGGAGAACTAAAACGAGAAAGAAAGAGAAATGTACCAGGCGAGTCATCAAAAAGTATGAATGTGAAGTTAACTTTACTTAACAACATGATTGATTTAGAAGGACGTCTTGCTGGGCGAGTTGGTAATATTCCATTATTAAAGTAGCGCAAAACAACACGGACAAAGTAAAATGGTAACATACACAGCGCAGTATGTTTAATTTCACGCAACCTTAATTTCACTTGTAAAATAAATAAATATTGCTGCACTGTTGTCATGTACACTTCGCTTCCCTGTGATCAATGCAGAGGTGAACGTCACCAATGACGGGCCTGCCATACTGGACTCGACCATCACGTTCCGGGCGCAGTTGATCGGTGCGGAGTACCCCACGCTCTACTATGTCTTCCAGCACAACGTGCCATCAGGGGGAGGGCCCGTTACGATCACCAACGGAACGGAGGCCACACTGCCAATGGCCTTCCTCGCTTACAGGCACCAGCCGGGCGAGTACCTCATGACAGTCACTGTGCTCAAGCAGTACTTATTCTCAAAGCACAAGATAGCGGAGGGTTCCTGCAAGTTTCTGCTTACCCGTGAGTATGCTGTTGTGAAAATCACACGGTTGGAATTCAATAATTGTGCGCTGTTACTCTAGGGGTACCGACACCCATTTTCAAAGATTACTCCGTCACACAAATCTCCTGTATACAGAAATGGCTCTGAGTAAGTGTGAAACTCAATAAACGCTGCTGAGATATCTCATTTTGATATTAAAGTCAACTTTTGCATGGTGCACCCACTGACATCTGTACTAGCGTGACATCAGGCTACAGCTTCAATTCTGGTGACTTATGGCTAGTTGTGAGTATGGTATGGCTAGTTCTGATGATTATGGTGAGTCTGGCAATTCTGGTGAGTATGGCTAGTTGTGATGACGTCAGGTACCAAAACATACAATATGGCCGCTTGTGCATCACCAACAGAGCACGCAGTGGGGCGACCGTGGAAATGTCACATCTAGCTTGAGCACATTACGAGAAGCTCATCCCAAGTTGTAACCTCTGGGTGCAGTGGGAACCTAAACAAGCTTTGAATATGCTGTAATTAATTTTTCAGAATGCACTCAGGCTTGCCAGTACATATTCTAGGCTTTTGAGGAGGACTTGGTCTTTCATTTGACGCAAGAAAACAACTCAAAATACTCAAAATTTTTGTGTCAGTACCCTTTTAACAGATAATTTGATTGGGCTAATTGGTAATAATTCATCAGTGTAGGTAGCGCAAAGCTTTGCTGAGGACAGATAAAAAAAAAAGACAAGTGAGAATTGCTTACCTCAACTAAAAATTTGTTTCGAGCACATGGGCACATGGTTTTTTTGTTTTGTTTGTTTCCTTGTACCTATACTGCATGTTTAAGAAATTGTCTAAAATCCTCAAAAATCAGGGAAATGCGATATTTACTCGCTCCCTTCACAAATGATTTTTCTGTAGCGGCAGGCATCTTAAGGTGGTTAAAGACGTCATGTGGGACAGTAATTAAGACGGTTACATTAACTTTTTAATTAGTGAAGTTAAACAGTTATGTCAAATGGGAGAATTGAAGTTCATATGAAGAACCCATTGCAGCTTTGGGATATAGAAAATGCGAGCTCTTGTAATTATTGTGGCATAATGAATTTCAACCAAATTCAACGGCAAAACCGGAGCACTGATGAGTGCGACAAGCAGACGACCAGAATGACGTCACTGACCAGAAAGACAACGATTGCAGAGGTGTAGGACGCTCGCTCATTCCGGATGTCTTAGAAGAATATCGCAGTAGCGCTCTTCTGCATTTCGTTTTCGGTGTCACTGCCTAATTTGGGCGAATTTCATTGCTTCATAATTATTACTAGAGGCCACTTTTTCGAAATATCAAAACTGCGATGGGTTCCTCGCATGAAGGACTTCAATTTTCCCGTTGGACATAACCGCTTAACTCCACTAATTAGGTAGTTAATAATTTTTTCTTAATTACTGCTCCAGATGATGTCTTTAGCCATCTTGATATGCCTGCGGCTGCAGAAGGAGCAATTGTGATGGCATCAAACAAATATCGCCCTTTCCTGATTTTTTAGTATTTTGGACACATTTCTTGAAACACCCTGTATATGTATGCACCTCTCGCAGTAAACTTTCAGTTGAAGTAAGCACTTGTGACTTGTCCTTTCTGTATTTGTCCATAGTAAACGTTGGAGCGTCCTACAATGATGCGCGCTGTAGTATCTTGGTGGCTAAGCTGTAGCAATGCCAAGGCAAAGGGAACGAGTTTGATACCTCGCCACTGCGGCTGTATTTTAGTGGGGGTGAAATGTAGTTACACTTGTGTGCTTACCTTTAGGTGTCTATTAAAGAACTCCGCAAGTGGTCAAAATTAATCTGGATTCCCCCTCTAAGGTCGACCTCATGATCATGTCGTGGTTTGGGCCCATAAAATGCCCGAATTTAACATTTGAAAGCATTTAATGTTTGGAGGCTTTTCAAAGCTTGGTGCAAGATGCTTCTTTTTTGTGTCCTTGAAATGCAATTTATGTTTGACTTGTCGTAGTCATCAGTGAACTATAGATATCAACGAGGTGTTTGTCTTTGCTGCATTGTGCTTCTTCTGTCTGAAACCTCCATTGAGTTTTGCTTTTTAGCTACACTCGAAAGAGCTACTGCAATTGCAAATGCAGTTCATGTTTGACTTGTTGTAGTCATCAGTGAACTATAGATATTACGAGGTGTCTGTCTTTTCTGCATTGTGCTGCTGCTGCCTGAAACCTTCATTGAGTTTTGCTTTTTAGTTACACTCGAAAGAGCTCTTAAAGCTACTTGAGGTCAAAAGCAATGGCGGTCCCTCTGCTACGGCATGTATTTTTATTCAGGTACCCTAAAAGCCAAGAAGGCATTACGTAGAGGGGATTACAATGAAGGAGGCAAAAGATATTTAAAGTACACAACTAGACAAGAAAGTAGGTATTATAACAACAAGAATCAGTAAGCATGGATTAATACAAAAACAGTCACTTATAACAATCGCAAGTTTAAAAGGTTTCCAATATACTTTGAGCACCTAATCTTCATAAACACTAGTACATTCAAATGATGAAAATCAGCACACAAAAACAAGGTAAGACAGTTTTAGGTGTACATTACTGAACATAATAACAAATTGCATATTAAGTCAGTACATCGGCAATGCAATTGAACTCAACAGCAGCAGTTTTTTCCCCATTTTTCTTTGTCATATTGTGGTATTATCACATTATCATATTTTGCTTTTGGTGCATGAAGCACCTTAAGTAAATCAAATTGATCTGGCGCAGGGGACATAGTGGGAAGGATTGTGGTGTCCCAGGACGGCCACACGCTGCCGGACGACCAAACGATCGTGTCCACGAACCGGACGACAAACTTTACTTTTGAGCTGCACGATCCCAGCGGCTACTTCACCAACTCGTCCGACAGCTTGTCTTGGAAGGTGAGCACCAATAGGAAGCCACGAAAATCAAGTGATCAGCTAAGTGTGCAGCATGCTCAAATATGTTCAGCATGCCTTCTGCCAGACTCAGGTGTACAGTTTAGGCAAAGAAATTAGGCTGTTTTAGAATAGGGTATGCTGAGATAGCGTTCATTAGGTAGGATACGCTATTTCCGTCACTTAGCGGGGGTACAGAAGATGATAGCGTACGACGCATGCGCAGCGGCGACAAACGCTCACGCAGAGCTTTGCGTACCCTATTCTAAAGTTGTTTGTTTTAACAGAACAGTTATGTGAAACTCTGAATCAAAGTCTGCCTCAGTGGTATAGTGGTCACGGTGCTCGGCTGCTGACCCGAAAGTCACTGGTTCAATTATTTAACAGCATTTTGCCCTTCCAAATCCTGAATGTGTGTTTGCACTATATGTCTCCTGGCTGATGCATTTTTCTTCACGGTCCCATGAAAGACATATTAAGGGGAGTTTTACTGTACTAGTGAAATCAACTTTCTCCTTAACGTCCCTTTAACCCATATATGCCCAGTGTCCTACATATAGGACGCTTCTTTGATGCACTCTAAACATCGCTATTCCTTTAGCCGATGACTAGCGCCACCTACAGCACATCAAGCAGGCCTCATTCTCAACGTGTGCAAGCCTAGACATTGCTTGGTTTTCATGCTGCCACGTGCCGACCGCTTTCTCCGGGCAAACGCGTGCTTTGTATAAAAGACGTCATGGAGAGGAAGAAGTGCAATGTCGGTGTGCACGTGAAATGTTTCAAGGCTTACCACACCCACACATAGCACCCCTAATGCACAGTGTCTTATATGTATAGGACGGCTTGAAAAACAGTGTTGCGTTTACCTGGCAGTAAATAAAGAACCTGTGCTTTCTTTTGAGGGTAGAAGTACACTTTTTAAGAAAAAAAATATTTGTTTTGTCAATTTTTTCGAGTTTGGGCATATATGGGTTAAGGAGAGTCCGTGGTTTTGACAAGTTCTACTTAGCTAGACTCCACATGTGCATCGCTTCAAGCATTTTGACGTTAACGCCTGTATGACGATGTTTTCCACTTGTCTTTCTTACCTACCGCCGTGGTTTAGTGGTTATGGTGTGCGATTACTGACCTGAACGTCGCAGGATTGAATCCCAGCCACTGCAGCCGCATTTCAACGAAGGCAAAATACTAGAGGCCTGTGTAGTTACGTGCACGTTGAAGAATGCCAGATTGTAGAAATTTCCGGAGCCCTCCACTACACCGTATCTCGTAATCATGTGAATGGTTTTGCGTCGTAAAACGCCAACAGGTATTTCATATTACAGTGAAGCTGTCTTTGTCTGGGATCTGGAAAAAAAATGTGCACGACAACAATTAGACAACTATTCATCAATTAGCAAGATAAGCATCCTGTACTGAACATGTATTCGCATATGCAAGCACTGAAAAAGGTGACATAACCAAGCAGGTAGAACAAAAGAATTTCTGGCTGTGTTTTTTATACAATATTTAACATGAACGTATCGCACTGCAAAAGAATTATAGCCTATAATTTAAGGTGTACATAATGATGGCTTCTGACAGCTTTGTAATACTTACTACAACTGGGTAATTACAATGTTACTAATAATTTAAAAATGTAATACCCCAACAATTTTTATTATTACTTTTGTTTCAGCTGGACTACGGCCTGTCTCATTACGCTCCCTACTACACCATAAACTTCACTGACACGAACGTCCACACCGTGAACCTCATCGTGGTAGCCCTTGTAACCAGGCCAAACTCAACGTCTCCGCAGGTCAAGCTCGGCTCCTTCACGCGCAACATCGCCCCCAAAGGTGGGTGCCCGACATGAACTCCCGTGACACAGCTGTGGCTTGTGTGAATTAGGAATCGTTAAGAACGGAGAGAGGTTATGGAGGTGCTGTCTGTGTGTGAACAGAAAACAAAAGGCAGCGATGAGCATCTGTGGGCCTGTGCACGGTCGCGGCTCACACTCGCTCGCTGCTGGGGAATCGGTCCATCCGTGCGTTTCAACAAGTAAAGATGATTCTGTGTTTGCTGCCTCTGTGTCCTCTCTGAGGAAGCCGGCTGACCACCCGTTCTGAGTTTACAGTGGAATGCCTCTCTAATGAACTACTGTATAATGAAATGACTCGTATCACAAAAAATTCCTTATGTTCCAGATATGTTTAGAGCATTACGGTGCGCAATTTTTACAACAATGTGACTTGTGTGGCGAAGTATTTCGAGCGAACTAGCACTTCGTTTTAAAGGCACTTAACTGTATTTGCATTCGCTGTGGTGACTTAGTGGCTAAGATGTTACGCAGCTAAGCACAAGGCCGCGGGTTTGATTCCTGGCTATGGCGGCTGCATTTTGAAATGGTGTGAGAAACCTGTTGGATGTAGTGTTAAGACAAGATGAAGTGAATATGAAAAGACTCCAAAGTTTTAGTCATGCTTGTTAATGAACATAAATGAGATTTGAGCAGTAGCACTCACCGCACGTTACTACTATTTTCAGCGGTGTGAAATGGAAGCTAAATAACACTAATCATAACTGTGCAACAGGCCTGCATGGACAAATTGCATTGAGATCATAGTACATCATAAGTTTGAAACCAAAAGTGAATATGTAGACATATCGGTGCGATGTTCATTTTTCGGATGTTTGGGTAATGTTGTACTGGTGGATGCTAATTTCAGATTTTGATCCACAGGTCTACATAAATATAACCAACATTAACACAGGTAATTACCGAATATGGTCAAGTAAACGAAATTTTTCGCTGGTAGAAGCATGTCGGAATAGTACATTCCTATAATAAGCACAGGAAATAAGGATGATTTTTTGTGTCAGGTGTGAAGGTGAAATGTTAGATGCCTGCATACTGTGCGATGTCGGTGCTTGTTAATGAACCCCTAGTTGTCGAAGTTATCTGAAGCCCTCGGCTATGGCATGCCTCATAATCGTATACAGCGGACTCTCAGTAAACAGAAATCTCTTAAATGGAACAGCTGCTGTAATGGAACAAATGCCTCTGATATGATTGGTTCTGTACATGAATTTTGCACCCCTGTTTCTTTCTGAGTAAATGGCATTCGTGTTAACTGGAACATATTTTCTCGGACCTTTCATGTTCCGTTCAGTGAGAGTCTACTGTAGTAGTTTTGCAATGTAAAACCCCAGGAATCATTTTGTGCCATGCGACTTTGCTTATAATGTGGGCTGAATGTACTCAAATGCATCGGGTGTTCCCTTATCTTTCCCGTGCTCATGTCTTATGAAAGCAGCGTACATCTGAGTTGGTATTCATTGTGGAAGTGTACAATAAGGCTAATCGTTTCGTTCCAACTTTTCCTCTAAGACCCTATAACAGGTGTCAACGTCCAAGGCAACATCTGGCTTCGCCGTGGTGATGTCGTCTCGCTGCAGGTGTCCTGCAATGGCAGGTATGTTAGTCAAGACTGTCTGCATTGTCTGTCTTCGGCTGTTTCGTGCATTGTCACTTGCCAGAGTATAGAACATCGGTTTTTTATTACAAAGCACTCCTGTTGCGTTCACTTAAAGGGGCCCTGCAACACTTTTTCAGCGTGGTCAGAAAATGCTGTCGATCGGTAGTTGAGGCTCCCAAGAACACGCGAGCCAAACACTATAGCGCAGCACGCGGCTTGGGATTTACAATAAATTCTCAGTCAGCTAAAAAACGCCTCCTCTTCTCTCGACAAAAATTATGCTTACGGTGTCACTGCCATTGGCTGATTTCAACATTGCGCGCTCGGTAGTTACTGCAGCTGCCGCGAGAGGCCGTCACTTGCGCGCGATCCCACTGAAAGTACGCTGCGCGTTCGAAGAAAAAAAGAAAGAAAGTGTTCAGGGTCACGAGGCACGCGTGACGTACCTTCTTCCCCCGTGCCACCCCTCCCTGCTTAGCTTCTAGCGCTTTTGTGGGGACGAGAGAAGAGAGCAAGCAGTTGCAGCATGCGACAAATCTTTGTAACTCCACTCGTACTGGACAGATTCTAAAAATATTTGCGGTGGTTGATTCATGAGGAGATCAGCTCCTTTAATGAAGCCATTCCATGGCTACTTGGAAAAGCGTTGCAGGGCCCCTTTAAGAAATCATTATGAAGCTCATGAAAGTAAACATCACGGCTAGTCCCAAACCCTTGGCTTACAAAGAGCTCACTGCTGTTTCATACATTGATGGCAGTCATAACAATACCCTAAAAGAGAACGTTGGGAAGGCCGCTCTAAAGCTCGTTATCTTTAATAGTTCTGCTGTGTCTATTCTGGGTTCTTGGTATCAGTTTCCTGTGTAACGGTCCTCATAGCCCTTAAATAATCTTCACAATAAATGTCACAGTATGCTGCATTTCTTTCATTGTATTGCTTTTTCTGTCTTTGCACCGCTCCTTTATAACACCAGTCTCTCGGTTTTCAACCAATATCCAATGGCATATAATCTGAGGTCCCAATGTCCCAAAGGGATATGGACTCTTGCTCCAACTTCCCTCCTGCTACCAAGCACAAGGATGCGGGTTTGATTCCCTAGCACAGTGGGCGCATTTCGAAGTAAATTGCCACAACGCCCATGTACAGTGCTCACTGATTGAAACACGAAAACTTAGGGCTGTGTAACGCACACTCTTTTGTTTCCAGCATCTACAGTTTGTATTGTATCAGTGCAATTTTGACTCGAACACTGACATCAGAGCCAACATTACCTTTAGTGCACGTTAAAGCGACATTTAAGAGAAAACAGATTGTTCTCGTATTAGTAAATGACTCTTTCACGATACCAAAATTCTCATGCTTGCCGCGAGGAGATGCTTGGTAAGCAAGAGCATGATAAAAAAATGCGGGTGGGGATGCCATTTTCAAGTTCCCACACCAATCGCCATGACGTCATCTATTTTGACGACATCTCTAGGACCGACGTAATTCCTAATCGGTAAAAATCAAGCACTTTGTTTTCTGAGGGGTCCAGAGACTTAACGTACCTAAGTGTAAGGAAATTTTGTTGGGCCAGTGTCACTAAAATTTGAAAAAATGCCCTTTGAAGTCCGTGACGTCATGTGCAAAGATTATGGCTCTATATTTAAAAATGAAACTTTTACCTCGATTTCGTCCTCTATTATTGAAGCTATGATGGTGAAATGAGCAACATTAAAGTTTTCAGAGTAAAATTTATCCATCTAAACCTATTCACTGTTTCAATTTAGTGTCCCTTTAAAGAACGCCGAGTGGTTATAATTATCTAGAGACCCCCCCACTTCGAGGTGCCTCATAATTGCGTCATTGCTTTGGCATGTGCAACTCTGGAGCTTAAAGGGACTGAAGATTGGCCAGAAGGTGTGATTAGATCATGGTGGAAATGGAAACATTGTGAATTACAGTGACAGATTCAAGCATCCCTTTTGCGATCTAAGCAGGATTTATATTTTTAAATCGGGTGCTAAAGTAACAAAAAACCGGTATGTCATGCAGCTTAGCGGCAGCGCCTTGAAGCTTTATTATGGAGTCGTTCACTTTACTGCGCCTAGTTTGATGTTTTCATGCGCACCATATTTAACGCTCAGAATTAGTGCATGTATGTTATTATTTAACCCCGCTCTATTCTATGCTGGTTATGAGGGAAAAGGAGTTGCACGCTTAGAAGTGGCGCTGCCTTCACGGCAACTGCTGGAGCATGTATAGCTACGGCGCATGCGTGCGCAGTGCGCAGTACACACACGTGCAGCAAAATGCTGCATTCAAATAAGAACTGCTCTCGCGCTCACCTCCCACTCTTTGCAGGATGTGTTGTATGTCTACGACTTCATAGTTGCTGCAGATGGAAAAATTCTTATTAAGAATGGTTCATGGCACTTTCTGCATTGCCATTCTATGACTAGACACTCTACCGGCAAGGTTTCCATTGCGCTAATGAAAACAGGTTCTTTAAAGATTGGTTGTCAGTCCCCTTAATATTTTTGGTTTCACCAGCGCCCCCTACAATTACTGCTGGAAGTATCTACCAGGCAATGCGACCAGCAACTCAACGGCCAACCTGACATGCGACGAGCCCATCTCAACCAACCAGTGCCAGTTCCCGCTGGTGCACTACTTTCCGCAGGATGGCTCACACTTCATCGCCATCCTCGTGAGCAACATCGTTCAGGCGAAACCCTACATCAAAAACATCGAGGTGCACATCTACGATGGTGAGCTCGCATTCTTTGCACTTAAGATTTGTCTATTTTATTTTATTTCATTTACAGTAGAGCCTCGATAATACGAACCCGGCTGATAGGAATTTCGGCTTGCTATGAATTCGTAAAGTTACTTGGCCAAATTCCATTGTGTCCAGTGTGCTAAAGTTCGGATGTTGTGAACGCTTTTGAACATTGCAACGAGTGGTACAAACTTGGGTACCAAAACCGTCGGGCAACGGCCAATAGACGCGTGCTCCATAAGCTCCGGAAGTACGCACGGCCAGTGCACACACGGTCAGAACTGTGGTTATCGTTCCCCACAACCGCTGTGGACGAAGCTGCGGTCGCCATCGATGCAATCATGTATGGTGGCGATGAAATTCCGAAAGTACACATACGTACAGTGCTCGCTGAGTCAAAGCAATGCAGCCTGCTGCAATCGCTACGGACAAACACGATAGATTCAATTGTAGATAGCAACGATGCTGTCTTGAAGGCCAGTGTGCGGCCAGCGCACACGAATTGAAAACAGAACTACGTCGTTTGCCACAATTGCTGTGCTCGAAACCACGGTTGCTATTGATGCGATCATCGATAGCAACTATGCAGCTCCGAAGGTACGGGGCTAACATAGCAGTAGATTAAAGGCAATAAAGTCGCATAAAGTCATGAAGCGTTTCGGCGTTCTTGTCGTTCGTTTATGACTATGTTGCGGCGAACTTCCACACTTAGTTTTCCGTTGGCCTCAAGCGAAACATTGACGCGCGCGTTCGCAGCAGCCAGCTGTGCCTGTCCCTCATCAATCCGTTCGCGAGTGTCCCATAAAAGCATACACGGGTTCTTTCGATGGCAATAATTGTTTTCTGGATATATCATGGTTTGAAAAGTGTTTTGCTAGTTTTATTGGTGATATGAAGTATTCGGTGATACGAATATTTTTGCTCCTCTGTGAGGTTCGTATCACCGAGATTCTACTGTATTACTTACTGAAGACCCTTAGGTCCAACCAGGTGGGCAGCTTCTATATCGCATGGTTTATACAAAGAGTTACATAAAAATTGTTTGAGATTGGTGTGGGTAGAAGACATAGTAATACGAGAAATTGACATAGAAAATTGTTTTGTGATTGATGAAAAAAAGACAAACAAAAAAAAAGACTAAACGTCAGTAATAGAATATGTTTATAGATTACTGTAGTAAGATGAATTACCACAGTATGAATACAAAACACCAATCATTTTTCACTATTTAGAGCAAAATAGCGCTACCATAATAAAGAGGTGAAAATTGCAATGGTGAGACAATGCTACTTTGGTGGAATGCTACTTTTCTTTGTAATGTTTGAATATAGAAATCTCCAATTCAAATACAAATGCACTTAATCCTCGATATAACGAACCCTGATATATCGAATATCCTCGGCTAACAAACTTCCTCTTAAAGCAATTTCTTGAATTTGACGAATTATCGGACCTAATGAATATTCATTGAGATGAAGTTAACCTTGTGTCGCACAAGACTTCATTGTAATGATGTTCAACCGTCGAAGAAGTTAGCATTGAATTTAGGATATTTTCTCATTTCTAAAGCTACATGTAAATGTTAAGTTCATGTGGAGCTTGTTCGGTTGAAGAGAAGGAAAAATGTCAGGCTGATATGCATTGACGCATTCACAAATGTACATTATATAGTTCGAAATTAAGCATCCATACCTGGTATGCTTGTTAGTGACAAACTACTGCTTTAACTTTCCTTGTTGGTTTCTGTCCAGCTAATGTAGGCTGATATTGCTGAGGGTTTAACAGCAAAATGGGCCCATTCTGGTGCTGCGATTATGAAAACTGAATAGAAGTTTGGGGTGAGTGATAGTGAAGGCAGTCTGCTAGCTGGAACTGCAACTGGGCAACAGTCTTGAATTTGTAAGAAGTGTACTGCACGCTTCTAGGTTGCAGTGGGACGACACGTAGTAAGTGTCAAGAGATGTTACTTTGATATCAGAATCGTCCCTGAAATGTTGATTTGCACAGCTGTCTTACCTCTCACAATCATGAAGGAGGTTTCACTACACCTGTGAGACGGAGATGTAATATCATTGGAGATGTTTTTAGCGAAGTCTATGCAGCTGTATCAGGCACCATTTGATGACATTTTGTGCTAAGGAAATGGACAAAAGTAAACGCTGAGTTGTATAATTCCATTTTTACGTAGAAAATGAAGTTAATGCAGTCTTTGAGTACATGCAGTAAAAAACATTGTAAGTGCTTAATTTTGATTTGAAAATCATTAGAGGAGCCAGGTTATGATGATGTATGACAGTTTTGTAGGACCAAAAATGGCTATTAAAGTTGAAAGAATATGTCTGGCACAAAGTGAGCAAATAATTTCGCAGCTACATTTGTGTATGCATTCTTTATACTAAAATCACCATGACTTCAGCCCTAATTCGTTGCCCAGCCATATTTTCTCTGCTGGGATTGCATGTAAATAGGAGGTCATCATGCTACCATTTCACCTCTGAATGTGTGCGTACGCATGTGTGTATGTGCAGTGTGGTGTGGCCATGCGAATGTTGCAAGCCACACCTGATTGCAGTAAAAACCTTGTTAATACGTACCTGTCAGTAGCAAAGGCTTTAAACAGTTGCAATGAATCTTCGTAGCGCCCAGTGTATTTACTGACTGCTTAAGCCGTAGTGGCTTGTCCCATGCTGACCAGTTCGTGCGCACGAGTCACTTATTGTTGCATAAAACTTAACTGCGCCCTTCAACTCTGGGTGTGTGCTTGTGTGCACTGTTGTTTGCTTGAGCCTGCTTGAAATTTAATTTGAATTTATGAACTGTTGCTGCATGTATCTGCGGTATCTTGTTGTAGCCTTTTCTTGTGCTCGCCTAAAACCCCAGTGATCTTGTGTGCTTTTATTAATGGCGATGTTTTGTTACATCTCGATAATAATGCCTTGTATTGAGTGGCCTTGCCGAGTCGTAGCGCCCGCATCGCTACTAACGACGCTACTGCCTTTTTTTTATGTCAACGACATTGCAACAATGCATGCCTGCATTTTGGAAGCGTTATCGTTCAGTTCTGCTTTGCTCAGCTTGGTGGTTGGTGACTCATTGTTCCTCCAGCCAGTTCTGGTTCTGCCCAAAGTTCTGGCTGTGCTCGATACGGTTGCTTTCTCCCCTTCCATCAGTAGTAGGTGTGCTTTGTAGTCCTTGCTTTCTCCTACTCTGCATTGCCTGTTGGCATTTCTAATGCTTGGTGTCGGTGTGCGTATCCTCCGCATTTCGGCGGTTCGTTTTGCTTTGACATTTTGCTGTTGCTGAGAGCCGCGGGGTAGGTATCAGTTCGCTCTTTCTTTTTTTCTTTTGCCCGAAACTGGCTTCTACATTTGCTTTGGAATGCTTGTTTTCTGTTGGTTCGTTACATCCATTTAGGCATGTATGCGACTTTAAATCCACCCTCTCCTCAGTTTTTGTAAAGCTGGCTTGTGTCTTGGCATCAATAATAATGGACCTTAGAGCACACTCAATTTACCCTGCATTCTGTTTGTCGATGGACTGCCTGCTTCTGTCTGTCACGAACGTCGCAACTCGAAGTGATGAGCACCGGTGATGGTACTTGTGCAGCGCTTCCTCACACTTCGTTCACGTTGAGAACCCTTTCATTTTATGCTCGCTGTGCAATATCTTCTCGCCGTCTGTACTCTGTTGAGGAGTTGCGGTGGTGCAAGCGCCTCGAAAGACATCCATCGGTTAGCCGGACCGCTCGTCCGCATCTCTTTCCTCCTCTCTCTCGCCCTGTCGCAGTCCCGCGAAGCGGCCTGCTGTCCACCATCATCCTGCCAATCGTGTGCTCGCTCCTGGCATTCGTCATCCTGGTCACGGGCATAGCGTACCACATCCACACGCGCAACCGGCTCCAAGTCGAGGTTGCCGACTTCGACTTCCAGCGGCCGGACCTGGAGCTCACCGAGAAGACCTTCTGGGAGCATCTACTTGGCGCGTGGAGGGACACGTTCCCAAACTGGAGCAAGCAGTCCCACCGCGACGTCGACAGCGCCGGCGAGGGCGACAGCCTGACGGCGCCCGACAACGACCGTCGCCGTGGCGACGACGAGGAAAAGAAGTCGCCTGAAACCTCGCCGCCGAGAGGTCCCGGCAACGGAACGGACGCTGCGCTGCCCTCCGTGCCTGTCGAGAAGAGCGGTGTGGACGGTTCTGTTTGGACGACGGGCAGAGTGGAGAGATAATGAGCTCTTCCGTTTCGCTGCAGAAGAGCACGGTGCAACGGTTGTGCGTTTTGCCGCCGTCTCCTGTGGGAGGCAGGTTTGCTCGCTTTTAATGGATGATATGGTTGGGTGTGTGTGTGTGGACCTAGGTGGGACAGTTTTAGTGACTTGTTTTTGTATGTGTTAGTGACTGGAGCAAAAAGAGTGTCTGGAGCTGCGAGTTCTGGTGTGCGGCTGCTAAGTGAGGGTTTCCTGTGACTGTCGACTGCCTTAAGTGAAAACATAGAAGTGTTGACGTCCGCTTACAACTATTGTCGTAGGTAGTGAGTGTGTTGTGGTGGGTTGCGCAGTTCTAAAACCTCCAATGGCTTGGTTGCTAGGAAAGGGCACAGTAGTATGAATGTCATAGATGCTGAGGTTAACGAAATGCAACATGGATCTGATATACTTAACTTGCTTATCGCTCGCTACCTTGAAGTCGCTAGGCTGGCATCTGGAAGCATTCTTCGTTTCACATACAAGATCTCGGTGTGCCATTGGCAATGCTGTGGCTGCAGATATATGATAATAATATAACTTTAATCAATTCCAAGTCCCTGGGAGTTAGAAGCGGAGTTCAAATTTGTTTAGGTATAGAATGTGGCTGAAGCTTCGGGTGAAAGGCAATATGCTGCAATGCGTTGTCTTGGGCAGATTATAGGACAGCAACTGCATATTGTGTCTGTGGCACACCGTCGTAGAGCACAAAATAATCGTGTGTTATACAAAGCACCCTTTATAGGAGCAAATTTCAAATTTCACTTCCTCTTAAGCTGTACTTTTAGATAACTGAAAAGTTTTTACATTTGCCTCCTTAGACCATGAGACAGATTGTAGATGGCTACCGCTGAGGCCTCTTTGCCTTGGCTAACCTAAAGTACGGCAAAACTGACAGGTTCTAGCTTCAGCCTTATCGTTGTGCCAAAAGTATATTGCGGCATTCACGAACAAGTGTAAATTCCTTAGTACTTGGCCCTTTGCATGTTGTTGTCAGTGATAAGCTCTGCAAGTATCAGCAGATCTAATCACATGGTATCATTTTGTAATTCAGCACTGAAGGAGATTATTTTTGCTTGCATTCGATGGTCTGTGTAATCTGTAAACTGTCAGGCACAATTGCTATTCTTTAATATGGATGTAATGGTTGCAGAGGTGCCTTTTTATGGTTTTTGTCTGAATATTTTCATGTCTGCTGTAATGATGTGTTGCCCTTATAATTTGGTGAGATTGCACTTACTTTGCATAGGATAAATGGAAGCAATGCCAATTTCAGGAAATGTCATTGGTTTTGTTTGTCTACTGTAGCAATGCATCAAGTAAGGCAGAACGATGGTTTGTGCTGTTTTCTTAGTGTGTTCTGAAATATCTCTGGACTTGTGTTACAATTAGCAAGTTGGCAGTACCTTCTGAAAGTAGCAGTGGTTTTGAAAAGCGAGAAATTGTGTTGGATGTCATAGGTGGGTATTCTGACGTGATGCATGAGTTTGTCGCAGCATGTCACTACCGACGTGTTATTTGGTGACAGCACAGCAGCTTTCGGACAGCTGCTGTCAACTTTCCTGTCACATGTACTGATCTACATTTTAGTTTGTGCACTCCGGTGATGATACATGTTCATGTGATAGCCCAAGCTGGTGAGAGTACGTCTTTGGTGTTGGATAATTTTGTGCATGGTGTTTTAGGAGTTCCTGTGGCACATGACTTAGGTATATAGGAATCGACTGTGTTGGGACGACGACTTAGGTGCAAAAAAAAGAAAAAAATGCAGGTACTGCCATAGGGCCACACTAAAAATGACATTGATGTTGACATAAGGAATATGAGGTTTCCACAGGGCTTACTTCATTGATAGTCCTACGCTCTTTAGTGAAAATAAGCGTATTCCTATGTCAAATTTTTTCACCTGCAGCGAACGAGCATAGGTCAAGAAGGAGCAGGTCTATTGACACTAGTGAAGAACTCTGCTCCACAAGAAACCTAAATTGCGTTTTGAAACTGAGTCGTCAAGCTTTTCTGACTGACGTCTTTAAGAAATGTACACTGCTACGTATGAACCTTTCCGTACCAGCTTAACATTTTGAGGGAGGCAAGCAACGATATTGTAAAGAGCTTCATCGCAGAAATACAATATATCAGAGATTAGCATTGGTGTCATCGGCGTCCGTGCAGTGGGGAATTTTCTTTGTGCTGAGAAAGGACTCCCTGCTAAGCATGTTGCGTTAAAGGACCCCTGACACCAAAATTGAAACCTCGAGATCTTTGTGTTGTTTGACTTTCCTGTATACGGGGGCACATCTGACCGATTATTAGTGACGAACGTTGCCTTTAAGATATCTTAATTTGGTTTTAAAGTAAGCGTGAGTGCTCACTTGAGTTGGCTGCACCTTGCGACATCTTGGTATGACGTAGATAGAGGCCCCGTGTGACGTTCCACGAGTAAAGCAAGTATTGTGGACGTCACAGAAGGTTTGCGGGGCGCACGTGCACAATACGACGACTGGCACCCGGCGAGGCCTATTGTTCCTCACCCCTCTGGCTCTGTTGTCTCGAGGTAGTTTTCGTGAGGGGACATGCGCTTAACAGGTTTAACCCATACCGAGGCACCCACATACTTTCAATCTCTACTGCGCGCGGGGCCCCGATTTGAAAACCGCGCTGTCAACGTCACCACAGCTTGAGTGCACGTGGTCTTTGACGCTCCCCCGCATGGGGCGCCAGTTTCTTGTGGTTTTTAGGCGGGCGTTTTGAAGTGATGCTAAAATGGTCACAATTAACTACGCTAGAATTAGTTGTACGATACGCTAGAGCATTTACGATTTAATTTAGAGATTACCAGACACAAAGCTACAAATTACAGCAAAAAAGTCACCAACAAAAATTTCGCTGTCAGGGGTCCTTTAAATGAAAGTGAAGACACCGTCATGTGGCTTCAATGCATTGCTGCATGTTCTCGTCGCCATCTAGAAGCGCCTTAGTGTGCCTGCGGAATCTGGTCGTGGAAGGTTTTAGGCGGTTCTCTTAACTTTCACAGTTCAAGAACACTGCCTACTGGGAATAAGGTTGTCAAGCATGATATGTATGTTCACTTACATGGTAAATAGCGAGAACTTAATATTAACAGCGCGTCCTTACATAATGGTTTGCAGTTTTGATCAGTGTACACCACTTTGCTCAATGAGGAGCTGTTGCGACTTGTGTAATTCTGGAAACAGGAAACAGCATTATGATGATAATCACTTTTATATTATGCACTTTAACAGAGATAGCAAATTATCTCTGAGCCTTAGGTATTACCATATCGAAGTGTAGATTTCTACCTAATTCATGCAAGACAAACGTTGATTAGCAACTGAAAAGTTGCGCTAGAAGAAAGGCTGGCACAAAACTTATTTGTGCATGCAGCTGAGAGTTCGCGTTTGTATTGTCTGTTTCCCGTTTTGGATCTATTTGCATGCCTTAATTTTTTTTTCTCCGATGACCCTGTGCTATCACTTTCTCGGTGTCTTCTGGTGCAAAAGCCAAATTGTGAGTCTTTTTGGTTCATTCATCCACTTCTGAGAAAACAACCATGCAACACAAAAAACTTTTCCAGTGCGTTGTGGTAAGATAAAGCACCACGAGATGGCGTTATGAACAGCGCGATTACCATCGATGTCTGGTGTTCCGGTGTTACATAACCCTTGATCCATTTGCAGACAGGCAAAAAAGAAATGTTTAATGCTCTACCATATAGGGGTACTGATGCTCAAGTTGCCAGAATATCGGAACCTTCAATGACTCAGCATATCCGTAGAACTGATGTCGCCATAATGTGGTTTTTAAACAAGTGATTAACGCAAATGTTCTCACAAATTTTCTCGTTTCTGATAGGTTCATTGCTTGGCAGTTTGAGAGTTGTGTTTAGTGCACAGATCATTCTCTTTTCACTGTTTTTTTATTATGACAAAATCTTTGATATCTTTTGGAGGATATCATTTATATAGAGTTAACCCTTGCTTTTGTTTATTGTGTATGTACATGCGTCGGCCAGTACCCTCCCCGCACCCCCCCACTTTGTTCTTTCTAGTAAGGGCCAGCTACTTGGTGGGTTGGACTGAACTTTGAGACTACAAGTGGTTTTAGGTTTTTTTTTTTTTTTTGTGACCATCATGGGTTGTGTGACTTTCCAACGCCTTTGCAAAGATTTTAGTAGGAGTGAAGTGAATGAGACTGTAGTGCATGAGTGAATTTTTCAATGCAATCCTACACAGGAGGTGCTTTACAGAGCACTTGTGATATCATATCGACGTCAGAGTGGACATAGTGTGTGCGTGTGCCTGTATTGCGATAATATATATATCTTCGGTTTTCATTGTACTTCGTGTGTTTGCGCAACCTCTTAGAATCCCTCATGGGTCTTTTGCTGTTCCTTTATATTTAAGAGGCCTAGTCTTACTGGAGAGCGGTTTTACCTTCTCAGCCAATAAAAACATACCTAGGTGATCAACGGTTGTTTGCATTTTCTTCATTTTGTACTGAGCGGTACAAAAGTGTTGAAAATTTCAAAGTTCAAAGACAGTACTTAAAGGGAAGCTGAAGTGGTTTTAGAATTCGGTAAAACTTTGTTTTTAACAAGTGCCAACATGATTGTCGACGATGGCGTAATTTTTTCCGCTGGAGTGGTAGCAGGAGCTTTAAAATATGAGAAAGTAAAAGTTTGTCTTGCTCCGCCCATGTGAACGTGCCAAAAGCGTGGGCGTGGAAGCGAACTAGCCGTAACTACGTCATCATCAGTAGCTTTGGCGGAGCCGCACCGCACTGTCGTGTCTTCAACCGTGGCCTCCGCAACTAAGTTCCAGCTGCACACGTTGTTGGAACTGATCGCGAAGGCCATTCTTCAACAGTGCTCATGTTGCCGGTAACTCATCCTGCTGAAGATGACATCACCGCGTTTGATCAGCATCTCAAGAAGCCCTGTGGCTGCAGCCACTGTTTTTTGTGAAGAAATGCTATTTGCATTCACTTCTGTGAACTTTTACATTGGTTTCCGAATTCAGCAGGGATCAAACTACAATTACACACTCCAAAGTCATATTTTTGAAAAAGTGCTTCAGCTTCCCTTTAAGGGTGGATGCGGGGCTAAATGTCAACTTTGGAACTGCTGTGCTAATTTTGATGAAAATTTCAGGGATGGTTCTTCTTCTTGATATTAGGACATATTCCAATTTTCAGCACCCTAGCATGAATACCAAAAAGCCTACAGCTGTTATAATGATCAATCATGTATGCTAACTTAGGAAAACTATCATTTCAAAAATAATGAAAATGTATGAGTTATTTGTTATTTTATGTCTTCTAGAACGTTTCTAGTGCAGGATAAGGCCAGTCACATATTTTTTGTGACGTCTCTGTAAAAATGCCATCGCTCTAAAAAGGGTAGATTATTTCTTTTCTTGTCACTGCATGTCAGACTAATGAATTTTTTTTTGTGTTAGAAACAACTTAGGGAAATCAGAAAAGCACCTTATCTTGTTCCTAACAAAATTTCAGTCTATAAACAACCTTGTAAGCAGCTTTTGGCGAAGCAGTTTGGAAGTGATAGTTTTCCTAAGAGGCTCATTCCCCCAAAAAATGCGAACTGAGAAAAATGAGTTTAAAGGTTTCACGACATGCTTATATTTATTTAAATGGTAAAAAAAAAATATCAAAGTGACCTCCTGCATAAATACGGCCTTCATCATCAACATTACGCTGTTCTGTGACAATTTCATGCAATCGTCTTAAATTTTTCGCAGCTTTCGAGCTGAGAGTGTTGCTCACATCACGTGTCGGTCACAAAACAGACCACGCGCTGATCGTAATGAACTCCCAGGAAAACGAACATATAAGCCGAGTGGCACACAAACACAGCAGGAGTAACTCAGAATTGGCGCGAAAGCAGCGGTGGATGGTCACGTCATACGTTTCAACCAATCGGAGCTTCAGTTTCAGTTTTCCAGTGACTCTGCTGTCGGCGCACGGCCCAAAATGTGCCTTCATGATTTATTTGTTTGCTCTCTGATGTACTCTCGACAGAAGGTCTTCTGTGACAAAAAAGCGCGAAAAACAAACAATGTAACATGGGCATTCACTTCGCCTTCGACTTCTCGTCCGCTTTGCAGCCGCGTCTTGAAAGGGGTGTTTCAGCGACGCTCTCCCCAGCAAGTTTGTGCCACCCTCGCGTAAAAATAATTTGTAAATTCTTTTCTGCTGTACAGATGACAACCAAACTAGGTGAGCACGTTCTTTAATGAACTATCCATCCAAAACAACTCAACTTTGAAAATGCACATTTTTTTCTAAAGTTGTGTTTTTAGCCCCACATCCCCTCTTAATGACAACACAAGAATTCAGTGTACACTCCAACTGCACTATTGCACCTTACTGAGCGTGCTTTTGAGCTCCGTACCATGCTGATAGTCAAACATTCTTATCAGGAAGTGTTACCTGCCACAAAAGCAGCTTTGTTGTATCTAGACATTCATTATAAACATAAATTCATTCGATTATCAATGAGAATTATTAATTTACTTTGTTATAACTAATAATTCGTTCTGTTTGCGGAAGTCAACAGAAAACCTGTAGAAAAATTGTGGAAGTCAAAAGAAACCTGCAGATGTGTTCACTGTGACTTTGGTTTAGTCGCAGAATTCCTATGGCATTATAAAGAAAAAGTTAGGCGAAGTTATTCAATAGAATGTCTACAAGCCTTTCATTTTTTTTGTGCCACCATATTGTTCCTCGGTGTTAGTCGGAAGTAGAAGAAGCAAAACTGGAACAATGTTAAGATAAGACATTCTTATACAAATTTTGTAAGGTATATTTATCACATACTGAAATGATGACCTCTGCAAGATCACTACAGTGTGAGATTACAAACTGGTAAACAGTTCCTTGGTTGACCTTTAGCCCTCCTAACTAGCACACCACTTGGCAACACTGATGACGAGCTCGGTAGGTAATCATTGAATCTAATGAGGGGTGCTTGCCTCTGACTCACATTTATTCATCTCTGATCAAATCAAGATGCTCTTCTACTGGCCATATAAATTCTGGGACATGCCATAAAGATTTGCCTGGTGGTATGCCTAGCATGCCATTCCATGTGGGTATGAGGAAAAAAGAAGGGGTAGGCACAGTGTGCGAAGGATGCAAAACAAGCACGAAACGCACTACAACACTATATAAACTAAAGCGTTTCAATGAGAGCAGTGTATATTTAAGAAAGTTCATAAATGTTTCCATTGTGCGAGATGCACAGGCGTATTGAGTCGTCTGGCCGAGAAACGTGTCTCAGCCCGAGAGATTTGAGGAGCGTTCAGTTGGGATCTATATTTTTTCCTATGTTGCACATGGGGCTCAGCGGTAATGCAGTGGGAACATGGTAATTGCACGTGATGTCGTGTGGTCCCAGCTAACATTGCCGTGCGCACGAACAGCTAGATATTCTACCTTTACTTCAAGAATGTTTTGATGAAAGTGTGCTAAACAAATGCTGTACCGTCTTAATATTCTACCCATTTTGTAGAATAGGATTGGAAAAACATGTGACATTATGTTGAGCTGAGTTCTACCCAAGTTGTGCGCTTTGTTCACAAAATGATAGCCTTTTAATGAACACAATTTCCGAGTCATTCTTGTGCGTTCGGTCATCGAAATGCAATTTGTTGCGTGCACTCGACGCAGTGTCCCAGCAGCAACAGCTGTCTACAATCCTGGTTCCCATCATATGCTCTGTGTTTGCCTTGGTCATCGTGGCCTTGGGCATTGCCTATCACATGCATACCAGGAATCAGCTGCGTATCGAGGTAAGTTGCACCGGATTTTAATGCATTAAAGAGCCCGTGTCAAATCAATCAAATCAAACCAAATCTTTTATAGCAAATATATAAACACATAGGGTTAGAAAATGTGGCATCGGTGGCATTGGTTGTGAGCAAAAAATTGGGGGCTGGACCATGAGAGAAAAATCCTGATCAATGCAGAGAATAAAAACCCGAGTTCGAGACGGAATCGAACCTAGATATTCTGTATGGCAGTCAAGTATTCTACAACAGAGCCATGCCAGTGCTTGAAACTGCTTCAGAAAAAGACCCTATGCATTCGTCATGTCAGTCAAGCAGGTGCTTTTAGAGATGTAGTATTGCGTTCCAGAAGCATAGAGTTGCACCAGGCGTCACACCATGTGCATTGACGCTAAAGAGAGAAACGATTTTTCTCATATTAGTAAATTACTCTTTCACAATTTTAAAATCCCCACGCTTGCTGCGGGAAGACGTTGGTAAGTGAGAAAACACGTAAAAAGAAAAGACGGGTGGCAACTCCACCTTGAAATTTCCAACCCCAACCGCCATGACATCATAGATTTTGGTGGCGTCTACAAGATCCTATGAGTTCATACTCAGTAAAAATGAAGTACATTGTCCTCTGACTGGGGCATATACTTAACATGCGAAGTTTCAGAAAATTTCAGTGAGGCAATGTCGCCAAAATACGAAAAATACAATTTCAGATCCGTGACATCACGGGGGGGATTTCAGTGCAAAATTTAAAAATGAAACTATGACCTTGATTTTCTCCTCTATTAAAAGACATATGATGGCAAAATTAGCGACATTAGAGTTCTCAGAGTGCAATTTACTATTCTTAACCGAATAATTGTTTCACTTTAGTGTCCCTTTAATGAGTAGGTGGTTGAAAGCTGCCAACTCATTACAAAGGGCTGAGCTATAATTCATCATCCTCAGCAGCAGCCACAGCATCAGCAAAGTCTGCAGCTGCGTAGGTGCACGTATAACCTTACAGACACATAGCGGGTATGCCTTGCAGCTGTGATTGCAGTAGGTGCCCTAGGAGAGCTTACAACGGCTAGTGTCTCACACACACAGTCTTTTTTTTTCTCACGGCACGATAGAGGTATCCACCGAGAAACGAAGCACGGCAAGCGAATGAGATGGCAACGTGAACGGGGCCTAATAACACTGTTGCATTGCACTCTTAGAGGTGAAGCTTAACTCTTTCAGACGCCACCTTTGAAGAACTGTCTGTAAAGGCGTCGAATCGATAAAATGTTATTTCAAGCGACTCAATATTATATTGCGACAAAAATGATGCCGTAATACGTTAACTTATGCGTGTTACAGTAGTAATCCCTAATTACTTTGTAATTAAATATCTGTTTATTCTGAAGCCTTTCATGCTCTTTTTTTTGCATAAATAGAAGGAAATCTCAGGCTAGAAATATAGCGCAAATTTGTTTTCGGTTATGTCCAAGCTGAGAAGCTGCGCATATGCCCAGTTGTTTTTGAAACTACTGTTTTGTTTACATGTACAGTATATTTACGCATTCAAATGCGACATCATATTTTTTAGTGTAACGACTGGTATTGGCAATTGCTCAAGATAACCACATCATGTCGCGATGAATCTGGTCTCTAAAGATAATGTTGTCTCCGATCTACGCGTCCGAGTTGAAATTACGCTGATATGACCCGAACTGAAGATGGTGGAAACAAAAGTATGTGCATTACTTAGCCCTGATATGTCCTGTTTCAATCCGTGAGTACTGTAAATTATACGTCAGCGTGTTGAATGTGGATCATTGTGTTGTTGAGGTGGAGCTGGTAAACCGGTAAGCCGTCAATGAACTGTTATCACCAATGTAATAAAAATGTGCTTGATGTTGCTGTCGCTGTTGCCAGTTTGTACATTGCTCCATTGGGACTGTAATGCATTTTTCTGTGTGTGATTGGAGTTTGACGGCTCTGTGAATTAACACTAAGTGGGCAAAATTTATAAAATGGTAAAGAGTACAGGGATTTAAGGAAGAGGACATGAAAAGATAAGACTCAAACACTATACACAAAATTGTAACCAAGTAAAAGTTGAATGCAATTAAAATTTACAGCACACAGTTTACATGCGAACATACACTGGAAATGTGGGACCCCAAGCTTTTCATGTATCATTGGTGCTGCTTTGGTGTCTATACCGATAAGGGTGAAAAAAGGTCAACCTAAACGTGATTTTACCCACAGAAGAAATGTCCATTTATGTTGCAGAGTAACTCCAAAGTCAGTTCCCAAAGAGGTTAGATTATAGGTTCCTGTTGGTGACCTTGGTGCGCAACAATAATCCTTGCCATTCTAAGCGCTCTGTCATCCACGCCTAGGTTGCTGACTTTGACTTCAATGAGCCACCTATGGAAGACCTGGTGGAGAAGACGTTTGTCGATCGCCTCCGCAGTGCTCTCTTGCAAGCCCTGGTGGGCTCCGCGGAAGACGTCACGGAGACAGAGTCCAACGTGTCGCCGACGGCTTCCAACATCCGCCACCCCGTCGCCGCCAGCCGAGAGGAACTGCATCTGGTCAGGAGATCTTACGGCACTATCGCGTGACTCAGGTACCAGCATGCTCGTAGGTGATTGGTTGGGCAGTGCATGTCGGACCATTGTGGGAGGGAGTTCGGGTGATTGCCAGAGCCAGGCATCTGAACAGCCTTCGATTTAATGGAGCGTAATGTCCAGACCAAAGGTATGCTTGTAGCAATGTACAAGCAATGGCCTTTGTATCTGCCGTATCTTGAGGAATGGCTGTTCGCACCTGCGAGGGATGCACGCTGGCATACACTCGATTCTTGGCAGGCTATCTACTATAACAAACATTGCTTTGCGTTTAGCTGTGATAGTGCTTTGAAATTTGCAGTCTGGCTTTGGTTACTATCCATTGATTTAGCTTATGCAACAAAAAGCCACTCCGCACCTAACAGCATGCCCAGACGAGCCTACAAGTGCAAGTGTGTGCTACAGGCGTATATGAGCCAGCCTGAATGTGAACGTCTATCTTGAACAGGTACAAGTGCATGCGCTTCTGTGTAGATTTGCTGTCCTACGTTGCACCTACATCATGTCCTACATCCTCTGCGTGGGCTTGAGTGCACAGACGCAAGTTTGTGAGTGCCGTTAAGCATACATGGGATCTGGCCTTTAAGGGTGACAGGGCAGCATCTTGGAGTATAAACTTGTGCATATGAATGAAAATAGAGGACAAGAGAGGAGTATGTCTTAGTTTAAAACTAACTTATGCAAAATGAACAGTATTGTGCAGCTTGTTATGAACTAGTTAAAAGAGAGAAACATCAAGTCAAACAGACCCGACAACAGTATTCCTCATTGCTCACTATGAAGCACGTAAACACCTTTGTTATCCTTGCATCAGCACCTGCCCACATTTCACGAGCCTTGCAGAAGTGCAAATGTGTTTTAAACCCAACATCATGGTGGTGCTCTATTTTTGTTTTTGCTCTATCATGCAGTGAGGCAACAATCCGTGATAGTCCCATGTGCGTCAGGCCCTGTGAAACAGTTGCTCAGGCCAAGACAGGGCACCTCTGCAGCAGACCATGTCTGTAGTGCCAGTGCTGAGTTGCAAGTCAAGTGTGTTTGTCATTGGTGAAAGAGAAGACGGGACCAGAACTTTTTTATAAAAGGCGCTCCTGAGAGGCATTGAGCGTGCAGTTCTTGTGAGGGAAGTGCAGCAAAGACTGTGTCGCATACGGGTGTGGTTGCTGTAAGACTCTGGTCAAATGCAACTAGTGCAGCATATGTACTGAAACAGAAAGGGATGTTTCAAGAGTGAAGGTACAACCAATCAGTTGATCTCTTCCTTTTCACAAATTCGCCTAATCCTTGCAGGTTTCAGCTAAATGCAATAAATTAAATGACTTTTGTTGGAAAATTAACTGTACTTAAACAGTTACTAAATGGCGTAGGCTTCAGCGTTATATTTATTGGTACTTTCTAAGCAGCATCTTCTGCCTTGAATGTCTAAATACCGCTGTCCAAACAAGACCGAAGTTGAGGGAAGGATCGATGTTTGATGCGATGGAAAAAATTTTGGCACAGCGAATGTTGCTGGAACCAATGTTCCGACAAGGGAGGACGTTGGTCTTTCTGACATCATCAGTCCTGCCTTGACGAAGACAAGTCCTCTTGTTAAAATGTTGGCTTCAGGCCCATAGCCAGGAATGTTTTTTTTTTTTTTGGGGGGGGGGGGGGGGGGCACTTACTGAAAACCCTGACTATTTGAGAAAAACACCTATTTTCATTGTTTCTTTTTAGTAAAAACACCTACTTCACCGAAATTTATAGGGGGAGACCCGGGCCCCTAGGCACCCCCCCCCCGCCCCAGCTACGGGCCTGGTTGGCTTCATCAACATTCTCTGTTCAGTGATTTTTCATAAGTACTGTTGTGTTTTATGAATTAAGAATAGTTGATTTTATGATCGGATTTATTGCTTAATTAAAGGGGCCATGAACCACTTTTCCAAGTAATCATCGAATGACCTCAGTATCGGAGTTTATTGCCCCACGAATTGTTTGTCTCAAAAATTTCTCAAATCCGTCAAGAACGAGCGGCATTACGGAAATTTGTTGCACACTTTAAGCACTTCCTCTCTCCTCTCGTCTGCTGGAAGCTAAGCAGGAAGGGATGGCACAGGTAAAAGAAGTTACATCAGTGCGCGTCATGACCTTGAGCGTGCGGGATGAAATGCAATCGCTTTATCCCGTAGTGATTCCTTTGCGCTAGTGTGGCTCACTATGTAACGTTAGCAGACTATGGACCGCGGCGACATTGTTTGGCGGCCCTCAGTGGCAAGAAGTGCATAACGCCGATCTTGATTTATGTCGGCTATTGGCCAACAGCATGCTATCTGCTGTTCGACATTGAACAGCAGGCACCGGCAGCTTCGATGAGAGTGAGTACAGGCCTCTGTATGAAAAGATGGGGCCTGAGAAAATGGCAACTTTTCGCTCTGCTTCTAAACTCACTTCTGTCGCCTATGACTGCAAGATTTGGCTGAAATGTTCATGGCAGTGTCTGCTGTCCGCAGGATGTGTTTTCTCACCAAGCCTGAGGGATGGTTCATGACCCCTTTAAAGGCAGCCGAGGGGGTTATGTGAGTTACAGCAGCAGAGGGCTGTGGGCTAATTTTGATCACCTGCAGTCCTTCAGCATGCATTCAGGGCTTTCTAACACAAGTTTCTCAGTACCTTGGCTTTATGAATATGCAGTTGCTGTCACTGTGATTCAAACTCTTGTGAACTCATGCTAAACTGCAGGATACTGTATTCACTGAACCATTGCGTCGTTTTCGTGTGAAAAGTGGCAGAGGAGGAATGAAACTGTCGTTTGGGGTGCTGTTCCGTTAACTCCGAACATCAAGCGTGTAGTTTTGAGAGCTTTTAGTAGCACACTGATACCTTTTCTCTTCCTCACGGCAAGTTCTCGTTTTTTGGGAATGCCTGTTTTCAAACAGCCATTACTACAGTTGTCACTGTATATGCCTTGAATGTTTGAAAACATTTTGAAAACAGACTTATGTTGCACTTATTGTTATATTACTGACACCCTCGCTTTTACCACCAGTAGCATTACGCTTGTCAAAGGCCAGTCTTAATGATCAGTCACAGTTTTCAGGATCAGGGGCGGATCCAGGCGCTTGCTTTGGGGGGGGCCGGTTGGTTGTTGGGGGGGGGGGGGGGGGGGGGGGGGGGGGGGGGGGGCGTTGCCCAACTTTAAAACTTCACGTTAGTAACCAAATGTATACATCTCATTTTCCACGGAGTTAAGCACGCAAGCAGCCGTTTCGGCATTAACGTTTGTTTTTAATGCCCCCGATACCTTTAAACGAATCTGCCGTGCGGGCGATAAAAAAACGACAAAAGAAACAACGAAAATTGTGCGTCTTAAAACAAAAGATATTCAGCTGGATGTAGTTTACATGTAGCCACCAACTTACGATAATGTTTACATCGTTTAGACCGGCTGGTATAATAACAGCCGGTTGAAACAGCATGGACAACCACCAGGCAAAAATAATTACTCACACTTAGCTGATCATTGCAAAAGAGTGTCAAATTTGTGAGCCAGTTTGGCCTGATTCAAAGATGTTCTTTGCTTACAGAAACAAAATTGCACGTAATATAACAGAAGCCTTACATATCAGGAGACGTTCAGATAACTGCGTAAGCGAGCCGTAAAGCTTACTAACGAAGAATTTTCCCGTGGCAGTGTCACGTGATTATTTTGTGGTTTTTGTAGACAAAATACTTTATTTTGCAAATTGGTTGTACAATGTGATACCTTTTTTTTGTATGGCCTTGCTCACGTGCGCTACTAGAGTTTGCATATTCATGTAACTGCCTTTCCGCAGTAAACTGAGCAACGAGTCGGCGCTTGTCTGGTCCCTTGCATTCCATTCTCGTTCATTGTCTTGGGTTGGCGCTGCCACTTAATGAATGAACAGTATTGGTTTGATGAAGAAGAAAACGCATATTTCCGCTAAACATTGGGGAACACGTATCAGTGTTGTTGGTAAGAGGAGGGTGAAAGAGGGAAGGGCAGGCCACCTGCTCGATAAATGAGTATTCCCACAACGGCGAGCTCTAGTATTCCTTGAACGTAGTTTCGGAGTAAGCCTCCCTTTGTTACCCCGCCCCCTCCTCCCCATTGCCTTTTTTTCTGGCCGGTCGTGTTGCCAGAAAATGCCCTTTCTATCTCCGCAGCCTAAGGACGGTCAAACGGAGCTTTCGGAGTCGCGCTCGATTATACCCCGCGCACGTGCTCTCGGAGGCTTGCTCGGTACTTCGGCGAATATAATTCACAGCACCACTGCCTGCCTTCCTTCTTTTTTTTTTTTTTGGACCAGCCGCTGAAGGTTGACTAAAAGGTAACTTGTTCTGCACGCTTTGTGGGACCACGGCCGGGCTAGACTGCACGTGCGCGCTCAAGCGCGCACGTGCAGTCTAGCCCGGCCGTGGTGGGACGAAAGATGCCAGTTTGAATGACACAGAACAGACTCCTGTCTCTGAGAAAAAGATGGGAGAATTTGAAGACCCCTCGCTTTGCTGAAGAGCTGATGGCCCTGGGAGTGGGGAGGAAACTTTAGCTCGCTTCCATAAAGGCAGCAGTTGCTTTAGCAAAATAGTTGAGGCTTGTGCTCGTCGGTGCCTATTTGAAAGATGCAGGACGCAGAAGAAATCTTTTCTAGAAAGCCTGTTTCGCTCTTAACAAAAGCGCTGGGCTGTGTGAGGGGTGCTTCCCTAGTCTCGGATTGGGATGGACACAGCGACCACCTGAAAAAATTCTACGTTCTGAAAAATGGCCTTCGGTGAGGTGAAAAGCGGGGGGGGGGAGGGGGGGTTGGGTTGGCTTATAGCTTTGGGGGGGGCGATCGCCCAATCGCCCCCCCCCCCTGGATCCGCCACTGTTCAGGATCCATGTTCGACCGGCCATTTGGTCACATCAGGCACATGTATTACGACAGGCATGTTTGTTTTGCAGCCATGTCTCATGCATTGTAAGCTGCTGCCGTAGTATGCCTCTTAATGCTCTGTCGAAACTTGTGCCATTTGTCCGAAAAAGTCGCCAGAGTGGCACATTTTTTTCAGAGCACACGTAAAGCTGTGCAGTGGGTGACACACTGCAATAGCGTAGGGACCATTAGAGGGAGTTGTCCTCTGTTTAAGAAACTCTGGCCTTGTCTTAAAAAAGAATTTAAAAAAATGCAAGTACAATTGTCATCATGCCTACATTACACGGCTGTTGTAGTGCATGTGTATAAGTACGTATGAGTATTCAGGGGTGGAAGCTCTGCGCCATTTGCGCCGCGCTGCGCCAATGCTCTTCTGCTGCGCCATCCTGCTCCAAAATGCATTATTGCGCCGAAACTGCTCCCAAGCGGTGTTTGGTGCACGGCCTCCTCGATGGGCTCCGGTGCGCCGCCGGAACCGATCACCGAGGGTATAGTTTGGTGCCTTCATGTGCCGCTGTCATCCGTGTCATGGCGCGCCTATGCGAGCTTATATCATCATCACATCACTTGGCGCGCTCTCGTGACGTTGTCGAAGGCGCAAAAAAGCTAGCGAGCCTACAGGAGCTAGCTACAAGAAAGTGAGTTGGTGCGGCCATATTTCGATTGTGACGCCGGCGGCAACGGAGTTTTATGGCGCGCTACGCGCTCGAGGCGGTTTGTGTCATCGTGGCCTAGGATTGCGAACATGAATAAAAGTAAGTGCACGCGCGTTGACGCTTCATAATGTCGAAAAGGTTCTATTTGCTGCGAATATTTAATTTGATGGGAGGCCATGAGGATAATGCGAGCAGCTGCCGCGGACGTATACGCGCGACCATTATTTAGAAACTTTGCATTAAGGAAACTGCTGTAGAGCTGAGTGTGTAATATGGATTTTGTGTCGTAAGTCTGCATGAGAAAGAAAAATTTGTTTTATCCGTTTGCGGCCAATGAAGCCACTAACAACCTCGAAACCACTCACAGAGCTTCGGTTTATGTAAGTCGGTTGGACCATTTCCGAAACTCATTTTTTTTTAGTGAGAGCGTGCCTCTCCATGTGCAGAATTTTTTGCATTGCACACAAGCCCTTAGACCTTATAAATGCAGCATGTAAACACGCTCGTGCAGCGACGACCTTAGTCTCGCCAGTGCGATCGGTCGCGTTGTTCGATTTTGGCTCGTCAGAACCGGCGCTCGGCTCGTGGTCGAGTACGCTGTAGCTCGTATACCATCCGCAGCACATGACATGCCGCTCGCCGCTGTTGCTGTGTGTAGTTTGGTACATGAGGTGGCGAGTGAAGAAATATACAAAAAGAACAAGATAGACACTTGGAAGCACAGGCGTGCGCAGGGTTCCCCATCAGGGGGGCAAAGGTTCATCGCAGCGCCCCCCCCCCCCCCCCCCGCCCTACTAAGTCAATGTATGCGGCAGATTTTGCACCGCCCCCCCCCCCTCTTATGTGACTAGAAGGGTCAATGTACGGGGCAGATTTTGCGTCCCCCCTCTTGGGTGATTAGGGGGGGCGCCCCCCCCCCCCTGTGCGCACGCCTATGCTTCGAACGTTTATTACTCACAACACGAATGTGAGGTAGTACGAAAACAGAACCACGGGATACAAATTGTGCGCTTGCGACATCTAGTATCATCGCACCTCAAGTACCATATTTGCGTGCATATAACCGACACCAATAATTGACAAACCTTGAAAGGGAACTTGAAGAGAAAAGGTGGAAGCGCGAGGCGCAATTTTTGGCGCGATTTGCGCGCGCCGAGGGACGCGCGTGTTTTTTGACGAACGCCTTCGTGAAGTCGTGCCGTTGTGCCCCGAATTGCTTGATTTCATGCGCGACTGACGCATGGTTGGAGGGTCACGCGTGTCATTTTGACGAACACCATCTCAAAATCGCGGCGCCGCGTCTTCCTACTCGAAGTAGAAAAGAAAGCTCCTCGCGCTGCGCATCGCCTGCTCGTCCGACAAGCGGAATTTAGGGTACAGACGCGTGTTTGTTTGGTTTCTTCCAATGCCTCCAGACGGCGCTGACCTCCGCGCATTTCGAAGGAAATTTTTGAAGCCGGCATGGGCCTTTGACGAAAATGTAGCAACCCTGCAAACGCGGCGCCAAAACGCCGCTGCTGAAAAACGTTCATTACCATGAACGTTTTTCATTTGTCAGTCTAGTCAAGTGTAGCTATTCAAAACATTGCTTATCTCGTTTTCCTGAGTCATTGCTCTATCACAGCTGTGATGTTTTAATGATAACACGTAGCGCGCGCGTGTGTATATAAATATATATATATATATATATATATATACATACATATATCATTTGTGTTAAGTGTGGTTGGTTCATCAGTGTTGAATGTTTTCTAAAATCGTTGGAATGTTTTGACCCTACAATTCTGCTCCAAAACAAACTTGCATTGCTCCAAAACACACATTTTGGTGCTCCAAAGCTGCTCCAAAACAGCATTATTTCTGCTCCCTGAGCTGCTCCAAAACACTAAAGCGCGCTTCCACCCCTGAGTATTGCAAAAACTGGGTATCGTTCAACTGGAAGACATATACAACCAATTAAGCACTTCAACTGCAAAGAAGTAAGAATCTAAAACAAGTGTGTGCTAATGTGAGGAGTGCGTCTGAGTAGAAATTTTCTGTGCTACATATTGAAGGGCCTGGGACCAAAGTCAAGTTGGCTGCTGCTTCCAAGGAATTCCATTGTTTGTTTTTGTAGAGTGAACATATAACTTGTATGTTGAAGAAAGCAGTATGTTGCTGCATCATTGATCTGTGAATGTGTGGCCACCAAAAGTGTTGCAGCAGGAGATGAAAGGAGACCTCAAGAAAGTTAAGGAAAATATTTGGCGCATATTTACCTTGTTAGCGTTTGTGGAATACGACAACGTATATTATAATAACAGTGGGTCATTTCAAACCCAGCTTGAGAACTTTTGCTCATTATCCCCTGCTACTAGCTGTAATGTTACGGCTGTGCAGCAAAGTTTAAAACTACACATTTGGGAGGTGAGGGAGTTCTGTGCGTGCATTTATGTTATTTGGGGCAGAGAAACACAATTATTTGATCTACAAGGTAGTTGGGCAATTCAGAACGCAATTTGGGAACCGAAGTTCCCAACCGGCATTCTCAAGCTGGGTTCCAGCTTGGGAACTGGCATTTTGGTATTCCTGTTGCAGCTGTTAGCATTTTATGCATTTAATTTTATCTATTTCAGTAATACAAAGACCTGAAGGCTCTACATAAAGGAATGGTAGTGTTCTTTTTAAAAGCAAAATGTTTCAGTGATGGCGTTCTTGAAGCCGGGAGTGACTGCTGTTGTGACAATGGAAGGAGTGAGATGATTGCTCGTGCGCGGTATGAAGGATTCAGAGACTAAGTCAATACGGCATGTGGAGACCCCAAATGTGTGCCGCAGGGATTTGAGTAGAGTCTTTGAAGAGGGGAAGCGCATGAGCATCTGTCCTACGATTCATGAACTGTCATGACTTCGTGCACACGTTTGTATACCGTGAAACCCACCGAGGGGTGCTTGTGTTCCGAAGTAGCTATGTACTGTTCCATTCGCCTACTTTGGCAGCATAGCGAAGCTCACTAGTCTAAAACCTGTGATAAGCTCATCGGCTGGGCAGCCAGTGTACTTGCGTTGTGCTTTGCAAGGATTACTGTGCTGTTTTTTTTTTTTATGGTACAATGCTTCTCTTGAAGGACGTCCGTTTCAAACTTGTATCAAGTTTGTGGGCTCACTTCCTAATTACATGGTGCCTTTCTCCCATTTGTCCAGCAATTTATGGCCTTGTAGTTATGTTTATAGCATGGAGGGTGCCAAGTCTAATGTTTTTGACCTTTGAAAAGCATTTATATAGTGCCACCAATACAGTCGAACCCGCATATATTGAACCCACATATAACGAATTATTGTGTATACTGAACAGTTGTAATATCCTGCTGAATATATTTTTAATATATCAAATATTTCATATATCGAATTGCCTATATATAGAACTCTTTTGTGATCCCTTTCAGATTTGATATATCTGGGTTCAACTGTGGTTGCGTGGAGTAGTGGCAAGTTACTGACGCTTGCCCGAATATGAGGTTGCTTTTAAACATGAGTTAATGATAAAACATTGTTCAGGCATTGCGCAGAAAATGGGAAGGAATCGATAAGGACGTTCGATCGCCACATTTGGGATTTCTTGCACGTATGTGCCTCGGTGTTGGACTCCTACTTGTAGATAAAGCGGTCTTTTTTACAATGCTGACAGTAATGTGCCTCGTCCAATTATTCTTTTTTTCCCGACTGAAATTTCGCTTAGTCAGTGAGGATCCACATTTAAAAAAACAAAAAAAAAACACCAGAGTATGTCTCAACAAAGAGCAAGATGACGTCTTCTGGTTTTATGTCTGCACCTGCGGAGTAAATTTTAATTCACCATATAGCAACCACAGAAGCGTAACTTTTATTGCTTTTCTGGGTTCTTTATTTCATGTGTAAAAGCGTACACGAAGCATTGCTTGATGGATTTATGAATGCATGGAGCTTTCACTCATAATTAAAATGTAGCGAGAAGGTCAGCTTAGGTTTTCCTAAGACTCGTAACTTGAAGCTCATAACCACTTAAGACGAACATTATTAGTTTTTTTACTAATATTTCGGTGTTGCGAAAGTATGATTGTCAAGCCTTCTGAGAGTGCTTTCTTTTTTCTTTGTTGTTTTGCTGGCAGATTTTTGTAAAGCAGCATTTAGCAGTGCACGTGGTACTTATTTACAGATTATTAAGATTAAGAGATATGTACTCATCTCGGTAAGAGGGATGCTAAAAATAATCTTGAATTTTGGCGTACTGGAGCCCCTGATGATGTTTATGTTCAAGTAGAATCTATTGTGCACGCTTTCACTTCATGTGTCACCATTTTATACCTATCATATATATTGTATATGCATTTATTTTCTGTGGTATTAAAATGTGCCCTGGCAAGCTGCTTTTTATATATTGCTCTTCATTGTGTTTTTGGAGGATAATTGTCTTTTCAGGAAACTCGCATATCTTTGGGCATTGTGTATATATGGAATGCACTATCATGCATTTGTGTTTAATCTATGGAGTGCTATTTACGTTGAAATTTTAATGTTTCAGCGCAGTTTGTAATTGGTGTAGTATTGACATATTTATTGGAAATCACAATGTTTGAGAGCACTTGTGAACCACATAGCAGTGTGCATTTTTTTATTTTAGTTTTGCTGTTTTCTTTAATGTTGCAACTGCAATATGGGCACATATATAGCACATTTTTCTGCCAGTGCCTCGTATTGTGCCAAGAGTGCTGTCAGTACCTTTGTTGACAGATACTGTGCTCAGTTTTCTTTGTTCTTGCTGCGCATTGTGAATAAGTTAAGTGAGCACTTCATTTTGTGACTGATGCTCAGGCATGTATTTACCAAAGAATGCCATCTATTTACATTTTTCATGCCAATTCTATGCTATTATGCCAGGAAGGCAGTAAGGAAACTAAAGTCGAACCTCATTATAGCTAATACGAATATAACGAATCTTTTGTTATAACGAAATAAACAAGGAATTGTGCTGCCATTCGTGCAGTGTCAGGAATGTGCGTTTATAACGAATTTTTTGGTATAACGAAGTCATTTTCTTGTCAGGTGTGACTTGCCTATAATGAGGCTTTACTGCACATTAGCAGTAAAAGTGGTCAGTTTTTTTTTCTCAGATTAAAAGAAGTAGCCAGAGTAGTATCGACATTATAAGGAGTTTATTCATGGTAGCTAAAGATGAACACACAACTCACAAATTTGGCACACTGGTCCAATGCACTCAGCAGCACTTGTAAACTTTTTCAAAGGTGGCTTGTGAAGCAGGATGTAGCACTTACCCTATCCATGTGGCATTTCACGTAAAGCAGTTAAATAGTCTCCAATCTATGGCATAATTATGTGCTACACGTCGGGCCATAGCTTACATGTTCCTACTGCTGCACAGTGTGCGTCTTCAGCTGGAACCAAATGTTTTTGTCACATATCGTCACGTTTGTGACAGTGTAGATGTGTCGCGAAGTGTGAGAATGTTTTCAATAGCATCTCTGTGTGTTGCCGCGGCAGGGTTCAATTAACTGTACAACTCCTGTGGGCTTCGTCATAGTGTGTGCGCTCACTTTTTTAACCGCATATTATATAGACGCTTATATACATGTTGCTTTTATGAGATATCAATACACCTTTGGTCACTTCTATAAACTGTTGCAATTAGTCCTTGAAGTATTTTGTAGTAAAACATATCTTCACGTGTATAGATGCTCCTGTGCTCCTCAAAATTGCAATTGATAGGGGCCTACTACATGTTTGGTTAATATAATAGAAGTAGGGCATAATGGAAAAAATAATTGATTCAGAGACTCCCTGCTGAAGAGTAGCCTAATAGTGTGTCAACATTATTTGAAATTTCATAACGTAACCAGCGTATGCTGTGCTACCCAACGCTACCCAATCACTTAGCCAACGTTAGTCGACATTAACGATGATTACACTTCTGCACCAACTGCACCAAATTGTATTTATGGCACCATCCTGATGAAATCGACGTAAATTGCGCCAAACTGCGCCAGAGTCTCGGGTTTGACGGTGTCTACCCCCGGCAGTCGCACTGCCGGCACCTCAAAATGTTTAGCTTGATCTTGGGGCCACCAAAATCACACCCACGGACCAAGGATTATATTCCACAAATGAAACAGCGCTCGCGCGTGCGTTGTGATGAAGCCACGACAATGCACAGTGACGACAGAACTTCGGCTGTGCAAGTTGGCTCGATGGCAAAATGCGCTCTCCGCAGAGGCTTGTGACTTCTAGGTCCATCGGTGGCGATTCATCGGCAGACATCGTCTGTTCCAGAAACGCTGCTGGTAGCTCGTTTCAAGCGCCGCGTGGCATGCAATATTCAATAACACTTATCACAATATACGTGACTTGGTGAACATGCCAGCAAATATGTGCAGCAGATATTATGGTACACGTAACTTACATAATTTGCAGGGTTAGCATGAAGTGAATAATTAATCAAAAGGATCAATGCAATCAAGTGAGAAGAAAAAGAGGCTGGCTTTCGCCTTCGGAGAATGCATAAGAGACCGTGTGATTTTTTAGCAATGAGGCATCATGGGCGTCAGCAAGGGAGTGCGAAGGGAGCACTTGCCCCCCAAGCCCCTGGACAAAACCCCCCTCCGAGACAAAATCTTGCCGATGCCCATGCATTGAGGCACTGTTGTATGTCGTGGTGTTTGTTTGTCTTTTCTTATCTAGCATCCAACATTTGATTACCATCAATATTTTAGATTTCCAGCAGGAGCCCTGTACTTGGAAAAACACATAGTTGTATTTAGAGTGTTATTTGACAAAAGGTCACAGGGTCTCGTATACATTCACCTAAGACAACTCGAAGGCAAAAGCCATCTTCTTTTTTCTTTCTGGGTCGATGTATTGATACTCCCACGCACCCCTCCAAAAGCCTTTGGCACCTAACATGGATTCGCACTGTCTCCAGGATCGGATGCTTTGCATGCTTTCTGCATCTGACGTGGTTTAGCACTGCCTCCGTGATCGGCCCACCTTTGACTGTGTCATCTGATGATGCCACATATCTGACGTCACATAATGACGTCGTGTCGTGACGTCATCACATGATGATGATTTTTTGCAGTACTCGTGTTGACGCCGACTGTCAATTCTCGCATTTGACGAAGCATTTAAGGCTTTCCTCTTAATATACAATTTTATTGATCCACTGTTCTGTTTATTTGCTTGTGTACGAGAAAAAAATAGCTGAGGAGGTTATTTCGCAACAGTCAATTGCATGACGCCCTTATTCTTGAATAATTGAGTGAAATAATGAGTGCTACGGAGATCATTTTCTCTGTGGGAGGTGCAACGAATCGAGATATCTATGTAGCTTATCACAAGAGTTTCAGGTGTCTAAATGTAAATGCTACTTGCTTCTCCAGTGTACTCCAGGATGTGAAATTACCTGCTCCAGGGTGCTCCCAGATCCAAAATGACCTGCTCCAAAGTGCTCCAAAATGAAAATTTTTGCTGTGCCATGTGCCAGAGTGCTAAAAAATATTTATTTTGCTGCTCCAGAAATTGCTCCAAATCAGAATTTCTCAGTAACATCACTGCATTATTCAACACTAATCATAATTTGGCTAAAACCAGCCATCGTTAACCAGCACTAGTTGACTTAAACGTCATAGGCGATATTAACCATCACTTGGTCAGTGCTAGCAAACATTAACCAGTGCATGTAAATATCGTGGGCTATGACACTGGTCTTTTGGAAACTTTGTAAGGTTTACTTTCTGTGGCACTCACTGTGCTTCACGTCCTGTTACAGTGTCACGTGATAGAGCTGGAAAGAAAAACGCACTTTTTTGAAAGCATACCAGAGAATATCCCATTTCATCTGCAATGTTTTTAGGTTGGGAACCACTCGTTAATCATCAATCTGTTTTGAACTTTTTCAAAGACGCTGCCACATTAAAAGTCATTTGCACAAGAGATGCTGCTACGGGAGAACCATATTTCAAACACTATCCTGTGGGCCCTTGCTTGCAAGGGTCATTGCGAGGCAGTATTGCCCTCGTATTGTATCAACCTTCAGCACATTTTCACCAATGGCACCGTTTTAAATAATCGAACTTTCACCTCACTGTCATGATTTTATTGCAATAACAATTATATGGACACTCTCGGCTGATTTTTGCCGTCGCCGTCATGTCCCGGATATGTATATGTATGTATATATAAAAAAGGCACAAAGAAAAATGAATGAGAAGGAAATTACAAAGCACCTATATGCAAACACATATTACACATATGCAAACTACACTAGCATATTCTTAGAATGCCCCGACCACCCCCCTCCCCCCGCGTTAGGTGTGGAGCTGTGGGGGGCTACCTTGGCAGCTCCGAGCCTGCAGGGTCTACAGAATGACGTTCTGCGCTGGGCAGTGGAAATAATGGAGCTCTGCTGTGCTTAGATGTTCTGTCACCTCCCAACCTCACAGGTCCTGCAACGTTTTATCCCAGTCAAATGTTCATTCATTCGTTCATTGGCTAAAACCGAACCAGTTCCATCCCGTGAAAATTGTTGGAGAGCGAAGCTGTCGCCGCTTTCGTCAGGCATTACATTTCGCTCCTAAATTTCGGCAAAGATTTTGCGAGCATGATCACCATGATTGTCATTTCGTTTTATCTAATTGAAGAAAAGCATCATCACCACAATGATTTCGAGCAACATCATCATCATTTCGTTTTTTTATTTGTTTATTCAGTTCCCCTTCTGGTCACGTGACCTGCGTGACTGCTAGTAGTACTACTACGACGAGGACCATAATGGCACAGGGTAGACTAAGGCGTTTCGCTGTGGAAACGAAACCAGAGCTTTGATAGACTGCAATGACTAAATTTATCTTTGCGCCGGAGTGTCCCGTCTAACGAGAATACGTAGCTGGCGTAAGTGGAATATGGTAAATTGTCTTTAATAGCTGCTTTTAAGTGTCGGCATTCGTTGGAAACACTCTCGCCGGACGCCTTCCCGCAGGGAGTGTCGATGAAGCTTTTTCGCGTCTTGTCCCAAATTGAGGGAACTGGAAATCCTATGGAGACAATTGCAGACTCGCATATGACTGCTCCGTCGCTGCTGAAGAAGGTATATCCCGATGAATTTCTCTATTCCGGCTGTTACCATGTCGCTGACACTTACGCAAACCACAATCGAATACTTTTAGAATGCCCCGACTACCACCCTCCCCCCATCCCGCCTGAAATGTCTAAGACTAAGACGGCTTAGTTACCCGATTCTTGGCTAGTCCCCCAGGGTAGGTGTGAGCCAAATTTTAGAATCTACAGCTTCGCGGCGAAAACGAAACCAGAGCTTAGAATGTTTGCGACAACTGAGTAACTTATCTTTGCTCCGCAAAGTCCCGTTTAGTGAGAATACGTAGCTGACATAAGTAGGATATAATAAATTGTCTTTATTAGCGGCTTATAAGTATTGGCATTCGTTGGGAACTCTCTCGCCGGACGTCTTCCCGCACGGAGTGTCGATGAAGCGCTTTCGCGTCTTGTACGTGACCATGCAGCGCTGGTCAGGCGGACTGACGACGGCAGGGCCATGGTCGCCTCCCATGGCGCAGCTCAGCGCACAGTGCATGACGAAAAAGAGCTGCTTGCTCGATAGCAGCACCCCCGGCAACGTCCTCGTGTGGCCGCTATCGGAAGCATTAAAATGGCGAGCCCTCAGGAAGGCCAGGTAGGCTATCCTGGAGCCCAGAAGCTCGTCGAGGCGCGCCCCTTTGGTGAGGTTCCCCTCGTCGACCCTGCTCTGCCATCCAGTGCCATTCTGCACGGGAGAAACCAGACGCATGATTGAAATGTGGGGACAGATAGTCGTCAGGGGCGGCGCCAGGATTTTTTTGCTGAGGGGGCACCCACGAGGAGTGAGTTAATTTATGCGCTGTGTTTTGAATGTTTCCTTCGGGTCCCCCCACCCGAAGGGGGGGGGGGGGGGGGGCAGGTGGAAATCTTAGGGGTGCAGCTGCCCCCTCACGCCCCTTGCTGGCGTACGTGACATAGGTTAGTGACCACGGTGTAGTTGGACAGGGACGATTGAGGAGATGTGGAAGATATTAAATATTGTTGCCGAGTTCGGAAATTGTCATTGTAAATCAATTTTATTCCATAATTTCGCGTTAAATATGGAATTTCGCGAATGATAGGGTACTAATGATAAGATACAGCAGAACCACCCTACGTCAGGAGGCGCTCAACGCGATTGAGTCTACCTTTAAAAGGACACTAAAAAGAAAAAATTCGGCAGATCCCACGTACCGTGGGAATCGATGTGATGCGAAGCATGCGCGGGATGGTGACTGTGGGACAATTTTTCACATTGAGCGAAACGTTACGGAATGACGCTAGAGAAATGCGGAAGTGATATACAAACACACATATGTTGAAGAGTCGCATATGTATTATACAGCCAGTTTTTTACAGTTGCGTAACGATGCCAACAGCAACATGGGTGTTACCAGCACCATACGCGGTAAGCCTTTATGTAGTGCTTATATTCTTCAATACTGGATAGAGCGAATCCGAACAGGACAAAGAAGGAAAACAAGTGCACAGGACAGGCGTTACTCATAACTAAGCTTAATTCAGGAAAGTTCCCCTAGATATACACACAGCCGAGTGGCACGCGCAGGCGCACTGCACGTACGTTAAAGTGACAATTGCAGTTATTACAGTTGCGTTACAGTTGTTATGCCTATACTTGTCCGTTATGACGGAGAACGCACGCACGTTTCATGACCCCATGTGTATGTGTAGAAGGGGTTCTTGACAGTTCTTGAGCAAGGTCATCATCACCGTGATCAGTGAGCCCCAGCAGCTGAACCGGACTTGTTAATCAGATCCGTTCGTGATAGCGGCTACGAGGGGTCTAAGTGCAGTGAAGTACGAGGTATAGCACAGCTGGTGGAAATCCTGGACGCCTCTTACGATGAAGTGGTGTGACGCCTCCTGTCCTGGACGTGGCAGCGAGATCTTTTGATGCCCTGTCCACATTCAAGCCGCTTTTCACGCAGTATAAAGACCAGGCGTTGTTGAGTCTTGATAAATCAATGTTGAAGTCACCGATAATGATGAAAGGCGTGGATTTCTCATCAGATTTATTGTAGGAAGCCTTGACCCCGGTTTCTGCGTAATCAACGTGGTCCACGCTGCGGACCAAGTGAACGAGTGCATGATAGTTGAGCGTCTTCGAGGGGTGTTCTGTCTTCAGCTTCCTCACTTTCCTTCCGTTCGCCGCTGTGGTGTAGCGGTTACGGTGCTCGGCTGCTGACCCGAAAGTCTAGGGTTCGATCCAGGGGCGTAGCCAGAAATTTTTTTCGGGGGGGGGGTTCAACCATACTTTATGTACGTTCGTGCGTGCATTTGTATGTGTGCGTGCATATATACGCAAGCAAAACTGAAAAATTTCGGGGGGGGGGGGGGGGTTTGAACCCCCCCAACCCCCCCCTTGGCTACGCCCCTGGTTCGATCCCTGCCGCGGCGGTCGCATTTCGATGAAGGCAAAATGCTAGATGCCCGTGTACTGTGCGATCTCGGTGCACGTTAAAGAATACCAGATGGTCAAAATTCCGGAGCCCTTCGCTACTGCGTCTGTCATAACCATATCGTGGTTTTAGGACATAGGACCCACACTTCTACACTTATGCTCCAACAATTATTAATATTATTATCACTTTCCTTGCGTGTCAATGTGTGTGTTCACGGTTACTGTGTTGGCGGAGACATTGTATCACCTGTGGCACATACCCGCATATCATGAACTCTGGTATGGGGCATGTGCCACACGTGACTGAGAGAAAGGGTTTCGTGACGTATGCGACATGTATTTTGCGTTATTTATGTCATGACCAGTGAATCGTGTTCGTCAGACACTGATCCTCTGCTATGCCAATTTTGGTATATTACGAGTTATGGAGACGACCAGGAGAGCGCCCAGACGTAGGCGGCTAGATAGATAGATAGATAGATAGATAGATAGATAGATAGATAGATAGATAGATAGATAGATAGATAGATAGATAGATAGATAGATAGATAGATAGATAGATAGATAGATAGATAGAAACGCCCAAAGTGCCTGAGGTTCGCAAAGAAATGCTTCGCATTTAAAACGAGTTTTGTCTTATTAGTGAATTACAATTTCACAATACCGAAAGCACACTCTTACCGCGAGTAGACACTTGGCAAGTGACAAGACGCACAGAAAAAAAAGATGCAGGTGGTGACGCCACCTTGAAGTTCCCGCACTACCTCGCCGTGACGTCATAGATTTTGACTGTAGACTGCTAGAACCTACGATATCGTTTATTGGTTAAAATTGCTTAAGTTGTATTCTGAGGGACAAAGTTTTGACATAGCAAGTTTGAGGCAATTCCAATGAACCAATATAGCCAAAACACGCAAGAAGACTTTGAAATTCATGAGGTCACACGGAAGTTCACGTAGTGAAGTTTGGCGCGAAATTCAAACATGCAACTTTGACCTTCATTTCCTATTCTAACAATTATTCTGTGATCGCGAAAAAATGACAGTAGAGTTCTGAAAGAATAATATATCTGTCTAAACTGACTTAAGGTTTCGCTTGGGTGTCCCTGTAACGTCGCCTCTCAATGAACCATCTTGTGGACGGAACACTATATGTATACACATAATCACAGTGGTTTGTCGCGAACACGTATGAACAGAAAAAGGAACAACGAGAGGATGAACTTATAAAAAAAGCAAACGAACGTCCGTGGAAAAACGACTGGCAGTTGGAGAGATGTGAAGTTGTATTTCTGTACCGCTTCTTTATTTCAATGAAATAATCTTCCCCGTGCTTTTTTTAGTTTTCGCTGACTGCTGGGCTCCGTACAATTAAATGAGAAAAAAAAACGCGCATCGCTGCTGCCTCCTTACATACGCTGCAAAAGTTAACGTGAACATTTGCTTTACTTACCTCATTGTAACCGGTGTAAAGGCAATACACGGTGCCGCCGGTCACGTGGTCACCTTCGTCCCAGAAGCGACGCCAGCGCTCTCCGACGGCCGGATTGTCGCGCTGCCGCTTGATCAACTCGTGCGCCATGGCTTGCGCGATGATCTAGGCAAGGCGCAAATGTTGTCACGTGATCGTACCCTAAAAAATTTTACAGTCCCTTTAGCTAACGTTAAGGAGTGCACAGGCAAACGCCTGTGCTCTTATGACACACTATGAAATTAAAAAAAAAATATTAAGGCGGCTTTGCACTTGTGGTGCCAAGCCTGTAGGAAGTGCAGAGCTTGGCGGCCTGCCTTGTTTCTCTTTATTTTTATCTTTATTTCTTTGTTTCTTCTATCTGTTTTTTGCCTCTGTTTATTTCTATTTGCCTTTCTCTCTCTATCCATCGCTTTCTCGCTTTTTCTAGTCATTCTCATTCTCTCTCTCTTTCTCTCTATTTGTCCCTCCCGTGACACCCCGGGTTCACGAATTTTTGAACGAATAAAATTTGACATTCCCAGTCGGTTGCATTGTCATTTCCTGTTGTCTGATTTACTGTCAAACCGCGCTTGAACAAGCTGTTTGCAGAAATGACTAGCTGCCAGTGGTTGGGTTAACTGCATCGCAGGAAAGCTAGCTTTACAATTGTGAAAAGGATCTTTTACATTTGATTAAGCTTGTGATTTGCTATTTTAACCCCCTCCCCTCTGGCATCAGAACTTACAAAGTTATACCCATACATACTACATGGACACATACAAAACACTCACTCGAACGCGCGCATATATGAGGGTCCAACCCCTACCCCGAAATGAAATCATGGCTACGATCCTGCTGTTAGTGTAGGTCGATATTGAAATGGTCTCTGTACCTGTCCGAGAGCGGCGAAGTTGTACGCTGGCGGTGCCCTGACGTCATAGTAAGGCGGCCGAAAGAAGGCCGTCAGCGAGTCCACGTTGACCACGGACGCCATTGCGGGCAGCAGCGCCTGCACCAGCGGCGGGAGCGCGTGCCACGCTCGCAGACGTCGCAGCCACAGCTTGGGGAAGGTGTGGGCAGTCGCTGCCTGACCTTGCTCTGTCGTTGTAGCAGCGTCCTGCGGAACGCAGGTGTGAGAGGTCTAAATACAGCTGTCGGGAGCCAGATGTTACAACTTGCGCAATCATGAAAAGGTTAACGACAATAGTTGGCACTCGCCAGATATTAAGGAGCTTTAGTTAAAGAGAACTTAACTTTTTTTTTTTAACTTGGAAAGGCGGCGTGCTACACACGGCCGCATGAACTATAGCCACAAGAGCAAAGACCAGACAAAAGTATAATGTAGTTAGTTACGCATTTGCCAAAGACGACTCGAACGCGAATGTCATTATTTTTTCCTCATTCGACTGTATTGATCTCCCCCACCCCACCACGAAAGTTCGGTGCACCCAATGTGCTTTGCGCCGCGTCCGGGATCAGAAGCATTGGAAGCTTTCTTCACGTCACGTGGTTTTGCAATGCCTCCGGGATCAACTTTGACCGGACGAATATGTCATGTGATGGCGTCATCACGTGACGTCATCAAGGCGTCACAAATTTTGGCGACCTGTGACGTCATGACGACGTCATAAAGTGTCGTCATCAGCTGATTTTTTTTTTTTGTAGCACTCGCGTTGGCGCCGACGGTCACTTTTCGCGTTTGGTGAGGCATCTAAGGCGTTCGCATTAAAATTGAAGATTATTCATCACTCACGCATCGCCGTTGAAGAAACTGAGCGCTTTCGTAATTTTTTGTACGAAACTCTGTAATGCTTACTGCGAAATGCCAGATTTACGCGCTAAGCAAGAAAGATGGACGGGTAGCAAAAACGTTCCGAACCGTCCTGGTATCTCCAAGCGCCCTGAAGAAGTACTCGGCGTCAGCGCTCCCTGCTGGTGACTCCGGGAACAGCGCGACTTGCTTCCTCGCAGCGGTTGTAGAGCCTTCTGCGGAGTCGGCGTGTTTCGCCACGACGTCTTGTAGCTTCGTTCCGTCCCTGAAAACAAATGCCGCCGCGTCCTGGAATTCGGCCATGAACCGCGTCACGTCCGATATGGTCTCGATGGATACGGTGTTCCCGCCTGCATCATTAAGAGAGAGAGGGAGAAAAAAGTTAAAGGTGTCGACCAGACGATTTGTTACTCTACGTTGGTTTAAAAAGGAAAGGGGGCAACAGAAGAGATAGAGTGAACAATGCATTTAGGAAGACTTCGTAGCATGATTGACATCGGTCTCCGATTCGTTGCTCTTCAACAACTGTAACAGGCGTGCGCAGGGTTCTCCTTTAGGGAGCACAGTTGTCATTGCATTCCCCCTCCCCCCACCCCCCACACCCTATAATGGTAATAATTGTATGTTTCCATGATGCGGTACTCAAGATTTGAAGATTACACAAACGTCGGGACACAATATTAATGAGAACTAACACTCAATAACGCCAAGGAAAGTATATGGGATGTTATTTGCAGTAATTAGGATATAAATGTGAAGAAAGTAAAGTGGACGAAAAGATAAATTGCCGCCGGCAGGGATCGAACCTGCGACCTTCGAATAACGCGTCCGATCTCTATTACTGAGCTACGGTGGCGGTCATGCTCTCGTCCACTTTATGGGGTACATATGCATAGGCATGCGCAGGGTTCGCCATCAGGGGGGGGGGGGGGGCAAAGGTTCAGCGCAGCGCCCCCCCACCCTACTAAGTCAATGTATGGTGCAAATTTTGCGCCCCCCCCCCCTTTTAGGTGAATAGAAGGGTCAATGTACGGGGCAGATTTTGCGCCCCCCTCTTAGGTGATTAGGGGGGGGCGGCCGCCCCCCCCCCTCTGCCACCCCTGTGCGCACGCCTATGTATATATGTACATTTAAACCTAGGAGCGTTACTGAGCGCCGATCGGAGCCATGGCGGCGAGTGTGGAACACTTTTACAGCGAAAGCTGTTATGAGATCATTTCAACGGCCGTTTTTGGTGGCGTAGTTGTCCGCCGCCGCCGCCGCCGCCGCTGCCGCCGCCGCCGCTGCCGCCGCCGCTGCCGCCGCCGCCGCCGCCGCCGGTGTCCGTAACCACTATCGCTCGAAATAAGAAAAAAAAAAACGAAATAAGAAAAAATTTCCAGGATGGAACGGGGTTCGAACCTGGGTCCTCTGCGTGGGAGCCCAGTGTTGTACCTCTGAGCCATGCCGGTGCTTGGAACTGCCTTGCAAAACGACGCTATACAGGCCTCATGTCCAGAAGGAACCACATTAAGATATGTAATTTAGTGTGGTAGAAGAGTGAAATAACAACCACGCACCACACAACGCGAATTCTGTAACCAGGCGTCAAACAATGCCAATTGCGCAACGAGTGGGCTGTTGGATGCTTCCACCCACTACAAGGGGCTCTGCAATAATTCTTCATCGTCATCAAGCACAACACCAACAAAGTGCGCATGATGCCTTGCATGTTTTTAGCGGGTACCACGGCTCTCCGTTGAATGACGAAAAATGGCATAGTGGCTGCTGCCCTACTTCACAGAAATTATTATTTATAGCGTAGTGGGTTCCTCGCAAGTGCACTTGCATTGGTTGCCAAAGAAGCCCATGAGCCCATCATCCATTTCCTCAGTGTCTCAACAAAGTTCTTCCCCCCTCTCTCTGTCTCTCTTTCTCACGTCAATGTATGTTATATTGCATAGCGGGAGAGTTAAATAGCGACCGGGCGTCACACAATGCGAATTACGTAATTGGTGAGCCGTTCAAAGCTTCCAGCCCATTACAAAGAGCTGAGCCACAATTCTTCATCGTCATCAGTCGTCACGTAAGCATTTCCATTTCACAGAAATTATGATGATTTATAGCGTAGTGGGTTCCTCGCAAGTGCACTTGCATTGGTTGCCAAGGTAGCCCATAAGCCCATCATCCATTCCCTCATGGTCTCATAAAGTTCTTCCCCCTTCTCTCTGTCTCTCTTTCTCACGTCAATGTATCTTATATTGCATGGTGGGAGAGTTAAATAGCGACCGGGCGTCACACAATGCGAATTACGTAACTGGTGAGCCGTTTAAACCTTCCAGCCCATTACAAAGAGCTGAGCCACAATTCTTCATCGTCATCAGTCGTCACGTAAGCATTTCCATTTCACAGAAATTATGATGATTTATAGCGTAGTGGGTTCCTCGCAAGTGCACTTGCATTGGTTGCCAAGGTAGCCCATAAGCCCATCATCCATTCCCTCATGGTCTCATAAAGTTCTTCCCCCTTCTCTCTGTCTCTCTTTCTCACGTCAATGTATCTTATATTGCATGGTGGGAGAGTTAAATAGCGACCGGGCGTCACACAATGCGAATTACGTAACTGGTGAGCCGTTCAAAGCTTCCAGCCCATTACAAAGAGCTGAGCCACAATTCTTCATCGTCATCAGTCGTCACGTAAGCATTTCCATTTCACAGAAATTATGATGATTTATAGCGTAGTGGGTTCCTCGCAAGTGCACTTGCATTGGTTGCCAAGGTAGCCCATAAGCCCATCATCCATTCCCTCATGGTCTCATAAAGTTCTTCCCCCTTCTCTCTGTCTCTCTTTCTCACGTCAATGTATCTTATATTGCATGGTGGGAGAGTTAAATAGCGACCGGGCGTCACACAATGCGAATTACGTAACTGGTGAGCCGTTTAAACCTTCCAGCCCATTACAAAGAGCTGAGCCACAATTCTTCATCGTCATCAGTCGTCACGTAAGCATTTCCATTTCACAGAAATTATGATGATTTATAGCGTAGTGGGTTCCTCGCAAGTGCACTTGCATTGGTTGCCAAGGTAGCCCATAAGCCCATCATCCATTCCCTCATGGTCTCATAAAGTTCTTCCCCCTTCTCTCTGTCTCTCTTTCTCACGTCAATGTATCTTATATTGCATGGTGGGAGAGTTAAATAGCGACCGGGCGTCACACAATGCGAATTACGTAACTGGTGAGCCGTTTAAACCTTCCAACCCATTACAAAGAGCTGAGCCACAATTCTTCATCGCCATCAGTCGTCACATAAACAAAGTGCACACAATGCCTTACATATGTGTAGCTGGAACCTCGCTTCTGCGCACAATGACGAATAATCGTGTTGTAGGTGCTTCCCAATTTCACAAATATTGTGATTTATGGCGTAGTGGATACGTTCTTAGTGTACTTGTATTAGTAGCCCCAAGAGAGTTTACAACGGGCTCTAGAAATGCCGCTCTTCCAGCTTTCGCTGTGACTGTGCTGCGCTATCCGCGCAGGCCTGGCATTTTTTTCTGCCTGTTGGCGTCACGTAGCACGTGATCTTTTTTTACAAGCCGGCAGCTGACCAATAATCCCTCGCATACTACCTGAAGGCATCAAGTCTGCCAGAACGAGACCCTCGCTATGGTCAAACGTCGGGAAGGCACTTATCTGAAATTTGTAGCATACGCTGAAGTGATGTGCTCTATTCACCTTCCAGCATGTCGAGAGCCTTGTATGGCACGCCGACGACGTTCTCCACAAGGCGCTGGCACTTATCTTCTGGTGTTAGCTAAAAAAAAAGAAGAACCGTGGCAAGACGCGTTTTCAGACCGTTCACGTAACAAAACGTTGACATCATCAAGCGCTAAAACATCGGGGAGCATCATTACAGCCGCACACTGCCGGCATAAGGCCATAAACGTTCACACCTCATGTACTATTGGCCCACCCCTGCTATAACGAACATGCCTCGTTGAAAGAATGGTCGTTTGTGAAGCATCTACGAGACGGCTTGGATCTATTGCATTCCAAGTGTGGCGAATAGTGAGATTTAGCTGGTCTTCATACAAGCTCTAATACATCGTCAGCTGCTTGCAGTTGCTATAGGCACACATATATTCTTACGAAGACCTCTGACCGACGTCACTTGCAAGATCGATTGTGGTTTCTAATAAATCTTGCCGATATCTTGTATTTAAGGCTGATGTAAGTGTGTTAGGCGTATATTGTCTGAAGAATCATTAGCGGCGGGCGGCGCTAATTCTATGGCATATCATTTATTGTACCGTATCCGTAGGTAATGGGCTCCGCAGTAGAGCTCTACAAAAGCCGGGGAAATATTTAGCAAATTATACTATAAGATTGAACGTGGCCTGTCTGCGTATTTCGATGCTTATCTCTTATTATGCCTCGATGAGATGATTTTGTCACTGAAATTAGCCGATTCCTATAGCCGATTGAAAATAGCATCGATGGGACGAAGCCTGAAAGCTTAATAAAATACAATATAAAAAAGGGCAGGATATAGAAACACAGAAAAAAATACAGCTGGTATAAAGGCTTGAATGAAGAAAAGAAAGATCAGACAGAGATAGCCAGAGCTGCTGGATTGCAATACTTGAAATCTATTAGGACAAGCTCGCCGGGTGTCTAATTCTCGCCGCCCTATCCCAAAGGAGATGCCAATAAATATATTGCGTTCGTTGTATATAGCTGTTGGTAGTGAATAAATCCAAGCGCTTTATCCACTGTGATACAGCCCGTGAAGGAAGGCAATTTGTTTCTTCGTCTCATGTGTTTGTAAACATATTTAAATATGTTTGTAAAAATGTCTTTGGGATAGAATTCCGAGCTACATGTGTTCTCAATTCCAAGAGAGGCATTCTTTGTTCGCTGCTGAGTCCTGGAAATAGTAGCGTCCACACAGCGCCGTCTAACCGTGACTACGCCGTCCAGGTCGCCATACGCGCCCGTCCTGTTGAGAGCCGCCAGGACGTCCAACTTCGGTCCAACCAGGTAGCGAAGGACGTGCCAAGCCAGCACGAGCCGGTTGTGTAGTCGCTGGTCTGGCCGCGACAGGTACGTCACCATGGCTAGCGCCTGCTCGTCCGCGGTCACGTGCTCGTAGGAGGCGTGCTTCGAACGGCCGAACAGGGTCAGAAGCTCTTTCCAGCGGTCTGCAAGGGATAGTGGCGATGTGTTCCCGGACTCGAAATTATTTCTTGCGAAATTAAGTCCCTCCACGCTACTCGTGCTTAGCCTTTGTCAAAAAGCTCGCGCTTAACCCTTTCAGACGCCACCTATGAAGAACTGTCTGTAAATGCGTCAAATCGATACAACGTTATTTCAAGGCACTCTGTATTCTTTTGCAACAAAAATAATGTCATATTGCGTTAATAAGTTATGTGTGCTATAGGAATTAATTCTAGTTCAGTTGTAATTAAATATCTGTTTATTGTGAAGTCATTCATGCTCCATTTTTGCATTAATAGATTGAATCTTACGCCAGAAGTATAGTACGAATTCGTTTTCGGGTATGTCCGTTCGTAGCAAAAAAAAATTATACTTTTGGCGTGGCTCGCGGGAAGGGACACGTTGAACGACTCGTCGAACAATCATATACAACAGTGCACTGAAAAATGAAGTTAAATGAAGAGAAATTTATTATGCAGGAGGTTCATTTCATCCAAAGCGCAATGTGTCTTGCTCTCTCAGCCCCTAGTCGTTACAAACGATAAAAGCAAGTGGTGTACACAATTGTGTACACAGCGTGTTAAGGTGTGTTAAGTACACCATTCGCTGAGGGATAGACAAGAAATTTTGGAGGATTCTAGTTAAACGTTGGTGTAGCCAAGAGGTTGGAGTGGAGGGTTGAGGGGTTGAACCTTCCCTTGCGCACTCATATTAACGCACGCGCGAACATTTTGTCAAGAAAAATCATGCGATCCATTTGCACAAACAAACCGCGATGAATTTGTGTCCCTTAGCCTGAAGCAAGGTTTCCATTTCTAGCATGGCGGCATTAACAAAAGATGCAGTCAGCGCCACAAGTTTAGGGACCTCATATACACAAGACAAAGCTAAATATTCCCGCTCCTTCGTCAGGCAACCTTGGATCCGGCCTGCTCTAGAACATGCTAACAGCATGATCCGTGCATTTCGTCCGAATACAGTCACGAATTACTTGGAAATTCAAAGTTCTCTGAGACCATATAGTGGTCTCTAAACTTTTGACGCCGACTATACGTAGTTATTGCAAACTGAACAAAGCGAACTCGCTGTTGTGCTCTGTCAACGCTGTCCACCTTGTCCACCAGATTTGGTCTGAAAGCGCCGTTAATAACTAACCTTGTGTGACGCCGGTGCTGTTGGACAGGCTTGCGATGCTCATTTTGACAGGTTGATCGGATCCATACCTGTCGTTCACGAACTCTGAAACTGAACACCGCAAAACCGCAGACGTGTACTTGCGTAAAACGACCATGCAGTTCATTCTAAGATGCAGGAGATGCGGCGAGGAGTTGAAACGTTTTGACTTCATGCAAAACACTTTACGGATGCGCACCATAGAGCGAAATTCAGCTTAAATACGTCATTATGACGTCATGAACACTCAGGAGGCTGTCTGGTATATAGGGCTTGTCTTTGAGCAGGAAATAATTTTCCTGCGTAAATTATATTAGTTGAGTATTCAAACCACATAAACCTTTCAAAGAGATGGATATGAACTAAACCTGTTCGGAAAAAAATCTTTGACGTCACGTCTTAGTGCTGGAGCACCAGGATGGTGTCACCACGTCTCCTGAACAAGAATGTTCAAACTTAGAAAATAAATCCAAAGACTAAGACTGATTGCATGTTATTATTATTTTATTAATATTATTGTTATTATTATTTTGAAGTTCCGTATTCTTGTATTCTTGACCTTCAAATCATGTTACTATGCTATGCTTGTACGTGTTTGCTTCTTTGACATTGCTTTTTCTTTAAAATTTTGTGGGAGAAATTATTGTTGTGCGCAACTGCCACGCTTTCTAAGGAGAGTTGCAGCATTGTAGATAAATATATGAATGAATGAATGAATGAATGAATGAATGAATGAATGAATGAATGAATGAATGAATGAATGAATGAATGAATGAATGAATGATATTTTACTTCGGTAGGCAGCCCATCCGAAGAGTGGCAGCTTACGTCTAAAAATCCTGCACGTATGTGTTTATGTTTAGATGCTGTCTTAACTCACTTTCATCGTCCGAATCCATGAGCTGCTCCTTGATGGTAGTGTTCTCCACGAGAGCATAGCGCCTGAGGAAAGTCTGGTAGAACCCTTCGATGTCCTCTTCTCCCATCGTTCGCGAAGCGGCGACGAATTCGTTCATTTCATGGTTTAGGATGACCTGTAGACAAAATAAAAACGGCCACTCTTTTCAAACTTCTTTTGCAAGAATGCTTCGCAATTGTTGCGCAGTGACCGAGTCCTTAAAGTACGAGTGAAGGTCATCGTGCTGGTAGCATGCACTAGGAAGGTATTCTCGGTTACACGGGACCTCTTGCATACTTGCCCAGAACCGATGTTCTTTTTCAATTTGCTGAGAATGTTCACATACCGAATTTTACATGCGCAATTGAACGTATCCAGTTACATAAGCCCACTGACCCAAGCTTTGTAAATGGCAACACAGCATAAGCGAGCAGATGGAATCCGTGGTGCGTGCGTAATAGGCAAAGAAAGCTTAGCTTTAAAATGTAAACTTCAGGTATAGCGGACAAAATGCACGTGCTATACACCGCTCTAAGTTTTAACATCATATATATTGTTGTAGTGCGAATAAAAATTTTGCGAAACCCTCGCAAATATTGCAACAATTTCACATAATCTGCTATATTTATGTAGTATAACATTTGTCTTCAGAGACTCTCTGGATAACACAGGCAGTATACCAATCTGCGATGTATCATTTTTGTTGCGAACTTGTCTCGGAAAATTAGTGCTTTTTTATAATATTTTCTTGAACTGTCAGCAACATTTCGAAAACTATTTGATGCCACAAATCAAGATTCTGCTTCCTAACTACGCAGTTTAACATCTTCTGTCAAATACGATTAAATTAATTGATCCTGTAGTTGTCTTCTCAAAGCATACCTTTGTTTTACAGTTACTTCTTGAACTGTCAGCAATATTTCGAAAACTATTTCATGTCACAAATCAAGATTCTACTTCCTAACTATGGAGTTTAACATCTTCTGTCAAATATGATTAAAATTGATCCAGTAGTTGTCTTCTGAAAGCATACCTTCGTTTTACTGTTACTTGACCGGAGAGATCGACGCTTGACCCCAAGCTTGCTTTTAAGAGCTACTGCGACTGGGCTTAGCATGTACTTAGTACACGTGATGGTAAGTAATTTGTTTAAGACAGTTGCTTTTCGAAGCAACTGAAATGACAAGATCAACGACCGAAGCTCAACAGAGTTAGACTAGAATTCTATGAAAGTTTGTCTGGTCAAGCAACGTGATGAAGTGACTCTGCCGCTGACCAAGTCACGCATACGACGCCGAGATTTATCGGGAGCCGTACACAAATTCAAGGTAAAAGAACACACAAAGACCATCGGGGAACCCAAATGGTTTCGTTGACCAACAACCAATGCATGTCCTCTGACCAGGCTTTTTGCGACCCACGCGGTGTTCCTTGACAGCGAACCCTTGATCAGATCGTTCTAGACCCGTACGTAAGGGCTCATGACCAATAATGGGCATATCCTGACCAAATCAAGGGTAAACAAAAAGACATGCGGAGACTTTTCGGGACCCAAGCGGATTTTTTTGATAAAAAAATCCTGAACAGGTCCCATAAAAGTATCTGCATGTTTTTCAGCTCGACTAGGTAAGAGACCTTAACTATTTCATCGGAACAGCAAATTGGCTCGCTTTGCGTTCTCGTCTCGACTCACATCGATCACAAACGGTGCCGACGCCTCGCCGATGACGTCATACTTCCGCGAGAAGGCCACCGGCGCGTCGACGCCGTACTCGAGCGACAGCTCCATCATGCGTTTCAAGGGGTCCTCCGTCGGGTCGTCCACCATGTGACGTATGTCGAGGTTGAAGCGCGACAGGAAAGAGAGAACGTCTTGCACGCCCTCTTCCGGATTCCGCGCGTACTCCGCGCAGGACTTCATGAGCTGATCGCCGTCAGCTCCGATGGGCCCGTACTTGTAATGTTCGTTGGCAGAGTCGTCGCTGCTTTCGTTCTTGTCCGCTGAGTGCTTCGCGTGCAGTGAGACGTGAGATGAATATTAGGTTGAAAGAAACAGAGAAATAAAAAAAATTAGGCGTGGCTTTGCTTAGTAAAGTGATAAATTGGGTTTGTTGATTCTGCATATTCAAAAAGAAACAGCGCGATTTTTTTTCAGACGGAGACAATACTAAACAATCTATACTAAAAGCTTGACAACCACCGGGGTTCTCCTCTGAGAAAAACAGAACTAGCGTCTGAGAACCACGCATGCGAAAATGGTCGGAAAAACTCAGCGAGGCTAAGCAGTTATGCAAGTAAGTAGATACAGTGAATGGCCAGGTGCCTTTCTCTGTGTGCTCGAAAGGAAATCTCATTCTGTGTTTTCGCTGGTAAAAAAAAAACCAATTCGAAGTGAGCGATTTAGCCTTCTTGACATTACACGTTATACTCTCTAAATTTCGTGAGTGCGGCAGCTCTCCGCTATTCTTATTCACTGTCCCGACCCATCGGGAAACTAAATTTCGTGATTGCGGCCCGCTAGCTGAGGTGAGATTGAGATCCCTGGGATGGGGCCTCTGGGCAATTTCTCTCTCTCTGGGAAGGCGACGGCTGTGGGCTGAGTTTACATCTACTCTTTGTTTTGCAACCGACTTAGACACACCTTAGTGTCGTTTGCTGGGAAGCTGGGAAACGTGACTGAAGAGTCGCAGACAAAAGTGTTCTCTTTCCTGCAAGGGTCCGCCTGGCGGCCGACAGTGTTGACGAACCAGTCCTTGAGCTGTCGACACAGGGAGTTGTTGCACTCGGTTCGGATGCTTCTGTCGGCTACATTTCGTCCTCGACCTCCGAAGTCGTCGTCGTCTTCCTGCAGTTCCGCCTGATCGGGCGCTGTCGTTGGCCCCTCCGGTGTCGTCGCCGCTTTTTTTGGTGACGTCACGCGACGACCCGCTCCCCGCACCTTGTGTTTCGCTGCAGCAGGCTTGTCGAGAGCGGCCCGGCCCACCAGCTTACGAGGGTCTGTTGTCTGTGGTAGCGTTATAAGTAAGAGTAATCGGACGAACCATTTCTCAATCAGTCTATCCTATAGTTTAACCGTTTTAGAGCACTTGAAAAGAAAAACGAAGTACCAGGTATCAACCTGGCTTGTGAATAGTAGGCAAACCAGTAAGTTGATGCAAAACATTTAACACAACAGAACACAAGTAAATTATGAACATACCCACCAATGCGCACTACAGCCTTTGACAACATCATATGAGAACACCAAAAATAAGAACCAACTACGGGAAACAGTCAGTTACCAGGCACCTTCACTACAAAATCGACTATGCTACTTTAATGGTGAGGTTATGGAAGGTTCGAAGAAATCGTAGAAAATTGTTCTCATGACACAGCATTGAGCCTGTCTGCCTAGAACTTACACAAACACAAATACTCAACAAAGTGGATGAGAAAGCGACCGCCGCCGTAGCTCAATTGGTAGAGCATCGGGCGCATTATTCGAAGGTTGTAGGTTGGATCCCTACCTGCGACAAGTTGATTTTTGATCCACTTGAATTCCTTTGCATATATGACATAATGACTTTACTACAGTTGAAAACCTACAAATAGTGTCCCGTATACCTTCCTTACCTTCATTACCTGTTGGTGTCATTAGGTTGTGTCTAACAAAGAAACTAGCCGTCGACCAAGCCCCCCTCTTTCGTACTACAGTATTTTGTCGATTATATTTTTTCGATTCCAGGTTTTAGCTGTGGTTTAGACAAAATGTTCCTAATTTATATTCTGCTGGAATTTTTACATTTCCTGTAGACGTGTTTTATTTTCGCGACTTTTCGGTTGGATCCCGTTTGCACGGTATATGTGGCGTATTTTTTCTAAGAGATCCAAATCCAGAAACCGAAACTGGGCTACATTTCACAAGATCGTAAAGCGCGCCTAAGTATATTTCACTTTTAAAACAATTGTAACCAAAATGGGTCAATTCCTGATTGTAAAGTCAACTCAAAAAGGCAGTTTCGTACAAAAAATTTGCCAAATCCTGCATATGCTTCGATCAAACTGAGCCAGATCCATTAAACCATGGCTGCGTCAACAACTGTGACCAAAACAGCCAACGGCCGCATCCAATCTGTTTCAAATGTGTCCTAGTTGCTTTCCTATCGGGCTTTCGTTCCACAATTAGTTTTTTTTTTTGGCGAGTTGGTACTTACTGAAGGACATGCTGTTCTAGGGCAAAACTCGAATATAAAAAAGTAAGAGGCCGACTTTCCTACTTCTTTCTGCCTTTTAGTGTTTCTTTCCGAGTTTTGCGCTACATTATCATGTCCTTCTTTCGCTCCAAGACGGTATATTTGAATACAAGACAAGTGAAATAATGATACTTGGCACCGATCTATTCCTTGAAGAAGAAGTGGTCCGAAACGATGCGGCATAAAACGAGCTAAGAAGAATAAGGAGAACTGAAGCATTTTTTGAAGGCCTTCAACAGATGCCAAGAAAGAAAACGTAGCCGATAGTCCCGAATGGTGCGTGCTTTGCCTGAAAGGACCACTCGCTCTACAAGTTTAGTCGTCGCCATTAAAGCCATGCAACAAAGGACGGCACGGCCGTAAACTCAAGGATGGTGTTAATTTTGTCGCGAAATATTGCTATGTTGTTCAGTCGATTTAGACTTCCTTTACGAGCTATTTCAAGCCCAAATGAAAATGTTCCAATCTGTAAGAGCCAAATCCAAACTTTACTCCTGAATACCGACGATAGTGGACTATATAGATTTTAGAGCACACTACCGAATTATTGTTGGAGCAGGCCCGACCATACTGTCAATTGCAAAAAGCTGTGTTTTTCTAGTTTCAGTTAAAGTAGACCTGCCTCTTCTAGGAAAAAAAAAGAACGCCACGTAGTAGTTTGTATGATTTTTGCGCTACGTATACAGCCTGCCGAATTGTGCGGGAGCAGAAGTCTTTGTCGGCTCACATGGCCTTTAGCTTCCGCTTCCTTTCTGTTGTAGAAATGAGAAATGAAGTTAATTAATTGGTTAATTAATTATTAATCCATTCATTGTAGTGACGTGCTTGTTTTGGCGTTGGTAGGACATAAGATAACATAGTGTAGATTTGAAACTTGGACAAATGAAAGAGGAAACAAAAGTAGGCTATGTTTTCAAACTGGTGCGGTCGTTTCGAAACAGACACTGCTGTGCGATTCGCGTGCAAGAGGAGCAAGAATGGTTTAACAAACATTATGAAAAATAAGCGATGTGAACGAATTTTTTACGAAAGGTGCCGAAAACACGTCATTAAAACGAGCACCATACCTCTAACTAGGGGACTCTCAGGTCCAATTAAACATAGTTCTTTAACAAATAAATTGAAGGTATGCTGAGAAATTTATGTAGATCCCGTGTAGGCCATGTAAATTTCTTTTTCTTTAATATAGCTCTATTTAATTTCCATTCGCTTGTCCAGATTGACATATCCTAACCTGTACCACCCAATCGACCTTGTCTACTGGTAGGTACAAGTTCCAAAAGACATGAGTACATTTTGTTAAAAGAATACTAATACTATTCAATAGACATAAACAGGCAAGAATCGGTAGCGACTCCAATTCCCTTACTCTAGAGTGGGCTGTCGATTTACAAACAGTGTTCCCACTAATCTTGCACATTAATTTCGATGGTACATAAGTGGCCACACGTTCATTTTCTATTATTTGCATTCTACCTTCAATCTAAATTACACTCTTTGCGTGTGTTCCAGTGGTATACTTGGGAAGAACATTGATGCCGAGGCACCAGTACTAGCTTTGGACTCTGTAACGGCAGTTCTAGTCGACGATGATTCAGTCAAGCATGGTTGTGTACACAACAGCGTTTACCAACTAGCACTGAAATAGTAGTTATATTTTGAAGGCTGCGTGACGCTCGCCTGTTCCACGTTGTCAGGTAGAGCCGTCTCCTGGCGTCCGAAAGGGCCCTCCTGCCGAGAACCCCTGAATCTCTTCGGTTCTCCAGTCTGCCGGGCGAATATTGAGACGAAATGGTTAGATGCTGTGGTTTCGGTAAACTTGATTAGTAGCAAACGTAAAAAAGAAGTAGCGCAGCTTGCACTGAGTCGCGCGAGACTGGATACAGCAGAGATGGTGGGCACCTAGCAGGTCCTTTCTTGGATAGGCTCTTACCCTCTCACCTCTCTCTTTTACACCCCTTGCTATATTATACTATACATCGCTCTGCTTGCTCTTTTATTGCGATAGTAATTATATGGACAGTGTCGGCTGGTTTTTGCCGCCGCCGTCATGCACCGTATATGTATAAGTATGTATATATATAGAGAAGTCCCAAGGAAAAATAATTCAGAAAAATGCTTCCAAAGCGCGGAATCGAACCAGCGACCTATCGCTCCGCAGCGCGTGGCGCTAACCGCTACGCCACAAAACGCAAATCCTTCCGGTAGCTAACGGCGAGCGTTACATACACAACCTTTACCGCTGGCAGGACTCAGAGACGGCAGGCGCTTATAAGCGTTTCTTCATTACCAGCGAGATGGCGCCAGGAGCGCAACGGGCGCATTTAAATGTTGTTGACCAGCACGCTCGCTTCTTCTGATATTTGCGCAGGGAGAACGTTGCCCTTCCGCTGTCTGCTCGCGCGGTAGTTGCTGCCGTGGGGTAGATATTTCTGCAGCGTAGCAGCGCGTCCATCACGGGCCGCTTTTCTTGCTATCGCATTCATTGCTTCGCCCTTGCGGCGAAACTGTGACTTTTTTTCTATCCCTGTTTGGGGGTCTGTTTCTATTTCGTTCTCTGTCTTCCTCTCTTTTTTTCTCTTTCTTCCCTTTCTTTCTCTACTTTTCTAGCCTAGCGGGTATGTGCCGCAGAAATTGCGCAAGCCCCACTATTCACCTCCGGACCACCCCGTGCTATACTGTACTACACAAGGCTATGCTTTCTCTTTCTATTTCGTTCTCTGCCTTTCTATCGTTTTCTCTTTCTTCCTTTTCTTTCTATTTTCCTCTTTCTCTTTCTATCTCTATATTTCAAAATGATGATAATCTTATATCTACGGCACACGGCCAACCTCGAGCGTAACAACTCTGCTGTAAAATACAATCGAGCCTGCGTTTATAACGTACACGCCTATGTACTAAAAGCAGTTCGATATATCAGGTGATTGTATGCGCACAAACCCGCGTATAGCGCATTCATGTGACTTATTTATTACAGACTTTCATGAAAATATATGGCTGTATAATTTTCGCGCACACACGCACACACACACGCGCGTGTGTCATTCGTGAACGCTTGCAACAGCACTTGGCTGTTAACGAACGTAGCAATGACATTGACATGGGAACGCTCGTAACAACGTTTATAGTTCCCGATTAATTCGCGGTTTCGGTATTTGCCGCATGTATGGTAAGTATATGATATTTCGTATCCTGTGCTTCTGTAGTGCTTCGCGTCGTAAGAACAATTGGAAGCTCAGGAAAGTTAATAATAGTGATGGTTACTCGTTGCATCGTACCATCCTTTTGTTCCATGCGCCGATGAAGAATAGGACCATCACGAACGAAGCAAGCAGTATAAAGGAGACGAAAACTTCCTTCCAGTGACGCCGCGCCGTGGCTTGGTACCGTTGCCAAGCCCGCTGGTCGGCCACCCTGAATCAGCGATAGGGTCATGTGAAACAGTCACCCTTGCGGAAAAAAAAAATCGGGCAGCTACGCACTACTGGCGCTAATACTGTGGAAACAGCGGACCTTGTGCCATTTCCCTCCTCCTTCCCCTCCTCCTCACCCTTACATCACTCCTCGTCACCATCACTTTTTTCCCACCCTCCTGCTATACTGCAGTACACATATGGATCAGCTTTACCCTCTCATCTCACCATTTCTCTCCCCCTCACGCTCACTTCCCTTTCCCCCTTGCTATACTGTACTACACATTGCTATGCTATGCTTTACCCTCCCCCACTTCTTCCTTCCTCTTCACCCTCACCCTCACTCTCCTTTCCCGCCCCTTGCTATACTGTAATATACATGGCTGTGCTTTACCCTCTCTCCTCATTCCCCTCCCCATCACACTCACTACCCTTCTCACTACCTTGCTGTACTGTATTATACATGGCTATACTATGCTTTCTTTCTCTCTTTTTCTTTCTTTCTCTCTATCCTTTTCTCATTCTCTCGCCCATAGCAACGCAGTCATATGGCTCCCATAAGTGCTTGTTCTTCTAGCGTGCCTGGATAGCAGAGTGGTTACGACGCTCGCCTTCGGACCGTGGGTACCTGGGTTCGAATCCAAGAAACTTTATTTCCATTTATTTATTTCTGATCCCTTCCTCTCGACTTCACTTCTCATCCGCTCCTCCTTTCCTTGCTCCAACGCGTTGCTAGGTGACGCATGGTGACGTCATCGCTCGGCGGGTTACGCATACCCGCCCGATATTATACCAACGCCACCCGGAGATTTGCCAAGCTTAACGCTGTTGCAAGTCTTCATCTAGAAAACTGGGAAGAAAGTGATCTACAAAACGCAAAAACAACTGTCTATAGAGAAGTGACGTACAAGGCGCGAAGACGACGACGGACAGGAGAGACACCGTCGTCGTCTACGCGCCTTCTACATGAGATCATGCAATGCTAACACGCCCACTTGTCTCCCCTAACATTGTCTATCGAGGCGGCTTAACCGTGTAGTAGACGTCTTAAAGACAACGTTCGGCTATTTCGATTACATCTGAAATATAGACATATGATATGCAATAGTTGCTAACATGTGACAGGCCATGTTAAACACTAATGGGCAATGACGCGCGCATACTTCTAACCTGAGTCTATCATTTTAACTAAGAGAAGATGGTCTCACGTGGTTAACCAAAAGAAAAAAAAGAGAAGAAAATGAACTGAGCTCTGACCACAGTTTAATAGATAATTTCAGTTTGAGAGCCCTGCCTCTAAACTACTCCCACCGACAGCGACCGCCATTTTGGCATGCACTGTATGACGTCATGAAATGAGTAGCCAGCATTGTGTCGTTGCCTTTAAAACAGTGTGATGCACTTTACTGGACATATTGGTCTTCTAGACCTGGTGCCCAAAGGCACAGCAGGGATATCACCATTTAATTATCAGTAGTGCGACAAGAAAGTACAGCGGACCGCTGAGAAACACATAGCAAAAAAGAAAAAAAAAACAGAAAGAAAACACTGCATGGCGGCCATGACGTGCTTGTCCATCTTACATTGTACAAAAACACGGCCTTCGAGATCGACTTATATGTCACCCGAGGGAGGGAGTTGGTTCCGTGAGTGTCAATTCATTTCGTCACCGCTGATGGTTGCTATACGGCTTCGCGGTTCGACGTCGATAATGCCGAATTCAAGTACAAGTTTTCTACCGCACCAAATTCGCTCAAATTTTGATTGCGGGACGGGTCCATGTTAACAATGATCAATTCAACCTCCCAGTTTTCATTAGCATGGACCCTTTAAGGAAATAATGACGTCGCAAGCAGAACAAATGCTGCTGAGTCATGCTTGCACCCGTGAAGCTTTGGCGCTGTGGGAAAATCTGAATCATGTGGTCCAGAGTTCGCGTCCTTTTCTAGAGCTTTGGAGCGGAACAAAGGCACGACGGTTTCGTTTCTACAAAAAGGCGGCACATGCTATGGATATATCCCGCATAAGGTATGCGTAATCTTAATGAAATCGACTGTACGCATTACCTGGCTAAAGCTTGTGACGGCGAACGGGACCTGCAATACCAAAGAACAATAATAGCGTCATTAACATCGTGTAATTATGAGTAGTGTATTGCATGTTTTGGCATTGCGAAGCTGCAGCTAGCGGTTCGTGAAAACCGCACCAATAAACTGCCACACTTCAATGGTTTTTAAAAAGAAAGAAGATGTAGTAGACAATAATGTCACAAGTTTAAAGGGACGCTAAAAAGAAAAACTATTTTTCTCATACTAGGAAATTACCCTTTAAGAATATCACCATCACAAGTCTTGCCCCAACAAGACGCTTGGGAAGCGAGAAAACGAGCAAAAAGGAAATGCGGGTGGCGACGTCACCTTGAAGTTCCCGCAACAAACGTCGTGACGTCATAGATTTTGTTAACTAGGTCTTACGTAGTTCCTAATAAGCAAAGATGAAGTACATTGTCGTCTGAGGGGGCCATATACTTAACAAGTTTCGGTAAATTTCGTTGAGCCAATGTCGCCAAAATACGAAAAATACCCTTTGAAAACCATGACGTCAAGCACGGAGATTCTGGCGCGAAATTTAAAAATGAGACTTCGACCTTCATTTTATCCCATAATGTCACAGCTATGATGGTGGAATTAAAGACATTAGAGTTCTTATAGTAAAATTTATCATTCTAAACCGATTCATTGTTACACTTGAGTGTCTCTTTAAAGGTCAACTCCGGCGATTTTTCGAGGTCTATGGATCTCAATGAAATTCGCTGGGTACGTTCCTTTGCACGTTTCCGTCATTTATGCCAAATTACAGGCTTGAGACATGCACAGATTTTTTGCAAATGAATTTTAAAGATTGTCTGCAAACGCCCTCCTGGCTTCCCACATTTATTGGCAACATTGCGTCTGTGACGTCAGTGTTGGGAAGGCGGCGGAAGTGACGCAGCTGAGGGCACCGCTAACTTCGGCGCTTCGGCCGCTACAGCGAGCGTCTGCTGTGCACAAGGCGACAGACAGCGTTGGTTTGGCCGGCGCTTCGCTGGTCGTCTCGGCTGTCACAGTTTTCATACTCCGCGCCGGCGTGACCGGCATGCCTTGCCCGACTTCCGGTTCGTTCGTAACAACGTCTACGTCATACGTAGACAGTACACTCGGTTGGGTTTCGGTTTCAGTGTTGCGCTTTTTTGCTTATTTAAAATTATTCTCCAATTTGCCGAGTATTTCTGCTATCGGGCCCGTAACAGGAGCGTCTCAGGAACATAAAAGCACCATTACTTTGACATGGCCAAAAAATCGCCGGAGTTGACCTTTAAGGAACATGTACGGAAGAAGCTTTCGTTTAGTTTATTTTAATTAACACATTTAAGGAAGCAACACGATCACTGTGATGATAACTGTAGCCCTTGAATGAACAATTAGTAAAGACCCTAAACCACCTCCGATAATTCTTTAGCATTTGAAGTAAACGCACGCATCGAGTTCAGATTGCCGTCACGGTGAACAATGCCAAACGCGGCAGCGCTACGAGCCGCGGGCGCGCCACAAATTGCAAGAAACAATCCCTTCTCCGTTCCGGGCCTTTCGTTAATCCCCAGCGTTGGCCGTGACGTCAACATTCGCGTCTGCTTATGACATTCACAAAGAGAACCTGTTTGTCTGCTCGCAGGTGCGCTCGCTCGCCACTCTTCCTCCTCGCACGTTGAGGAGGAGCACTCGGCCAGGAGGAGAGACGAGCCGATGAACGGAGCGTAGCGAAGGAAAGAGCGAGACGAACGAGGGCCGCTTTTGGATCATCAAAAGCGCTATTACGGCACCGTTTCGAAAAACTCTCGTGGCTATGTAGTTGTTGAAGACTCGTGCACAACTGCAACACCACAACTAAATTTCGACCTCTAGGTGGTTTACGGGCCTTTAAAAAAATCTCAAGCCGACTTTACCGCCGTAGAGATTGCCGAGGTGTAGGACAGCGTTGGCAGTTTTTCGATGAGCGGTTATGGGACAGTCTGAGTGCATTTACGTTATGAAGCTGGTTAATTCAGCGCGCAATATGCCAGTACACCTACAGAATTTTCGCTAGTAAGCGTGGCGATAGCCCTGCTCGCCTGGTGATTTATATCAGACCCGAGACGCGCTCTCACCTTATTAACACGACGGACGGCGAGCGAGACCAAAGCAAACGAGGCATGTTTTCCGGTGGACGGTTTTCAAGTGCCCGAACGCGGAAGTGCAGTCAAAATGGCGCACTGCAAAGATGGTCCAACGACGGCTCGGAACAAATTTGCAACGATGATGACTGTGGCGATCAGAATCAGGGAGACGTAGATGCTGATGTAGATCCTAAAACTTGTGGCACAAACCCACCCTAGGGGACCGGCCAAGCATCAGAAAGCTTAGCTAAAATATTTAAAATGTACAAGAGAGCACACTTTGTACTTTTGTTTAATAAGAATGGTAGAAGTATAAGTAGGTCCTTGAGACTGCGGCGCGCACCCACCCGGGGGATTGCCCAAGAATCTTTAAAATACGAGTTATCTTCGCTCGAATAATGAAGAAGAAAGAAATAGAAATCAAGGAAAACTTAGGACTACAAAGATTATAACTTAAGTTGAATTATAATCTTGAGTCTTGTTTTGACTGTTTATCTATAGACAAATAGTCAAAATTTAGTTGTTTGTTTATATATGAGAAAAATTATGGCAACTTGGCACTAATGGTGTCAAGCCTGAAGGAAGAGCGCAGATGGGTGGGCTCTCTGGTTCCGCCTTTTTTTTTTTCTTCTGTTGCTTCCTTTTTCTATCTGTTTCTTGTGTCTCTTTTTTGTATATGCTTCTCTTTCTTTCTTTCTTTCTTTCTTTCTTTCTTTCTTTCTTTCTTTCTTTCTTTCTTTCTTTCTTTCTTTCTTTCTTTCTTTCTTTCTTTCTTTCTTTCTTTATTTCTTTCTTTATTTCTTTCTTTCTTTCTTTCTTGCTCTCAGTTCTTTCTATTTCTTTTTCGTGTCTCTTTCTTTCTACCCCTTTCTCTCTCTTTCTATGTCTTTCTCCGACTTTCTATCTTTTTATGTCTTTATTCCTTTTATTTCTCTCCATTTTCTCTTTCTATTTCTTCCTATCGCTTTCTTTCTCTCTCTTTCTTTTCTCTCTACTTTCTCTTTATTTTTCTCTCTCTCTTTTTCTTTCTGTCTCTCTCTCTCTTCCACGTGCTTCACGAGCTCCACCTCGCCGAACAGTTTTCGTTTAACGCTAGCACCTGCTGTACTCGGCAATGGGGCTTGCCCAATTCCTGGGGTGCATACCCACTTTCGGAGTTTTGCACGCCACAGCAAAAGTTAATGAAACAGCTTCGCTGTTCAAACATCAGAAGGTAGGCTACCTTAGAGCCGGCAATTCCATCAACATGATAATAATATTGAAAAACATACGAACATACGAATATGATTTATAAAAAGAAGAAACTTCAGCAAAAATGAAGCAATTTAGAAGAAAGGAAAGCAAGGAGTAAATATTGAGTATGTAGCCTTAATCCCTCTGAATATTTAAGAAACCTCTGTAAGGCTTCACACCCTTCCCGTTGGAGCGTCCAAGGAACAAGCGTTCCTAAGAATGTAAATTCGGTACATTCAGATGTAATATAATCAAGTGGAAGACTGCATCTAAAGTTATTTTGTGCTAACTATAATATCGTTTCAAAGAATTGAGTACATGCTTTACGGTCTCCTGGTCTCCACAAAAGGGACATTAAGGGGAAGATACCAGACAAGCTGTGTGTATATAAAAACTTAGTTATGGAATTTAACAGTGATTGCGACAGCAGAGACAGTAGTCTAGTGATTGCGACTTCAATTGTTCGTGTTTTACATATATTGCCATTCCAATGGTATTTAAAGGGCTGACGATGCAGACAAACGATATACTTCATGTTATCCCCAGCAAATGTGGCCAAGAAACCGATTGTCAAATACTCCTCCAGCTCATCTGCAGTTTCGAGGCATCCTTTGCATTCGCATTTACCTAAACATGACTGTCTTTTTTCACATTTGATGCTCTTTTCATTTGACTTTCTTTCGTGGTGTGGAGTTGAGAAAAGTGCACCATTCTTGCAATGTTAGAAGGAACAAAATAACAAATAATAATTTGTGGGAAAGCAAGGAACCGAATAAGGACGCAATCATATGCAACTCAAATGAATAACTCGGGTAAATTAAGAAACAAATGTTATGCCCAGTTCGTGATTTTATGCGAGGCTAAGCTCGTCGACTCTGTACGCAATGCACGGTATGTGAAGGAAGCGTTGCTTCGTCGTTCCCTGTGTTACCAGGACGTTCAGTACTACCAACGTAAATGTTTTATTACAGACGTTCAGATGTATTAGCCTTTTTAAAAAGCCTTCGGTGCTTGCACCTTAGTGGTAAGTACCCGCCGAAGTCAATCAAAGCTTCCGCGAAAATAATTGCAACAAAAGCCAATGGTTTTGACAAGGTACGAACACATATAAGCGAGCCGTTGTGCAAAAAAAAAAAAAAGAGAGAAAAGACGAACTACACCTATGAATCCGACACCAAAGAAACGCTGCAAAGGCACATAAGTTTCCGATACTTTCTTGCATCGCAAAAAGTGAAACGACACGTATGGTGGCGCCGGAGGTGGTCGTCACGTCCAAACGAGTCCGTGGTCCTGGGCCGTGATCTTGGCCCGTGTAGTCTTTGCCGACCACATCGCCGTGGCCAAGCACAGGCGATACGCGAAGTGTGGCACACGTGTCAGTACAGCCGAGCCTGCAAAGTGGACATGACGAGCTTTCTGACGACGCTTAGCAGGGGCACGGTCTTCTTGGGACAGACGCCTTCGAAGTCGCCCTTCTCAACGTTGTATGTGGCGTCACACACAGTATCGCGGGAACTCTTCGCCAGCCGCCACCGCTGCGACCATATTCGCAGGTGGCGTCGACTAGCAAGCTTTTCAATCTTATTCACCCGTTCGCTCATGCTGCGTGATTACCGATATCGTCGAACATCAGATAGCGTCGCACGTACAACCAGCAGTGCTCGTTGAGGTCGTCCAGCTGCGTTAGCGTATCGCCATCGACGCGGCGGTGGCACTCGACGCGACTTCTCACGACTCCGGCGAGTCGCATGAAAGTGTGCAGGTCTTCGGACACTCGGAGTTTATGCCGGACCTTGAGCGCCGCGTCGGTCTCGGAGATCCGCAGCTCATCGGCAATTTTAGCCAGAAGTACCGGGTGACGGGAGGTTTGCTCCAGGGCTGCGGCGTCGAATCTGCAGAGAGCGAAGATTGGTTTAGCACAGCGACCGCTGAAACAAGCGTGTGTTTGTTTCAGCGGACAACCACACTCAGACGACATTCTGCGAAATTGGCAAGGTGACCCACGTGACCAAACATTTTTTCTCTCCGAAATATTCTAGCAATTTACTAATTTTAATGCACTAAACGCTGAAACCTGTTAAAAATATTCTCAATCAGTTATTTGTTCTTTTGGGATTGGCCATATAGGTTTAACCTTTCATAAGAATGCAAAAATTTGCCTTGCTTACACATGTTGCGTAAGCTTATCTACACCTGTTAAATACAATCGTGCACTTACCCATACTTTCGTTTTCCCTTTGTTTGTTCGTGCAATTTAAGGATGTACGATTACTATCTATATGTATGTATCATATCTTTCTTTTGTATATGGAACTTTTATTTATTCATCTTTTTGGACCCGCAACTAGCCTTTGGCTATGGGTCCAACCAGTTTTGATATTTCTGTATGTTTCACGTCTGCAAATAAAGAATTGAATTGAATTGAATTTTTTTCGAACACATTTGAGATGTTTGCCGAAATGGCTGGGTCGTTTGGCGTGGAATAACCCGTATGTGTTGCCCAATAATCGCTTTGGTAAAATTAGTTTCGCCGTAGGTCATACGGAAATATAAGCACAATATAACACCCGAAGTCTGCTATCCTTGCAGTGAAGCATACTAAAAGTGGAAGGGGGCCGGGGTAACGGGTCCAGGTACAGACTTCTTGCCACACGCTCGCATTCCTATGTACAGCCTGCTGTTGCAATGATAGCACTAAAAGGTCTTATAAGGGACTTCACAATATGCTTCGCCGCACGAAATTATTATAAATAAAGGACAGTAATTTTATGAAGTCGACCATCATGCAAGCTGATTTACGGTTAAAATGTAAAGAACGCCGTGCAAGAGACAGCAACGTGTCCAGCTTACTGTGTCTTCTATGTTCCTGTCATGTCCCGCTGCGTCTTCCCCGGATATCTGATTAGGAGTCTTCGTGTGGGGCAGCACTTAGGGCATCGGTCACCTATGCTTGACCACACCATTTCCATAGACCGTTTGGTCGGTACATATTGCTGAACTCAAGCGTCCGCGACTGCAATCGTGCATCTGCTATGGACATGCCATGACCTGAACCTTATACGACAGCTTTACCCGCAGACAGTAGGACTTCATCCAACGAGATCACCGGACTACGTTTCGCGGCTCTATGGGCCCAACCATAGAGTACTGTTGGTGTACATCGCGGAAACGTGGGTCTATTTATATGTTTATTTTTGTATGGCGTGGGGCAAAGTTGCGAAGAAAAAGAATCTTGCACCTATTGTGCGCTGGCATTGCTCCACGAATTCCTGTTCCTTCAATGAAATATACGGAAAATGCAAAGTAACATGTACCTACCCGTCCCAACATTCGTCCGCAACCAGAAATCGCATGGCGCGATTGAAGAGGCTAGCATTTCGTCGAGTCACGTCTCGCACAGCGAACCAGTCTTTGATAACCTCTTCCGCTTCCAGTCTTCCCTCGATGCTGATGCCCACGAGATTGTAGCTGTCCCCGATCCCGTCGGAGAGACATCGAACCAATGCGGCCGTTTCGTGCGTCCCGCCCACGTTGAAGTGAACTTTGCTAATACGGCGGCTGTCCTTCACTACGCGCGCGAGGACGCTAGCGTGCCTCGGGTCCTCGACATTGGCCTGCACTCGGACCTCTCGGACACTATCGTTACGCGATAGTGACTCGATTACTGCCGCCCAGTGGTCGGTCGTCGATGCGTCGTGAAGCGAACTGATCATCTGCAGTTCCCTTATCGACGTAGCGGACTCGATGCACTCGATGATGGAAGAAGAGACCTCTTCCATGCACGACATCCATACTTCCAGGCGCATCGTCGTGACGTTGCGGAATGATGGCAGCGCCTCCAAGAGCCGCTGGAACTCTGGGTCCGGGGTCTGGAACAAGTGGGCGTAGACGCCTGAGAAGCCTCGACACTGGAGCAAATCCAGGTTGTCGTGCACGTTGTAAGGGCGAAACGAGACCTTATCGTCGGCTCCGTTCTGTGCCAGGATGCGGCACAGAACAGCCAGGAAGGCATCATCCCTGTCCGCTACTATGGTGACCTTCTTAAGATTCTTACGCGTCGGCAGTTGTTTCGCGAACGCTTCCCACTTGTTCCGGTCGGAGAAGACGAAAGCCGTGTGGAAAGTGAAAGTGACCTCCTCCACGATGTCGTTCTGGGTGAGTGCAGCGAGCCAGTCGTCGAACTCGGTCCACGGTGAAAAGCCTTGCAACATTCTGTACGGATAGTGGCGCTGCATGGACACCTCGAAACTGCGTAGCGATCGGTGTCGCGCGAGAACCCGCTGCACCAGCAGGGCGGAGTGCTCACTAAATACGAGCCCGATCAGCGCTGCCTTAGTTACGGTTGTGTTCTTCAGAAGGGCTTTCAGGACACGGTCCGCGCTGAAGCGGTTCAAGTCGCTGCTCGCCACAACGCTGAAGGAACTCAGTGGACTGTTCTTGGTCAAGTACCCTTCGAAGGCCTCGTGGGAAGCTTCGTCCACTACCGACTCATTCAGTGCGAGTTCCTTCAAGCTCGAGTTCCCCTTGAGCGCCTGCATAAAACGTTCGACGACGTAGTTTTTCATGTCGTGATCGACTGCGACCAGGTCTTCGCAGGAGTCGTCGTACTGCTCTATGGTACAGCTGCGCGACAGTCGCCCCACAAACATGGGACCCCAGCCGCGGCGGTTGATTTGCAGCTCCGATATCCTGAGTGCTCTCAACGACTTAGTCTTTCGTAGCAGCGTCGAAAGCGTTTCGAGGAACTCATCCGGGCACTCCTTGCTGGAAAGGCATTGGAGTCCTTCGAGCTGCACGAGTGAAGACAAGGCGCTCCAGACGCTGCGGTCGGAGAAGCTTTCGAACCGCAGGGTCAGGTACCTAATGGACGAGTTGCAGTTGTAGCGAAGGGCGTCGCCGAGAAGCGTTGCGTACGACTTCAGTGACCAGATATGGACGACGGCGACATGGGTGACGCATCCGTGGATCTTTAGCAGCGCGTTGACGAGAGTCGCGGACATGTGCAGCTCCTCACCTGTCGGGTGCCTCAAGCTCGGCTTGTCGTAGCTGACGAGAGAGAGTCTGCCGGGTCCTCGCGATGAGGACGAGTCCTCCCGCAGCTCGAGTCGCGCTGGAAGAAGAAACTCGTTCCACACCGCGAGGTGGCAAACGATTTGACAAGCTCGATGCTCGGTCGCCGTGCAAGCTGCGGTGTAGTCGATGGTTGAGCCCGTGAAGGGACCTCTAGCACCGTCGAGACTCACTGGAGGAACGAGGGGCGACTCAGCGGAAGGCTCAGCGGGTGTGGCTGCAGCCCACGATTGCCAAGCATCACTTCCGGAATGGCTTTCTGTGTCACCTGTGCGTCGCAATCAATGCCAAATCAGGTAGAAGTTCAGGGGATGATAGGAGCTTGAAGTTATGAAAATTTCTTGGAACCCGGGGTGTCGTTTGATGGAACGTTTCGACAACCGGTCTTGTCTTCTTCAAGGCAGCAGCTGCCCTCTCCCTCAGTCACAACAGAAGAGGCAGGAAGGGCAAATGCAAAAACGGGTGAGTAAGGGGGAGGGAGGGGGATGAGAAACAAAGAAAAGATAATGGGGTCGATATTGAGATACGACAGTAATATCGCCCACCCCCTCCTCCTTCTTTTGAGCTAAGCTGGCAATATCCGTCATGTCCTTCGTTTCTTTCCCAACCCCACGCACATATCCTTCGTTTTTCGCATATACCGTGCCCTCCTGTTCTGCTTTGGATAAGGGGAGAGGGTGCAGAGCGTACACCCGCTAAGGCAGGCAGCCGCTGCCTTGAAGAAGACAAGGCCGCTTATCGTAACGTTGACTTTTGTGACACCCCCGTGTTCCAAGGATTTTTCATCGGTCCGCGTCGAATGTGGTATATCGTCACGGAAAAGAGCAACTACACTGGATTTTAACCATTTCGATTTTGTCAACGCACGGTGAAAATCTGTCGTCGGTGTAGTTTCTCTACGCGATCGACTTTCGAACGCCATGAATTTGGTTTTTGTCGCTTAACCCTAACATCATGTAGCTGATCTCGCATCACTTACGCGTTGTGACCCAATCCAGATGTTTCCGCATGTTCGGCATTGATGAGCTCCTGGTGGCTTCTGAGCATAGAGACGATGGTACTGCTCCCATGTTCTGAATGTCTGGCCACGGAAAATTACGCTGACAGACTGCGGTGGCCGAGTGGAATGTTTCCCAGTGTAAGGGCACAGCCCACTACAGGGGATCAGCGAAGATTTGGGCACGCATGCGTGATAAAAAATTAAGGCCGCTTCGCGGTAGTGGTGCTTAGCCTGAAGAATGTTGCGGAGCTGGGCAGCCTTGATGATGATGATGATGATGTGCCTCTACACATGGCTCATACCCACTCTGGGGGATTGGCCAAGAATTGTTTATATGAATGGGCAGTCTTCTTTGCTTCTCTTCGGTTTTCTCTTTCGTTCCTCCTCCTCTCTTTCTTTCTCTTTCTCTTTTCTAATTTTTGTGTCTTTTTTTCTGTCTTTATCTCTATTTACTTCTATTTTTCTTCCTATTTTTTCCCTTTCTTTCTCTCTCTTTCTATTTCTCGCTTGCTTCCTCTTTTCTTCTATTTTTATACGTGGTTTTGCCTGCGTTACACCAAGCGATGACAGCATACCACAGCAGACGACAGACCGGGCCCCTAAAGTGCTCCGCACTTGATATCATCATCAAAGCGCTCGAAGAACAAGAGAAAGAAGACGTGGCGCGAGCGCGTGCTTCAGATGGATATGTTATACGTGGTTTTACCAGCGTTACGCCAAGCTTCATCTTCTTGCCTCGCAGGGGGACGGCTGGAGAGCGGCGTAAATTTCCGGTGTCATCTTTGCCGATAACAGCGACGAGGAAGCGGCGTTTCACCTTGACGTTGTTGGGGCGGTGGCGGCTGCCAGCGTGAATAGAGGGGAATGAAGGGCAGCCTGGGGCGCGCTCACGCTCGGCGCGCTCGCGCTTGCCAGGACAGCTGGCAGTCTGGGCGTGGTTTCCGACTAGTAAAGGTGTCTGTTCTGATTGGCCTCCAGGTTGTCTCTGAGGGCTCCGGCCGACCGATGGCCCTGAGCCTACAACGTTGACGATTTGGAATTTACGGGCGAAGACGAAAACATTGGGGCACAGATTTACACTAAGCACTCGAAAGAACCGGGGCCTACAAATGCCTCCCCCCCCCCCCCCCAAAAAAAAATAAATAAATAACAACCAAACAAGAAAACGCATAAGGCCAGCTGCCTCTCTCCTGTTAACTACTGCACCCAGCTCTTCTGACTTACCCGCCACGAAAACTACAAAGAATTGACCCGGCTAAATATTTACAAGTCCAAAAGATTTACATATCATGCGGCGATGGAGCTAGTGCGATGCATATCGGCTGGAGATGAAAGGAGTGTTCACGCCACTTGAGATTTTGTCCGCAGTCATGAACTTGAATATAGTGGACTCCGACGTGCTCGTGAAAGAAAGTACCCATTATACGCAACAAAGTGGAACTGTTTTCACAAAAAAAAAAGAAAAAGAAACGAAGGCGTTTTTGGCAGTCAACGTAGTTATGAAGTACCACGTGTTGCCAGCACTCAGACAGTATTGGTCAACCCTGCCTAACCTTGTTCTGCTTTTTATTGCCAGCGTGGTGCCTCTTCATCGCTTTGAAAAGGTTCGAAGTGCTCTGCACTTTGCAGACAACGGAGTTTCAGCCGAATAGAGAGCAGCCCAACTTTGACACAGCATACAAAGTGCCGCCTCTTATAGTGTATTGCAATGGTCAGAAACGATTGCTGCAAGCGCAAATTGCGCGTTGTCGAAGACTGAAAACCATGCGATAAGTTTTCGCACTGTCTGTGCCATGCATTTGTGCTTTACGGCGGCAAGAACTCGTTTTTTGGACTTCCATACGGCAAAGAAGTATCGACACTGCTTTAGCGTGTTGGTTCCCTTACGGTACTTAGGAACGTATGTGTCCCAGCCTATAACTTCTTTCTTAGAAATACAGCTCTCTCTTTAACTACCTGTTTGCTCTTTGTAAGGCCACACAAACAAAACACATAATTGTATTAGGTTTCCAGTCTCCAGTTTTCTTTTGTACCTCAAGGGGTTAATCATCATCAGCTGCAAAATCATCTACAAAGTGAGCAGTTGCGTAGGTTCGCGTGTTGCCTTACGCACGCGTAATGGGCCCTTCGCTGATTCCCCAAAGGAAGAATTGTGGCGTAGTGGGCACTCAACAACTGTACTTGCAGTAGGCGTTCTAGGATACTTTGAAACAGCCAATGTTACGCGCACAGTCAGTCATTCGTTTCCTTACAGCACCTCCCTAACTCACCGTCGTCTTCCATCACGTTTTTACCGGGGCTTGCGTTAGCTCAAGAACAAACTCGCCTACTCGTGTCGTACGCGCAATCTTATCAGAATAGCCTAAAACGATCGAGAAGTTTCCCAAACATTGAGGGTGGGGCCTGCGTCGAGTGGTGGTAACAGTTTTTGTGGCTGAAACGCGATCACATCAAATATAAAGGAATAATCGCGCGTGGCTATAGATGTTTGCGCGTAATATTCTTTCCACTCAGACAATGCTTCATGTGTAATATGGTGGAACAAAACGAAATGAACAAAAAAATTGACGTTTCCCGGCTGTACAGGACTTGTAACATACATGTATGAATGTAACATACATGAAATGAATGAATGAATGAATGAATGAACGAATGAATGAATGAATGAATGAATGAATGAATGAATGAATGAATGAATGAAATTGTAATGCTGACATATGGCGAAATTCAGCATCAAATTCACAGCTTGAACATGCCAGCGTACGCTGGAATGTTCGTATTATCATTATTGTTTTTTTGTTTTCGTTTTAAGCAGATGCTGCATTTAGCAGCGCGGTAATACTGTGGCGCAGTACAACTATAGTAGTGCCAACTGGAACGTATCTTTCAACGCAGCGTTCTCGCTCGTGCCCGTGTGCTTCAACACGACGCAATAGGCGGCACTTTCTTTAAAAGTGGAGCTGTTTATGCTCGGTAGAGTAAAGTAGAGTAGACCTTAGAAGCTGTGGCTCATGCCCACACTGGGTGATTGGAAAAAGTCGGCCGACAGATCAAGGGAGCCCCGCCCAATCTCAATGAGTCGGCCCACATAGCTGCGCGAGGACTAGTAGACCGCGTAGCTACCGGAGGGCGCGCTGAGGTTTTGGAGAATCGGGACCCGCCCACCTCGTATAACGAAATTACCAAACATTTTTACCTGGGGCGGAGACAGTACCCTCCACCACACAGAAAATTAAGCAGACCACAGGCTCTGACACTCAGGCTACTTCAAGTCGGGGCGTACCCTAACCCCGCGCTATTGCACAAGATCTATCCTGAAATACAGCCAACTAATGCATGTTCATTATGCGCAGATATCGCTAATCTCGAACATATGCTCTGGCGGTGCCCCGCGTTACACGGCGGCGAAGTCATCACGCCGTCAAAATGGGAAGAAGCTATTACAAGCTCCGGACTCGAAGCACAACTATGGGCAGTCCAACGGGCCCGCGACGCAGCAGAGAGACTTGGTCTTTCTGTTCCGACGTGGGAGCGGCCCGCAACGTGCTAGGGCGCGTTCCGAGGGACCGAAATAAAGTTTATTCATCCATCCATCCACGCTCTCTCGTCGTCCTCATCTTCAAATTAAGCTTCGCTCCCACAATACGCGCGCCGATTTGTCCGGCTCGCGATGCTATAACTCTGATTGGCGAGAGAACAAGCACAGAGAGAGAAAGAAAGAGAAAGATGGAAAGGGAAGAAAGAGAAAAAAAAAAGATAGGAAGGCAGCGAAATAAAGAGACAGGGAGAGGAAGAGATAGAAATTAAACAGGCCCCCAAAAAAAGAGATAGAGAAAAACAGATAACAAGACAGAAAGAAAAAGAAATAGAGAAAGGCAGAAATTCAAACAAAAAGAGAGAAAGAAATATATAGAGAGGAAGAGATAGAAAAAGGAAGCGAGAAACAGAGAGAGAGAAAGAAAGGGAAGAAAGAGAAAGAAACATAGAAAAGGCGAGAAAGAGAAAGAAGAAGCTGGAAAGAGAAAGAGTGAAATGTGAATAAACACAGGCAAAAAAGAGATAAAAGACAGAGAGAAAGAGAAAAAGAGCAAGAAAGAGGGAAAGAAACTCAGAGGGCTCCTTATGCGCTCCCCTAAGACGACTGGAAGGTAAAAGCCATCTTCTTTTTCTTTTCAGTCGATTGCATTGATCCTGCCCCGTCACCCTCCGAAAGCTTTCTGCACCTAACGTGGTTTTCCACTGCCTCCGGGATCAGAGGCACCTCACCTGGTTTTGCATTGCCTCCGTGATCGGACCACCTTTGACCCAGCTACGAGGTCATGTGATGACGTAATCACGTGACGTTACAATGACGCCACAAATTTTGGAGATCCGTGACGTGTGATGACGTCATGTGGTGACGACATGACGTGATTATTTTTTTTTGCATTACTCCTGCTGACCCCGCCGACGGGAGACGCCGAAGAGGGACGCCGGTGAATTTCGCGCTTGATGAGGCATCTAAAGCTTTCGCCTTGACAGAAGTCGAAAAATGAACAGAAACAAGACTGTCCACCCATCTCCACACTTCCTTCAGGCGAAGTTGCCTTAATCTTCTTTATCAAGTATCCCTGCCAAAATCTTCGCTGACCTCCTATAGAGGGCTGTGCCCTCTCACTCGGAAACAATCCACCCGGCTTCCGCAGTCTGTCAGTGTAATTTTTCTTCTCAAGACACCCACGGCATGAGAGCAGTACCATCGGCTCTGTGTTTAGAAGCCATTATATAAGAGCTTATCAACGCCGAACATGTCGAAGCATCCGGAGTGGGCCACAAAACGTAAGTGTTGCGATTTCAGCTATGTTTCAGCAGCAGGGTTAAGTGACAACATTCAATTGATGGCGTCCGAAACTCGACGTCTTAGACAAACTACACTGAACGACAGATTACGACATACGTTGACGAAAGATAAATACCTAATTTCGTTGTTCTTTTTTTGTGACAACTAATGTACTACATTCGATGCGTAACGATAAAAAATCCTTAGAACACGGGGTGTTGCTAAAGCCAACGCGTGGAAAAGCGTTCTTGTCTTCTAAAAGGCAGCAACTGCCTACCTTATCGCGTGTATGTTTCGTACTCTCTCCCCGCAATCAAAGCAGAACAGGAGAGGAGGGCGCGTGCGTAAACAGGGGAGTAGGTGGGGTTCAGAAAGAAAGACAGGCGGATATTGCCAGCTTATTTCAGACGACGGGGTGAAATATTGCGGCCAGCTTAACTCAATAACCCCCTCCCCCCCCCCGCCCCACTGTCTTTTGTTTCTCACCCCCACCCACTTCCCCGTTTGCGCATTTTCGGAGGAGAGGGCACGAAGCATACACGTACCCGCGCGAAGTTAAGCAGTGGCTGCCTTCAAGAAGACAAGACGCTCTTCAAAACGTCGGCTACAGCGACACCTCGTGTTACAAAGATTTTTCGCCGCATCAAGCTCCGATCTTTCCCTGAACTTCTACCTGATCTGGAATCCGACGCGCAGGTCAGACAGAAAACCACTCCGGAACTGATTCTCTGCAATCGCGGGCTGCAGACACAGCCACTGAGCCTTCCGCTGAGTCGTCCCTCGTTACTCCAGTCAGTCTTGACGGCGCAAGGGGTCCCTTCACGAGAGCAACCGTAGACTACGCTGCAGCTTGCACGGCGACCGAGCACCGTGCTTGTCAACTCTTGCGGAACCTCGCGGTGTGGAACGAGTTTCTTCTTCCATCCTGGCTTGAGCTGCGGGAGGACTCGTCCTCGTCTCGAGGACCTGGCCGGCTGTCTCTCGTCAGCTACCGCAAGCTGGGCTTGCGGTACCCGACCGACGATGAGTTGCACCTCTCCGCGGGTCTCGTCAACGCGCTGCTAAAGAGTCACAGCTGCGTCAAACGTGTCGTGGTTGTCGACATCTGGTTGTTGAAGTCGTACGGAACACTTCTCGCTGACGCCCTACGCTACAACTGCAACTCGTCCATAAAATACCTGACCTTGGGATTCGAAAGCTTCTCCGATCGCAGCGTGTTGCGCGTCTTGTCATCACTCGTGCAGCTGGAGGAACTCGAATGCCTTTCCAGCGAGGAATGCCCGGACGAGTTCCTCGATATACTTTCGACGTTGCTGAGAAAGACTACGTCGTTGAAGGCACTCAGAATAACGGAGCTTCGAATCAACCGCCGCGTTTGGGGTCCCATGTTTATGGAGCGACCATCGTACAGCTGTTCGGCGGAGGAGTACGACGAGTCCAGCGAAGATCTGGTCGTCGTCGACCACGATATGAAGAACTACGCCGTAGAACGTTTTATGCATGCGCTCAAGGGGAACTCGAGCTTGAAGGAACTGTCGCTGAACGAGTCGGTAGTGAGTGAAGCTTCCTTCGAAGCTTTCGAAGGGTACCTGAGCAAGAGCAGTCCACTGAGTGCCTTCAGCGTTGTTGCGGGCAGCGACTTGAATTGCTTTATCGCGGACCGTGTCCTGAAAGCCCTTTTGAAGAACACGACCATTTCTAAGGCTACGCTGATCGGGCTCTTATTTACTAAGCACTCCGCCCTGCTGGTTCAGAGAATTCTCGCGCAACACCGATCGCTGCGCAGTTTCGAAGTGTCCGTGCGGCACCACTATTCGTCCGGACGGTTGCACGGCCAGTCTCGAAAGACAGAATTCGACGACTGGCTCGCTGCACTCACTCAGAACGACATCATCGAGGAAGCCACGCTCACCTTTCACACGGCTTTCGTATTCTCCGACCCGAACAAGTGGGAAGCGTTCGCGAAACAACTGCCGACGCGTAAGAATCTTAAGAAGGTCACCATAGTAGCGGACAGGGAAGATGCCTTCCTGTCGGTTCTGTGCCGCATCCTGACACAGAACGGAGCCGACGATAAAGTCTCGTTTCGCCCTTACAACGTGCAGGACAACCTGGATTTGCTCCAGTGTCGAGGCTTCTCAGGCGTCTACGCCTGCTTGTTCCGGAACCCGGAGCCGCAGTTCCAGCGGCTCTTGGAGGCGCTGCCGTCATTCGACAACGTCACGATGATGCACCTGGACGTGTGGATGTCGTGCCTGGAAGATGCGCTCTCTTCGTCCATTGTGGAGTGCATCGAGTCGACCAAGTCCATAAGGGAACTACAGCTAATGAGTTCGCTTCACGACAAGGCGACGACTCACCACTGGGCGTCGATAATCGAGTCGCTATCGCGTAACGATAGTGTGCGAGAGTTCCACGTGCAGGCCAGGGTTGATGACCCGGGGCACGCTAGCCTTCTCGCGCGCGTAGTAAAGAGCAGCCGTCGCATCAGCAAAGTTCAGTTAAACGTAGGCGGGGCTCACGAAACTGCCGCGTTGGTTCGATGTCTGTCCGACGGTATCGGGGACAGCTACAATCTTGTGGGCCTCAGCGTTGACGGTAGACTGGAAGCGGAAGAGGTGATCAAGGACTGGTTCGCTGTGCGAGAGGTGACTCGACGAAATTCTAGCCTCGTCATTCGCGCCATGAGATTTCTATCTGCGGATGAATGCTGGGACAGGTAGGTGGTACACGTTATATTTACATTCTGCGTGTGTACTTTCATTGAAAGGACAGTAACCTGTGGAGCATTGAGAACACACGATAGGTGCAAGTTCGAAGCGGATGTCTGCAGACGATGCTGCGCGAAATCACAGCAATTTCGAAAATTTAGTACGGTGGACCCGTTACCTCCTTTTGCGTGTCGTTCTCCATAATTTAAAGGTACCCTGCTAAAGTTTTCCAAGTAAGCATCGAATGACCTCACTATTGGAGTTTATGTCATCATGAAATGACTGCCGCAAAAGCTTCTAGAGTCTGTCAGGTATGAGCGGAGTAATGTGGCTTTGTCGCACTTCTAATGCTCTGTCTTTCTCCTTTAGTCCCAGCATGCGCGCTGAAAGCTACACGGGGGATATGACAAGGGTGAAGATGTTACGGCCTTAGTTCCATTGCGATAGTGGTGAAGTATATCTATGCTGACTGAAGGCATAAAACATATTCGGTTGTTATTCAGTTCCGTGGTCTCGTGTCCTTTCTTGTCCCATCTTTTAGCGCTGCTTTTCACCCTTAACGTTACGTCCGTGCGTGACCACGCGTCATGACTTTGGACAGTTTCTTGTCGTTTTTTCTGTTTTGAACGTGCGGCTCACTTTCAGTGGGCTAAGAAGCGCGCTGGTGTAGTTTTAGCACGTCCCGGCACCCCGCGGCGACTTCGGTAACTATGCAGCTGCGATGCTCATATCAGCCAGTGGCCGTGTCTATGTGATTATTACGCAGTTGATTTTGGTTATATGGCATGATTTGCCATATGACATGATATGGTTATATGACATGATTTGCTAAGCTATTGCTTGCTGACTTCGAAATCTCATTGTAATTTCCACGCCGCGTGCTGCGTTGTGACGTTTGACTCACATATTCGCAGGAGCTTCGACTACCAATCAGCAGCATTTTCCGACCATGTTCAGAAGGCGCTGCAGGGGCTCTTTAACTTTGAGCCATCTTCATGAATGGACGGCTTCTTAAAGATAGGGTTCGTTAGCTACAATTATAAGACGCTTATGAGACCTCTCAGTGCTAGAACTGTAATGGGCTATGTACCTGCAAGCGCGCGTGTGGACTAGGCAACAAGTTCTTGGACACGTGATCGGGTCCCATTTCCAATACTAGTATGCTTCACTGCAAGGCAAGCAGGCTTTACACGTTATACTGTGCTTATATACCGACGACCTGCGGCCAAACTGATTTTACAAAAGCGATTATTGGGCATCGTATAGCAGTCCTTATTTCATTGTTCGTGAGAAAACTTTGAGAACACACAAGCTTGCTTTAGCGACCGCTGCGTCGAACCAATTCTTCTTCGTGTGCAGATGGGACGCCGCCGCCCTTGAGCAGGTCTCCCGTCATCGGGAACTCCTGGCAAATATTGCCGATGAGCTGCGGATCTCCGAGACCGAGGCGGCATTCAGGGTCCGGCAGAAACTCGGAGTATTCGAAGACCTGCACTCGTTCATGCGACTCGCCGGAGTCGTGAGGGGTCGCGTCGAGTGTCACCGTGGCGTCGACGACGACGCGCGAACGCAACTGGATGACCTGAACGAGCACTGCTGGTTGTACGTGCGACACTATCTTATGCTAGACGATATCAAGGATCACGCAGCATGCGTCAACACGTGAATAAAATAGTGAAACGTTTGTGCGTCGACGTCGCCTGCTCGCCATGGCTTTATAACAATGCACTCACGCGCCATGCCACGTGAAGCTGCGCTGTGTGATCAGGGACAGCAGGGATCGCCAGATTAAAAGCCTGCGAGACGGAATGGCAGGCGGAGACCCAGCCAGTGTTTCGCAACTTTCCCGCTAGGAAAACGGCGCATGCGCCGTGACCATAGGTCGGCAAACTCACTCATGAGTCGACTCACTCAGACTCACTCAGACTCATATCGAGACGTGAGTCTGAGTCTGAGTGAGTCCGGGTGAGTAAAGTTTTTGTGAGTCTGAGTCCGAGTGAGTTCGGTTGGGAAAAATTTTGGTGAGTCTGAGTCCGAGTGAGTCCGGTTGAGGAAAATTTTGGTGAGTCTGAGTCCGAGTGAGCCCTAAGGCAAAATATATTGCATGAGTGAGCCTGAGTGAGCTCCACATTTCTTGCCGGCCTATGGTCCTGTCTACTCAACTTCAGCATTACTATCAGCCTTATGTCGGCTCACATTTATACTCCCGTGTAGTCCCGCATACGTCAACGCGCTACCGTTCATACGTCAGCTCATTATTTATTGATCAGAAGCGTGAGATGAGGAGGGAGAGGGGGAGGAGGTGCCTTGGCCTCCCCCCGCAAACTTCTTCATGGGAAGTTACTGATAAAAATATCTCGTGTGAGTCATCTCTTTCAATAAAACTGTCCTTATTGAACTACAAAGTCAGATAACTCGTATTTGAAGGTACGAGATCAAAAGGTGCTAAGTAGCGCACCGATTATGCGAAATATTGGCGTTAAAGAGCATTGACATTATGGTAGAAAAAGGCTAATTATAGGTTAGCGGACTCATGAGTCGACTCACTCAGACTCACTCAGACTCAGATCGAGCCGTGAGTCTGAGTCTGAGTGAGTTCGAGTGAATTATATTTTGGTGAGTCTGAGTCCGAGTGAGTCCGGTTGAGAAAAATTATAGTGAGTCTGAGTCCGAGTGAGTCCGGATGAGGAAAAGTTTGGTGAGTCTGAGTCCGAGTGAGCTCTAAGGGTAAGATATGTTTCGTGAGTGAGTCTGAGTGAGCTCCACATTTTTTGCCGACCTATGGCCGTGACACCGTGAAAAGAAGACGGTTTAGAAAGGGACCTGTACCCGCGCCGCCGGTTTGTGTCCGTTTCACTTCCGTGATCTGCCTTTGTGGATAGCCATAATGACGCGTGCGTTGGCAGTCGTCGGCAGTTTCATGGTGCTCGTTCGCTGTGTGCTTGTGCGCCGCGATATTTCACGACTCGCGCCATCCGTGTATCGCGCTGTGATGCTCGGATACTTGCAGCGGAAATCCTGCGCGAGATTGTTTCGGCTCTCAGGAACGACAGGTGAGCGTGCCGTTTGCGTCACTGTGTTGTGTTGATTCGTATTCACGTCCATTCGGATTAGCTGTTCTTCATTGAGCAAAGTTAATGTTTTTAAAAGTGGTCCTTCTAAGATTACCCCCCTCCTCCCCTCCCTTGCTGCTGATACGCGAAACAGTCCGGCAAAACATACCACGCACGCCCAATACCACATGTACCAAACATCGGACTGTCTTGGCTTTCGCACAGGCTTCAAAATAACTCCGCGCATTGTTGCGAGGGCAGCCTTAACGTTTGCCAAATATTGTCAGCGCACTTGAAGCTTCATGTCGGGGGACAGCAAATGCAAACGGGAAGGAGTTATTTAAAAAAATAAATTTTACTTTCCAGTGTACATATGAAAAACAGCTTGATCTTTGTATTTTTAGTCGCGAAGTTGAGGATCACATGACCTGCTTCACAGCCCAAAATCGATGACATGAGTCAACTGCAGGTGGCAGTCACTGCAGTTCACTCCGGTTAACCGTCGCAAATGAGGCTTGCGTAAAGGTCAGTATACATCCTGCTTTACGCTATTCATGCGGAAAGAGTAAGAAGGAAGCACTGGTACCGCCGTCGTCTCTGTGAAAGGGACACACGTGTGCGTGGCAAATAGCCTCATACCGCGCATGTGGCGCGGAGCAGCGGCGAAATTGTGAAATAAAACGAGAGAGCGGTGCCATTCCGTCTATTGCCGGCGCCCTTTTGTTGCAGTTTTTATTCTTTTTTTATCGCTTTGTGTTGTTGAGGCAGACGAATGGACAACAGCGTTTTGTTCCTTATCGAAATCAATCCTTGTTTGCTGATATGTCCCAACAAACGATAGATATCAAAAAGAAAGCTTCAAAAAAAAGCAAAAAAAACCGGCAGATCCCACGCATTGTGGGAATCGATGTAATGCGAAGCAGCCAGCAAAGAGCTGCATACACCGTCTTGTATGTCATTGAGGAAAACGCGTGTCATGGTTTTCATGTTAACTCGTGTTATTATGTTCGTCACGCAGTCACGTCGCGCAAAACCAATTTCGGGGTAGATCAAGCTAGCGAAACGGCCGCCAGCGCTCCATGAGCGTGGCACGTAAGTCATGCTGTACATGATATGCGTGTCATGATTTTCATGTTAACTCCTGTTATTTATGTTCGTCACACAGTCACGTCCCAAGATACCAATTTTGGTGTATATCAAGCCAGCGAAACAGCCGCCAGCGCCCCATGAGGGTGGCACGTAAGTCATGCTGTACATGACATGCGTGTCATGATTTTCATGTTAACTCGTGTTTTTCTGTACGTCACACAGTCACGTCGCGCAATACGAATTTCGGGGTAGATCAAGCTAGCGAAACGGCCGCCAGCGCTCAATGAGCGTGGCACGTAAGTCATGCTGTACATGACATGCGTGTCATGATTTTCATGTTAACTCGTGTAATTAATGTTCGTTATACAGTCACGTCACAAGATACCAATTTTGGTGTATATAAATCTAGCGAAACGGCTGTCAGCGCCCCATGAGCGTGGCATGTAAGTCATGCTGTACATGACATGCATGTCATGATTTTCATGTTAACTCGGGTTATTTATGTTCGTCACACAGTCACGTCCCAAGATACCAATTATGGTGTATATCAAGCTAGCGAAACGGCCGCCAGCGCCCCATGAGCGTGGCACGTAAGTCATGCTGTACATGACATGCGTGTCATGATTTTCATGTTAACTCGTGTTATTTATGTTCGTTACACAGTCACGTCACAAGATACCAATTTTTGTGTATATAAAGCTAGCGAAACGGCCGCCAGCGCCTCATGAGCGTGGAACGTAAGTCATGCTGTACATGACATGCGAGTCATGATTTTCATGTTAACTCGTGTAATTATGTTCGTTATACAGTCACGGCACAAGATACCAATTTTGGCGTATATAAATCTAGCGAAACGGCTGCCAGCGCCCCATTAGCGTGGCATGTAAGTCATGCTGTGCATGACATGCGTGTCATGATTTTCATGTTAATTCGTGTTATTTATGTTCGCTACACAGTCACATCGCAAGATACCAATTTTGGTGTATATAAAGCTAGCGAAACGGCCGCCAGCGCCCCATGAGCGTGCCACGTAAGTCATGCTGTACATGACATGCGTGTCGCGATTTTCATGTTAACTCGTGTTATTTATGTTCGTTACACAGTCACATCGCAAGATACCAATTTTGGTGTATATAAAACTAGCGAAACGGCCGCCAGCGCCCCATGAGCGTGGCATGTAAATCATGCTGTACATGACATGCGTGTCATGATTTTCATGTTATGACTTGTCATTTATGTTCGTCATACAGTCATGTTACGCCATACCAATTTTGGTGCACATTCGATTAACCAAGCGACCAGGAGAGCACAAAGTCGTAGGAGGCTAGATAGATAGATAGATAGATAGATAGATAGATAGATAGATAGATAGATAGATAGATAGATAGATAGATAGATAGATAGATAGATAGATAGATAGATAGATAGATAGATAGATAGATAGATACGCTCAAAGTCGCAGAAGTTCGCTAAGAAATGCTTCGCATTTAAAAACGCCAGGCCTGCGCTGAAACCGCAGCACAGTCACAGCGAAATTTTCACATTTCGCCACTACACCGCGCCGCATCTGCGGTACGAGACTATCTGCCGAGCGCTCGCGTGTTCCCTTTCATAAAGATGACGACTGTACATCGCGATCAAGACTCGTGACATACTTTAAAAATATTGTAATCTGAAGTTCGCGTTGAAGTCCGCAAGTGCGATTTATAGGATTACAACATCGATGTGGCTGGCAGCTTATCCTGCCCCAGGTTCATCAACGGTTATAGTGAAATCTGGATTACGCATTTTGATGCGCTTCCAGTTAGCTAAAAAATACCGTGGTGTTATTGGAGTTGTTCGTCCCTTAGTAAAGAACAAGTCGGGCTGCTCCAAAAAAACACTGCAGCAAGAGAAGTGATCCAATTACGATGTGCAGCTTAACTGTCTTTGCTCTAGAATGATTGGCAGTTGGGCGCGTTGGTATACGTTCATAATGTTGAAGCGCTACTAAGAACGGAGACTTTAGAAGAACACAGCGTCTTGTCCCGTGTTCTTCTGTAGTCCTTGTTCTATGTAGCGCTTCACCATCATGTCTTCACTTTGATGTTTGCTGTCTTGATTTTCTGCATGAATGACAACAGACGTATCAGTGAGACAAGATCAAAAGTAAAATGTCCAAGAAGAGCTCACACAGCATTCCTTATGCATTCGCCAGACTAGTAGAGCGCGATCCGTTGCGGCTGTTTTATCATAAGCGGCATCATCGGAGTTTGAGAGTTCACGTGAGGTGCTGTACGTGTTGTTGATGATTTTGCTGGTGATAACGAATCTTGGCTCAGCCCTTTGTAATGAATTGGACGCTTTAAGCGGCCCACTCGTTGCACAATTCACATGGTGTGGCACCTGGTGTGATTGTACGCTTCTGCCTCGCAATGAGACATCTGTTAACGTGACTGCTTGCCCGACATTACGACTACATACGGTAGGGGTCTCAAACACGTGGCCCGCTGACCTTTCGCTAGTGGCCCGGCCCGCGCGTGACTGTCTTCTTCCCATATTTGTGCCTTTGCTTTCTTAATAAGTATATGTTAATGAGCTAAACAGACATCACTGGTCCCAAGCATTTTTTGTGGGGCGTCCCATGCGTACACCATGTGTTGAAACATAACCGCGGAACAGAAAGTCCATATATCAGAACTGGCGTGTCACTCTTGAGGTTAGTATCGATATGTTTCTCGAATCCTCACGCCAAGCCGATTCAGAAATTACCCATATATGAGGTATGAGAAATGCCCTCTTTCAAATGGCAACGTTAGCTGACATGTTGTTCACGTTGTTTGATTCGACCACAATGAAATCCCACACGCAGTCGCTACTATGTAGTCCTTGCACATCATAGATAAATTTGCTTTCCAGTTCACTGAGAAATTTTCTCGTCACACTGGTACTTCTGGATCTGCAAAGAACTTTAGGCGCGAAATAGACAAGCACACAAGAATAGACACACAACGGACTGTTTGTTGGCTTTGCCTTGTGGAAGTTGACGACAGAGTCGTCCACTTCCACCTTAAACACCGCGCCGTGCGGATAGCGTAGATTTACTGTATATACTATATACAGTAATTCTAGGATAGCGCTCTGAGGAGCGCCCTTCGCGGGCGCTTGGGGAGCTAGCGCGCAAGCGCAGTGACAGCTGTAGGTGGAGCCTTTGCCGCGTCGTCTGCTAATGCGCGGTGAAGGTGAGAAATGATAGCGATGCCGATAGCCCTTCACGCAAACTGTTCATCACGCTCAGCGTTCTGCTTTCACAAGAGTGAGTGCTACTCCGGTTACCCACCTTCATTTTTACATTTTCCGAACTGTTTTTAACATAAAAAGCAGGTGGAATATGTTTTCCGAGCGGTCGTTTTCACGTGAAGTCCCCTTACCGCCTTGCGAGCCAGGTGCTCCTGTTACTTCTCGAACATGTCGGCAGGTGCCGCTATCCAACTAACAACTTTCAGGATTCTGCTCATGAGCATCAGATCATACTTCAAGCGAAGGCGGCGCGACTGTTCGGCTAACTACAAACGAAGGCTTATCTGCACATTTCAGATTAGAGCATATTATAATAAAAAAGATGCTCTGCATTTCAACACTAATGTAGAGACAACCGCGCATATCAGTAAAAGGTCACGTCATCGAACTCTTTTGCACCTTCGCCTTTAGGGGCGAAGCATCTTAGGGTCTCGGCTTGTCGGCGTGTCATGTCGTCGTCACGGTAAATCAAGTTGTCAAACAGTGGTCAAAACAGGTGTATAATTAGTCAAAACCGTTTCAGAATATACTAACATGATTTAAACTAATTTGAACTAGAGGAATATTCAAAATTTATTTGCATTACTTAACAGATATTGTTACATTCCGTCTCAAAATTAGTTTCAAATGCCAAGTTTTCTCCTGCAATGCATACTTAGTAGCATGTTGCGGTGTGTAACACTAAGACAACTTACGGCAAGTCTGCTTCTCATTTAAATGATTAAAACTGGTTCAACGCAAAGAGTGCGTCACCGCCTCAGCAAGGGTGTCATTGCTCCTCACATCGGCGCTTCTCCGGCACCTAATCAGCGCGCGCCGTGTGGAGGGAGAGAGAGTGAACGGCGCGCGTTGTCTCCGGAAACGCTTTTTCTGTGATGGAAGCTGAACTGTTAGCTCGCAAGGAGCGAGAACGCGCGCTTGCCCGCGAAAGACAACGCCGACGCAGGGCCGACGAACCTGAAGAACCGGCGCACACTGCATGCTTCGTATCTCCCCAGGTTTCACGGTAGTAGCTCAAACATTTGCCAAGCTTCGTTGCTTTTTTCCCGCGTAGGGCTCTAAAGCTTATTTTTCGCAATTTTAGTGAAGAAAAAATACAAATTCGCGTCTAATAAAAGAAACGAGGCTCATTTTAGCGAATATGATATACAATCCGTTAGTGCGATTACCTCGTTTCGAGTTTTGACTTTTGAGCGGTTGTCTGTCCCCCAGGCGAACCCCAGGTTGTCGACATTTTCGAAGCCCTCCACCACGGTGTCTCTCATAATCATATCATGGCAGTGGCACGTAAAAACCCGACCAATTACTATTATCACACACACACACACACACACACACACACACACACACACACACACACACACACACACACACACACACACACACACACACACACACACACACACCACACACACACACACACACACACACACACACACACACACGCACACGCACGCACACACACACACACACACACACGCACACGCACGCACACACACGCACGCACGCACACACACACACACACACACACACGCACACACACACACACACACACACACACACACACACACACACACACACACACACACACACACACAGCGCTCTACTGCCTCGGCCCCTGTACATTTTTAATCGGCTATTTCTGAAATAGACTTCGGGGAAATTTCCTATTCATTTATTTCTTATTTGGCATAAGGCCGTTGTACCCCAGGATAGTGCAGGCTGCCCCGACGTTATTTTTCTTTGCTTTTCTCCCTGGGGACAAACGCAGCATGCACACGCATGCAAAGCGTATTGTCGTTATTGATTGATTCAGATAAAGTTCGAAAAGATTTCGTGGAAGATCACTGTTTTGTTTTCGTAGAACACTTCTTGGGCACACAGAAATGACCCATGTTTTGCCTTGCTTAAACTGAACAGGTCAACATCCTGCTCCTGCGTCGATTGGCACTTGCTAAATCCCCACGCTTAACTTATGCAGAAGCAAAAACGAAGGCGCATATTGATTTTGTAGTTACTTAGACATGGGAGTGGCGCACTGGTATATGAGAGCTTGTTAAATGTCTATTGTATGGCAGATATAGCACCGCTTAATGTGGACGCACCCACGTTGACGCCTAGTGGCACATTTCCATACCGATGACTAACGCCCATAATCATGATTTGACCATTTCGGTAGCTGAAGTTATAAGGTAACCTGGGCACACAGCAATGAGGCCTGTTTTGCCTTGTTTAAACTGAACAGGTCAACATCCTGCTCCTGCGTGGATTGGCATTTGCTAAATCCCCATGCTTAATTTATGCAGAAGCAAAAACGAAGGCGCATATTGATTCTGTAGTTACTTAGGCATGGGAGCCATGTTATGGTGAATTCCGCGGAAAGATGACATCAACAAGCACATAGTAAGCACTGATACTCGCATGGATACTCGATATGCACTCCTTCAAAGTGTCGCGAAACGCCAAGGGAAACGCGAACAGCGTCGTGTCTTCTCTCCAGCCTGGCCGTTAATTCTCACTGGGCGAGCGGGGAACGCGGTGCGACAGCCAGGCGAGCGTCAGAGAGCTATTTTTCGATATGGATGGATGCCATGAGCGAGGCTTGGGCTAAAGCCGCCACCTCGCGGTGTGTTAAAGCGTTGACGATATTACACTTAACAGGACGGTCGTAGCAACAGCGCGTTTTTTTTCGAGCCTGGTGGCACACATGTCACCGCCCCCTTATAAAGGGGACGCTCACAGTATCCATCCATCCATCCATCCATCCATCCATCCATCCATCCATCCATCCAAGAGCACTGTGGGAGGATAGTGTGAAAGATAAAAGGCGCGTTCATGTAGCCTCCATTATGTGTTTTTCGGTAGCTCAGTGGGCTAAACGCCCGCCCAGCCATCGTCGAGGACCGAGAAGTCATAGGTTCGACTCCTGTCAACGGATCTTAGTTTTTTCTTTGCCATCTGATGACGTCACGCATTTCCGTGACGGAAATACGTCATGAAAGTGTGGGAGGACCCCGGTGTAAAACACTTTCATGTTAAAAAACCACAGTCACACAAAAAGAACAGGAAAGAGCAGATAAACACAAGATAAACACACGGGAAACACAGACAAAACAATGCTCCGCAGTTCGTACAGCTTTCACTTCCGGTGGCACAGGCTTTGATTTTTTTTCGCCTCTAATAGAGATTTCTCCACTAGCACACTACACTGACCCCTTGTCTTGCCTTTTACGCAGTGAACACGTCAACCTACTCATACTCTGCCGAATGACGCTCGCCAAAGCTTAATTCTCTATGACGCGTGAACGAATGTGAGAGTATAAACTCTGACCCTCAAGGACCGCAGGGTGATTCTGTGACTCGGGGCACACGTGCATGATTGATTAGTACGTCAGAGTATTTGACGCGGCAGCTGCAGAAAAAGAAAAGAAATCCGGGCACATGATGAAGCAAGTGATTTACGGCAGCAAACCGCGACAAAAGGTCAAACTGAAACAACACTGTAAAATGAACTGTAAACAAGCACCGAGCTCACAGTTTAACGAAAGGCAGCCATATACTGTATTTTTTGACGCGCTTGATAAAGACAAGGACACAATGAAACACACAGAAAAACACAAACATATCATTTTGTTTATCATTAGCATCCAGAAATACAATATGCTATCCGAACTAGCCTAAAAAGCAACACTCCTGACCGCAATATACGTAGATACTCTATTACGGATGCTCAAAAGGCCCGCCATCTTGGGCTTTCGGCGTTGCCAGTTTTGTAGCTGCGCCAACTAGAGAGAGAGAGAGAGAGAGAGAGAGAAATGTTATGCGGAAAGGCAGGGAGGTTAACCAGGTGCGCCAACTAAATGAACATCCGTCGAGGTGGTACAGTGGTTACGGTGTTCGGCTGCAGACTCGAAGGTCGCGGGTTCGATCCCGGCCGCGGCCATCGCATTTCGATGGAGGCGAAATGCTAGAGGTCGGTGTAATGTGCGAAGTTAGTTCACGTCAAAGAACACGACATGTTATAAACTTCCGGAACCCTCCCGTACGGCTTGCCTCATAATCATATCGTGGTTTTGTCTCGTAAAATCTGAGATATTAGCATTAAAACTAAATGAACAATGATGCACAGAGCTCTAGTATGCACATCAAAGCGACCGCGCTGATTTATTGCAAGTTTCATTACTTTGTGTATTTGAAGTGGCGGATGAAATAGTAACGTTATACGTTTGGCAGTTGCGAGATGTTATTCCTTGCTCCATTTGCGATATACATTTTAAGTAGGGTGTCCCGTTGATCATGTTTTCCGATAAAATGCTTTCCTCAGAAGAGTGAGCGCGACTGTAAATAAGTTTCAAGCGTACAATGCCATTATTAGTCCTAAATTGGATCATCATCCGTTATGTGGGATCCGTATAGCAAGAAAAAAAAAATGCGAAATGCTTTTACTGACGGCTGCAACATAAAGCAATCAGATTTATATTGATTTAATATGGAAGGCTAGATTCTCCAACTAAACTCATGATCGCCCATAGCTTCCCCACATTAGCTCTACGCAGAAAAATCAGTCGACTAATATTGTTGCGTAATACTTTGACTGGAAAACTTAGTGTATCTGTAACGTCGTACTTCAAATCTATTACGTGAAGAACAACACGCAGCACTAACAAACACTCCCTACAACCAATCTTTGTCAAAACAGAAGCATATAGTTTTATTCCGCGCACAGTTTAGAACTGGAACTTTTTAACTGAGCTTTTGCGAGGCTGCTAACTTTCACGAAGCACTTGAACTTCAATTCTTGTGTTGAATGTGGTGTTTTAGAATTGTTGCATTAGTTGTCGTGTAAGCATTGTAAATTATTCATGTGTTGTTCATTTGTATCATTGCATTGTAATTCCATTCCTGCGAGGGCCACGTTGGTCTGCAGTATTGTGAAGTAAAATAAATAAATAAATAAATAAATAAATAAATAAATAAATAAATAAATAAATAAATAAATAAATAAATAAATAAATACTGTGCGTAAGGTATTTTGAAACTTTGGTGGAGCGATACTCTCAATATGATCTGGGCAACACGGTGGAATCACGACTGAGGTTGCCGTTTATTTATATATTTACTTATCTATCAATACATTATTTATTTACCCATCTATAAATAAATAAATAAATAAATAAATAAATAAATAAATAAATAAATAAATAAACGGTGTAAACCACTCAGATGGCGATAGAAGCAGAGGAGCCGTAGCGACACTCTGCAAAAATATTACCATACCCATTGGTGAGTCTGGCCTTTCGATTTGGTACGTCATCTTGCTTCATTTAAGCAGACAACTTACAGTTACCATTAGTATGGTAGATCCTTTATTGACACTCCCGTTCGTAGGCTTGCGCAAGCTGTTGATCTCGCATAAGGGCATGCGAAGGCCAGTCGATCTTATGGAAGAGCAGCACTAGCCGAGCCAGCTCATCCTGAAAATATTCAGGCCAGCATGAATGGCCCTGTAGTCCTTCGCCCACTACAAAGGCGTGCGCATGGTCCCCAATATGGGAAGGGGGTGGGGCATAGTCGGGAAGTTTCGCCGCTCCACTGTCTCATGCCGCATGGTCACAAAGTTGTCAATACAGGCCTAGAACGAGGCTAACAATACTCAAAACTAGTGAAAAATAAGCTAACGAGGTCTAAAATAATATTAACAGAGAAATGAGCAAGAATCAATCGCAACAGTTGAACTAAAATCACAAAATACACTTCTCAAACGTCCGGCTGATACGCGCTCCGCTCAAGGGAAGGCGCGATGGCCAAGGGAATCGCTGGGTTGCTCGTTCTGCGCACTTCCTCAGGTTTCAAGGTAGGTGAGCTGCACTAAGCGCAGGATTTCAAACTACACTGAGACCTACAGAAAAACGACATTAGCGCAGGATATAGCGATGTAGTTAGAACTACAGCAGGGCATACACAAGAAAGAAATTAGCGCAGGATGCAGCACGAGATTTAAAACTACACCAAGTGCACAAGAACTGCATTAGTGCTACATTAACCGCAGAATTAGCGCTGGATTAGAACAGAGTTTGCGCTACACTTTCACCACTGCCCCGTGCTACCCTTCTGTGTAACAGCCTTCTAGATACCATTCCTTCGCTCAGAAATGATGCCTTTTATGGCGACAGTTCCTAGTTACATAGGGCTATAGCAAAGAGATTGACCTATCGCTTCCAATGAATAGCGCTATAACCGTTTTATTGAAAGTCCCATAAATAAAAAGAAACCTTATATACAAATGCTGCAATGCTTCTAGTTAATGTTTATATACGCTAAATGGGTTAATAAGGGTTACGTTGAGTAAAAAAATATTTAGTCATCATCGTGGATACTTTATTTGACATTTCATCGCCGTGGTTGGCCCAGGTCGAGCAAGCTTAGACATCTTGCCGTGACTGGCGCAGGTCGAACAAGCTATTGACATTTCATCACCATGGTTGGCCCAGGTCCAGCAAGTTTTCACATTTCCTTGCCATGACTGGCCACGGTAGAGCAACTTTTACATTTCCTTGCCTTGATAGGCCCAGGTCGAGTGAGTTTTCACATTTCCTTGCCACGAATGGCCCAGATAGAGCAATTTTCTTACATTTTCTTGCGTGATTGGCCCAGATCGAGCAAGTTTTCACATTTCCTTGCCACGGCGGGCCCAGGTCAAAGAAGTTCTCACATTTCCTTGTCATAATAGGCGCAGGTCACTGTAGTTTTCACATTTCCTTGCGATGATTGGCCCAAGTAGAGCAAGTTTTCAAACTTCCTTGGCATCATTGGCCAAGGTAGAGCAAGCTTTCACATTTCTTTGCCATGATTGGCCCAGGTAGAGCAGTTTCTCCCACTTCCTTGCCATAATTGGCCAATGTAGAGCAAGACTTCATATTTCCTTGCCATGATAGGCCCAGGTGAAGCAAGTTTTGACATTTCTTTGCCTAGATTGGTCGTTATCGAGCAAACTTTCACATTTCTTTGCCATGATTGGGCGAGGTTGAGGAAGCTTTCATATTCATTTTCATGCATGGCCCAGGCCGAGCAAGTTTTCAGATTTCCTTGCCATGATTGACCCAGGTCGAGCAAGTTTTCACACTTCTTTGCCACGATTGGCCCAGGTAGACCAAGTTCTCATTTCGGCCAATGATTGACCTTGAGAGAGCATGTTTTTGACATTTACTTGCCATGAATGGCCCAGGTAGAGCAAGTTTTTGACATTTCCTTGCAATTATTGGCCCAGGGAAAGCATGTTTTCACATTTGTTTGCCATGATTGGCCCAGTTCAAGCAAGCATTGATTAACATAGGTCGTGCGAGATTTTGACATTTCAACGCTGTGACTGGCCCCGGTCCAGCAAGTTAGAGACGGTATCGCCGTCGTACAAGGTGCGTCGTCGTTTTCACACACACCACGTGGCATAGCTATAGATAAAGTAGTATGTACGATTGTAAAATTCATGGTTACTGATGATGTCACTATTGTGGTTCTTGCCTTAGGCTTGTCCAGTACCTATATCAACACAAAAGTCTGCGTAGAACGACCGAAGTGACAATCGGTACATTGGTGTCAAGCAGTCATCGTCAGCGTAGCCTGGCTGCAATCATCATTCACACGGTCGCGTTACAAACAAAGCACTTCGTCTTGCAGCAACGCGTTGGTTTTCCTGACATGGAACAATGCTTTGCAGCCAAATACGAGTAAATATACTTCGTATAACATGGATTTCCACACCGTGTGGCATCTGCTGTGTTTAGTTTGTCTCTGACAAGCTTCAAATTCTATAGAGGACCTTCAACCAAGAATCCTAGTGCTTCCAGGAAAAAATGTAAAGGGTTTTTATCTATAATTCTTCCAACTGCAAACAGAGTATCTGTTCACATTAATAAGCAGCCATGGTTTATGAAGAATAGGAATTCAAAGATACCAGATGTGCATAGCTAGAAGCTGTCTTCAAGAGAAAATTTGGCCGCGTATCTGCGTGCTTCGCTGCAAATGTCGAAAGACGATAGTCTTCTGCCGGCCGTTTCTGCGCCGTTTCAGCGCAGCCTAAGAAACACTAACATTTTTGGCGCAGCCCAAGAAACACTAGGGTCTTTAGAAATACATATCTATGTGTCTTCTAGTAAAGGAGCACACCACCTAATACTTACGTATTGATGTTGAGCCTCAGATATGCGTAATATTTGCTTTTTGATCGACAATGTTCACAAGTATGAACTCAGCTACCAGTTCAATATCGCTGAGCGTTCAGCAAGTGCTTAAACTTTGGCTGGGTAGCTGAATCGTGTGACAGACAGACAGGAAGACAGACCAAAATTTTTGCGTTTAAGTTACCCAAGAAAGTCTATCGTCACAGAAATACGTAAGCAAAATGAACGCCATCAGATGGCAAAGAAAAAAAAAACTAGAAGAGAAAGCTCCGTTGACAGGAGTCGAACCCATGACCTCTTGGTCCGCGACCGATGACTGGCGGGCATTTAGCCCACCGAGCTACCGCCGAACTTTATTTTGCTTTATTGAGCTACCGCCAAGCACATAACGGAGGCTACATGAACGCGCGTTTTATGTTTAACACAAAGTTGCTCTCACAGTGCTCTTCGATATATGTATGGATGCTATGAGCGTCCCCTTTGTAACGTTGCTGCGACCGTCCCATTCGGCGCGTTTCCAATAGGAGAAGTGTAACTTCGTACGCTTTAACACACCGCGAGGTGGCGGCTTTAGCCCATCCATCCATATCGAAAAAATTGTAGTGGCTTAGCTCGGCTTAGCTTAGCGTGAGTTAAGTTTCAGCTGATTATTCTATAACCCGTGCCACGGTTTCATCCCACTCAGGCGGCGCCGCTAAAGTCAACGTTTCACGCATGGCACTACTTAGCGGCGTCAAGTCTTTCATGTGCCACAGTCTTTCACACACGTCGCACACATATCCAAACGGATTGTTTACGAAGTCTGTCTCGAAAGCCCATATCTCGAAAGCCACATACGGACAGGAATCCGTATGCGGCTTTGTGGGTTCATGCTACGAATTGTGGTTTGGTCTATTTCCATTTTTTATGTTACAGATTGTTTTGAACTGTGTGACTGGGCGATATGGTAAAAGAAAACTTGCTTCATCCTTACAAGAACGGAAATCTGGGCGAGTTTGTAAGAAGCTATCGCCTCGTGGTTATGTTCCTGGCTTGTGTCAACGTATTTTTTGCGCTACCTGCTCTATGTTGCTTCATCCCTCGCACTGAGCACGAGAAAGAACACGAGATAATGCCGTGCTAATGAGAAGCAATGTGGAAACGAATCCCAAGAATGGGGCCAGAACACGCATCTAGTTTTTGCATCACCGTCAGTGATCGGCGCTAAACAAAAGACTGCGACGGTACTTTCTTGTCGGATAACAGTGCAAGTGAACATAGCGACAACGTCTTGAAGATGCCTACAGCTACGCTGCTGCTCAACGTGTTTTATAGTGGAGCTGATATGCTCGAGGTTGGCCGTGTGTGGTGGATAGAAAATTATCACCATCATGAACTGGCACGCGCTTTTCTTCATCACTGTCGTACTTTTCTTCCTCTTCCGCTTCGCTTCCTGAACACGTACGCACATTTCTCCGGCGTTGTAGGATTCGAAGAATTTCTGTGGCACGTGCGTTATTGCCCGTGGACGGCTCCTTCGTTTTTAGTGGACAAGTGGTGAGTGGTGGAGCTCGCTCAATTTCTGTGGCACATGCGCGCTAGGAGTTTTTACAGCAGAGCTGTTATGCTCGAGTTTGGCGATGTGTCGCAGACAGAAAATTATCATCATCATAAACCGACACCCGCTCACTTCTACATTGTCATCTTCTGCTTTGCTCCCAGAACATTTCTCCGGCGTGGGCTGCAATAACTCTGATGGGCCAGAGAACGAGTACAGAGAAAGAGAGAGAAAGAAATAAATAAAATTAAAGATAAGGAAAGAAAGAAATTATTGGCGGCAGAATTTATAATAACACGGAGGGAAAGTCATTAGCATAGAGTGAAAAGACAATGCGCCTAATAACTGAGTTTTGGTACTCCTGACACTACTGATTCAGTTGAGGACACAACAGTATCATTACTCGTTGCTGTTGGTCGGAAAGGTAGCATTTAAGAAGTTGATGACTTCCGTCTCTAAAGTCATAGTCGTGAAACTTAGTTAACATTATGTTGTGGTTAACGAAATCGAAGGCTTTCCTTATGTCTAGGAAAACTACGACGGCTAGCTTTTGTTGTTTAGGACTTTTGCTGTGTTTTCTACAGCAAAATCACTGCTAATGGGCAATGAGAAACAGAAGATAGATTAGACACTGAAACCCGCAGTCCGCTTTTAGTTAACGTGCAAGCTGCGAATCTTCATTGCTCAACTACACACAAGAGATATCTCTCACCGGCACTACATTGCAGGTCAAGATCCAGTGCCTATGTATACGGGACGGCCGGTGAACGGTGGTGAAGCGCGAGCAGTCGGTTTTTTCAATCGGGAAACTCTCTAGCAGACGCTGCCTACGTCGACGTTGTCTCTCGCAAGCGAGGGCGCGTTCTCGTTCCTTGCGAGCTGGTAGTCCAGCGTTAATCGCAGAAGAGGAGGAGGAGAGGTTGAGGAAAGGAAAAGGCGCAACTTCTGCAACCCTAATTGGGAGCACGGCTCAGCGCCTTCATCGCAGAAGAAGCGTTTGCGTTTCCATAGTAGGCCCTCCATTTCGAAAAACAATTCCCGCGCTTCTTTCCTTCGCCGGACCAATTCCCCTCGTACGCGCAGTGACGCGAACTTGCCCATGGGCAACTTGTACCACTGAGCTCGTCGATTGGTCTAAACAATGTCTCAAAAGTTAACGTCAGTTCCTGGGTGTGTCCAGATAAGATCGAACACGAAGTCCCGGTCACCATTCCCGATTGTGATGAAATTTACTGTAGGTCTAGGCATTACACCCAGAGCAATAGTTTCGCAGTTAGTTTCGCGAAAAAAAATGTTGTTCTCCTGAAAAAAAAATATACAACTTTTGGCCGCAAAAAACGCTTTTCCGTCAATTTCGCGATTTCTGAATTTTGAGCGCACCTAGGGAAAAAACGGTGCACTTCTTCTTTACAATATTTATTTCTCTTAAAGTACAAGTGAAATACAGTCTTATGAGTCTATTATTTCCCTTGCTTGTCGAAGCACATTTGAATAAAAAAATCACAAACTTGGCAAATTGCACAAAATACCTCTATTTCAGGAATTTATTGCTGCAAGCGAGTTAAAGTGAGGATAATAAAAATCGGTAAATATTAACTTTGATACTTTCACTCTCTTTTAAAATAATTTGCGTGGTTTTATCGCGCTCCGCTTCACTCGATAATTGGGCTGAAACGTAAGTGATTTACCAAAAACGCCGAACTTTGAAAATGATTTTCTCAAAAAGGCCATTTTTAATTTTTTTTTTAAATCCCTCTGATTGAAGTCAAGGACGTCATCTACCATTGTGCAGAAAAAAACGTTGCATTATTTTGGTTGCTAACAAGTTATAGTGCGTCAAATGTGACCATGCCAGCCTAGCGGCCGCGTCGTTCGTTCTGGGCTGAAACTCGGATATAAGATGCTAAAAATACTTGTACGTGACATAATCACAAATCAGTAGCTCCACAACAACAAATGCACAGGCCGGTGTCATGGTTCAGCAAGCTTTGTCTTGCGATCAGTCGCTTGACAAACCCGCAGCAGCGGCCGCTCGATGCTTCGGGCGCTGACATTACATGAGTGCCGCTTCGACTGCGGATGAGCTCCTCTTGAGCGCCAAACTACGCTCAGAGGACAAACGAGAGAAGGAATGCATCACTGTGAAAGTTAAAGGCCGTTAAGTGCCAACAAATGTCATAGTATGCAACGAAAACTCTGCCGGCGATTGCTGGCAGAGTCTCTGCTGGACACACCCTCCTGTTCCCACCCACCGTTACGAAACTGCGCCTTGTTTCTTGGCCCTGCGGTGACAACCCAACAACTGCGGCCACGCAGTTGTTGGGTTGTCGCGCGTATATTTCTCACACTGCATAGCAGCTGCACGCACTTCGCCTTCGACATGAGCAACACGTGGAGGAACAGGAAGGAAGCGTTGTCGGCTGCAAATCGAGCGGAGAGAGGGGGAATCTCCGGTAGATCGGACGGGTCGCGCTTGCTTGGTTTTCACATTGCATGCGCGGCAAGCGGGGTTAATTCTTTTCTCTCGCGCCCCTTCTTCGTCTTGGGAAGCAAGCACGCATTACTGCTGCATTGTGAACTGTCACAAAGGTTTAAAAATACCGAAGAACCGAAAACTGCCCGTCAAGTTACGAAGCACGTGCGACAATGGAAACAATAAACCAGGAGCCGCAGCAAGCGAAAGTGCATTGCGAGTGATCGAGCTCGCCGATAACGTGAATCGGTGACGTCGTGTCACGTTGCCGAAGTGGGCGGAGACACGACGACGGGCAACGCCTTCTCCTCCCTGTGGCGGAGAAGGGTGGCGAGGCCGCGCGAAAATTTGAAACCAGCTGAAACGGATGTTCTAAACCCTGTAACTTCCATATTAGGGTCTTTTAGCAAGTTACGGAAATACGGTATGCAAATACGGTAAGGCAGTACGGTACCACTCCTCCTTTCCCGGTCGTTGAGCGGCGAAAGCACAACCAGCGGGAAAGGAGGAACGCTACCGTACTGCCTTACCGTATTTGCGTACCGTATTTCCGTAACTTGCTAAAATACTCTATTATAGTACGTATTTGGAAAATTCTTGCGGCAGCATGTTCACATAGCAAAAGTGCGCATATTTCTCTTCATTACAATTTTTGGACCTCGGGGTTATTTACTGGCCCTTTAACAGTACTTAACACGCTCTGAAAGGGGTGTGAAGAAAGAGTTCTATTACAATTGCAATAAAAACGCCACTCGCTCCCATATAAAAATACATGCTCACTTGTTGCGCTCCTCTATTTATAAGACGGCATGAAAAACAGTGTTGCGTTTACCTGGCAGTAAATAAATAACTTGTGATTTCTTTTGAGGGTAGAAGTACACTTCTTGTGAAAAAAATATTTGTTTTCTCATTTTTTCTGAGTTTAGGAATATATGGAATAAACACCTCCGCCGTTAAAAGATTATGACAACTGTCGTGGAAGCCCTGTAGCTATTCATATTCCTGTTACTATTATTATTATTATTACTACCATTCTCAGACTACGCTCCACTAAAACACAACAGTGACTATGCCTTTGGTCGCACAGATTAAGCGGGTGAGCATCTTCCATTTATACGACATTTAATTTTCACTGAAGCTGCAGGCTTCATGTTTGTTCACGAATCGGCAAATGAATGCGGCATTCTTGCTGTCGTGTGGCTGCCACTTCTTGGAGTTCTTGGAAGCAGTCCTTGTCTGTGTTTTCTTCGTTAGTCTCAGCGCAGATATGGTAGATCGATAAGGCTTTTCCTCGGGACTTCTCCAGGAAAGCCTGAAAAATAACAACGTGGCTTTGCGGCCACGTCGTTTGCCGAAAGGGCACAGTAAAACAGAATTACAAGAAGGAACGAACTAACGGCAGTACGTAGCGAACACAATGCGCACATCTTTCGAGAAGCGTCGTCTGTCCCATGCAAGTTCAAGGAAAAGGACAGTGATGATGCACACGTCAACAAATGCATTTTGTTTAAACAACATGCTACTTGACGTCCACTTTCTCCGAAATTATTGACGCATAGAGCTGCACAGGCGTTGTCGTACTTGTTTCTTGTTTGCTTAGAGGCCTGTTTACTCTTGCAGCTGAGACTGCCTTGATTTTTGAGACATGAGCTTTTCACGAGCTTTGCACGTGCTTTGCACGAGCTTTGCACGAGCCTGCAGCTGAGACTGCCTTGATTTTTGAGACACGAGCTTTCAATACCAAATCTTGCATCGAATAACTTCAGTAAGCAAAGCCAACATAATTGTTCGTGGGAGGTGGTAGCAGGGGAGTCCGGATATAAATTTGTTATGCGTTGTAAATGGTCACAAATCAGTTACAGTTTGGTCAACTGAGAAGGTCCTAAATGAGAAGCAGATAGACGACGATTGAATCAGATATACAATATGAGATCAGGCGCAGTATCAAAGAAAAGAACACCGCGTCACCAGGAGCGTACGAACAGGGCCCCTATGATTGCTGAAGGAGTGGTGTGTGAATCTACAGTATTGCAAACCATTTCTAGCTATTTTGCTCAATCAACCATGGTTGAATGACCAAAATAGCAATTTGTGTGGTCTCATTCTGGAGAGGCAATTGGCTGCCTCATTCAACGACCGAATGCTATTGCGTTGAAGTGAATATTCAAATACAGTTCATCAAGAACTAATTCACATACTGAGCAACCATCACTTAACTACACAACAATCCTCTACAGCAGAGAGGACTGGCACTACGCTTTCCACATGCGATGTGGAACAAGTGTTGTGCGTTATCATATGTTCAAAACGAATGAACGTTAGAGAAGTCTGGGTAGTGAATTATCGAATAAAATTTAAGTCGAGTAGCAAAGATTGCTCGATTCATTTTCGATCAGCGCCGTGAGTATAGGTAGGACGTCACTTAGTCCAGACGTAAAACAAAGACGATTTCAGCAGTGTGTACTTGACCGGGGAGCAAGCATTTGACGCAGCTTGGCTGATTTTCGCAATCCGTTTTGGTGCTATTTGCGAATTACTTAGCATCAACACACTAGCGAAAGTGACAGAACGAGCGGTGGTGTTGATCATTTTATTTACGAAACACGTTTGTACAGTTCTGCGTTCAACATTGGCGTAGCCAGGGTTGGGGATTCGGGGGTGTTCGAACCCCTCCCGAAATTTTTCAATTTTGCAGGTGCATATATTTTGCACTGCTTACATTCATGTTCAACGGCCACTGTCGCTGACCCGAGCGTCGCATATATTGAAACAGACATAAAAAAAGATGCTTGAAAGCTGGGAATACTGATTTAAAAAGAGCTATTTTATGTCTGACTGACGCAATTAAATTAAGACACAACAAAAACAGACATATAATAAATGCAAAAAGGACGACGATTTGTTAAGAAATTAATGTTTTCTTATATGAGGACTGTTAGGTGCAATTCTGGCAATTTTTACATATGCAACGACATTATCCCAATTGTACAGCAAGGCGTCTCATCACTGCCAAAATACGCTTCCATTCATTTGAAGTGCACATGTCTGAAGGAATATATTCGGAGAGCAGGCGGAACGTAGTTTAACAATAAATGTGGAAACTGCGGATACAACAGCGAATTAATGTCATCTCCACATTCAGAATTGTACCTCCTGTCACTGAGACTGAGCTCGTACGGTGAGATGGAACGCTCGACGTCGACAGATGTTATTGAAGTATAATAGTTGTGCTCGGGAACATATTCACTGGCTTCATTTCAAAATGTTAACAGCGCATACAACGATTAGGAAGGGACGAGACAACAGAGGTAAAGAGCGCTGTTTACAGCGCTCTTTACCTCTGTTGTTTCGTCCCTTCCTAATCGTTCTATGCGCTGTTAACATTTTGAAATGAATCCACACCAACTTGCCCAAGCGTCAACCCTTGCAAACTATATTCACTGGCTTAACCGACACTGGGATCCTAGAGTGCTCACGATCAAGGACTCATGAAACGTCTTTAAGGACCGCAAATTCCTCGTTCTTTTCACGACTGCCTGCCTTTGTTTCTCGGCTTTCCAGAAGGACGGTGGCAGTTACCAGGAAGTAAAGAGCAGGGGTTCTCGACCGCCCTTATCGTCAATAACCTGCACGGCCATAACTAACCTGCACGGTCATAACTCTGCACTTGAAAGGTTGAAATGCACGCCAGAGGTTAGAGATGATTGATATACCCGTATTGTGTACTGTCGTCTGGTCGCAGACATCTCCCCGATCAGTCAACGCGGCCACGTGCATTCTTAAGGAGGGACTGCGATTTGCAGGGCACAGAGGTAACGGCAGGTTGTCAAGAGAGGCGATCATCGATTATTAATCCCAGGAAGCAGTATTGTTATAACCATTGTGCTGGTGTATTTCCGCGAGGCACAGCCGCGGCTTGTGCGTCGACGAGGGCGCTGCCCAGGATGTTAAGCGATTGCGGCTGGCTTAGCAGGTGAAATCTGCGGGCCAACTTCCTCGAAGTACTCTGAAGTCGCATTAAGTTCACCACGATTAGACAAGCACGTTAACCATCGTGTGAAGGGCCGCTGATCCCCAGCGCTATGACATGTGCATAGACGGCTATGCCTACTAAAAGGTCGCATTCTTGAGGCAATCGGCTTGGAAGACATGTAAATACGCTGTTGAAGAGAAGCGGCGATAGAACTCTGTCCTGCGGGACACCGCACTTATAGAGCGAGATTGTCTTGTTGCTGCTCAAACGCGCACTTTTGCGCTTCCATAAAGAATTGCGCACAAAGTGAAGCCAACAACCCGCGATTTCCTCACTATTAGGCGCAAAGATAATCGCCATATGTGGAACCACATCGAGAGTTTCTGCATGTCAGTGAATAGCACATGTGCAGAGCGCCTGTTTTCTCGAGCATATTCGAATTTGCCGCCTAGTTTGATGTCTCAGTTGGAGCGGGACCATTGTGTTGCCCCCGCTTTCCAAGTACTCAACATTGGAATGTCGGAACGTTCGAGCTTCCAATCAGTACGCGACGAAGGTGCTGCTGAAATTTCTGCCACGCTGAACGACTATAACACTCCCGTGCTGTAGTAATATATATATATATATATATATATATATATATATATATATATATATATATATATATATATATATATATATATATATATATATATATATATTGTGTGTGTGTGTGTGTGTTTTAGAGACATATTGTAACTTCGCATGTGGCGCAGAAGTCTCCTTGCAGGCTATCCAGAGAGAGGACAGCTTGAGCCTTCCTTACTGTAGCACTCTCGTCACCTAAAAAGCTGTTAATGTCGACCATCATGTCGGAAAAGTAGCAGGTGTAATACTCAATACCTTCTAGCCATGTTCGCCAACGTGTGAAAATGGGCTATGGCGACATGGCTACGTACGGCATCTCCTTGAACGAGCGCACGGGAGAAGGTGCCTTTAGGAACACGGCCTTGGCTTTTGTTTTCCGGGAGTTTGTTGAATTAGAGGAGTACGTTGAGCCCCATACATTTCCGAGCAGTCAGTGATACCTGGTAACATGAATAACGGTCTCAAGCTGCACTCGAAAGCGAAAATTGAGGCTAAATAGTGTTCATATAGGCGCCAATTTTGATGTAGGCATTTATAGACATTTACGTGCATTTAGGCATGAATGCCCAAAATAGGCATTTACAGTCACTATAAAAACACTATAAAAGCCATTCTTATCCTCTAATTCACGCTCATATATCAAAGTGGCTCGATAGCAGGGCAAGGAACAATATAGGCATTTGCCTAAAATCCGGTCTCTACACATGAGCCGAGCAGGCTGCACCTTAGGAACGCCAGCGCTTCCTTGCCTGTGAACGCCAGCGTCGCCTAAGGCTAATTCGTCTGTTGAGCCAGCGAAGCGACAGCACCGGGAGTTAGATACATATTTATGGAAGAGAGAAGCGGAAACGAAACGCCAGCGCCGATAGTTAGACGCACCGTGCTCGGAGCAGCAAACAGTAGAAAAACAGTAGAAAGGAGACCATAGAACAGAAAATACATAACAGCAAAATAAATCAGATGACCACAAGAAAGAACAAAAAAAGGATAGAAAATATCTTGCGGAAGGAACTTATAATGCTTCAGCATGATGTTCAGGAACACCTTGAGTTCATTTGAGTACCTTTATATCTTTCGAGATCTCGAACACCGTTGGAAATTTCGGGGATCGCGCTTCTGATGTCTTGGAGGAGCAAGAGCAACTTGAAAGGCGACCGCTCCGCGCCGGCTCTGCAAACTTTGATTCGCGTTCTGCCTTCGCAGCGGCCCCTGGCGTTCCTACACTGCTCTGTGTGACGTCTACCACTGCGACGAACGGAGCCATTTTTGCGCAGTGGTGGTTGTGATGCTTATCCGTTGATTAAGTGGAATTACTACTGGAAACTCAGCCAGTTGGTACGCATTCGCCTTTTAGTTGGGGCAGTGATCACAAAGACGATGAGAAAGTTGCCAGTCAGCGCCTGTCTTGTGTATTTCTTAAACTTGATTTTCGTCTTTGTGGCTGCAGCAACTAAGGAATCGTAAAATGACGTCAAAAGCAAACTTTGACTGCAAATTAGCGAACAGTGCAGTTGCTAAATACTTTCAGAAAAAAAAGATTAACCTGTCAAGCGTAATCTGAAGTCGCACTGCTGTGTACCAGCGTGGATAATTACCAGCGCAGCGCCCATGCGTGATCTTTTTTTTACCCCGAGGCTTATACCCCTGTCACACGTCAAATCTAATGTCATTTACAACAAATGACATTAGGTGAACTTAAGGTCATTATACCTGTCTGCTGTCACACGACGAAAACAAATATTTTAAAATGATGACCATAACGGTAGTCCTCCTGAGCCGTGACTTCGGGGCAAATAAAAATCTATTGAAGCTTGCATGTCAGATTTTATACCGACAGGATTTATCATAATTGGAGGTACGGCCTACAAACACGGGCACAAGAAAAGAGAAGAAGACAACGCAAACGTCGTTTGCCTGTGGCGTTTCTGCTCACCGTGTCCGTCGTTTGCACGCTTTCACTATTCAATTGAGCGAAGCTTGCCATAACTCACCGAGTTCGGTGGCGTCCTACGTAAAACACTCGCGGTCGGCGAGTGTAAAGAAATGTGGCCTTGGAAGATGCGCCGGTCACATATCATTTGTAAGCGCCGTTTTCCAGTACTTGACGCCGACTCGATCGAATATTTGTTGGCGATTAGCCGTTTCTGATTGCGCAATCTGATCTTTTAGCCAAGTTATTTCACGTTGCCAAATTTCATTGTTGCCTGGATATGAATTCGTGATGGTCGTTGCGGCCTGTTGTAACTGAAGAGTTGCGCTGCTAAGCACGTGGATGAAGGTCCAATTCTGGGCATGGAGGAAGGAAGCAGTTAGGAGGGAGCATTGCGCAGTGCGATAGAGAGATAGATAGAAACCTAGAAAGAAACAAGAAAAGCAAGCAAGAAAGAAAAGTAGTACGTCAGGCACGCACATGCCGTACTTCTCTTGCCCCCATTTTCCCGGTAGCGGAAGGGCTTCTGAATTGATCTTATGAAAAACAACGCGACTGAAAAAGACGAAAAGTCTTAAAGCACACGAACACAAGTGTGGTTTGCGTGTGTTCGTGTGTTCAGTCTTTTCGTCTCTTTCCGTCGCCGTTTTTCGTAATAACGGATCCGTACAAGCTTTCCCGATTGTCAGTGCTACTTTCCACGCCTTATTTTATTTCATCGTGGTCTATACATAATGAAAGAAAGAAACGAAATTGTAAGGGCTCGTTTTTTCTTTGTGAGACACAACATTAGTGAGAACTAACAGACAACCAAGCCAAGGAAAGCATAGGGGATGTTATTTGTAGTAATTGCAATACAAATGTCAAGAAAGTAAAGAAAAAGATAACTTGCCGCCGGCAGGAACGGAACTTGCAACCTCCGAATAACGCGTCCGATGTTCTGCCAGCTGAGCTACAGCGGCGTTCATCCCCCCATCCACTTTACGGGGTAAGATTGTGCATTTAAATTTGGGCGTGTTAGCGCGGCTAGTAGCCATGACGGCGAGTGTGGAACACTCTTTTTCTGCTTGCTGGCATTACGAAGCACGTGATCTGTTTACAAGCTGGCAGCTGATATTGTAGCTCGGTATATCAATTTCTCCTTTGCTATTTGCCCGGCGCCATGGCAGAATACAACAGATAGTAGTACTTTGAGGGTACGTTCACGGGACGTAAAATGAATAACTGTTACGAGAGATATAACCTCAATATGAGGAAGAGTGATAAATCAGCCGATAATATGCTTTACGTTATGTTCCTTCTGTAATGGTCGAACGACGATGCGATGACGTTTTTTAAGCAAGAATCACATCTTGATAGATTGAGGCAGTAAAGTGTTACGTTGTCGTACAATCTGCCGGGTCTGAAAAAGCATTTAGTCGCACACGTTGACGGGGGCAGGCTTGCAAGCTTGGTTTTCTGACGCATACTTTCTTACTCAGTGCTACAAATTCTTCCACTTGTTTGACATTATCAATATTTCGTAAAACAAAGCTTTAAGAATAAGCGACGTCTCTTGTCGTTAATGTGTGCAGCGGTTCAGACATAATCGGATGAATGTGAGCCGCCTTAATAGCCCGATAGGTTTGTTTACGCCTTCAAAATTCATGCTCAACGTTCGATGAGCCTCTGTATGTTCACCCTCGCATGTTATAGGGGATTTACGCACATGTGTTGCCTTGAAGAAGTGCTGGTTTTTGCGGTACCAATTCCTTTCGAACTTCAGTCTTTGTCGCCGGCGAACGACATGCTTAAAGTCGCTGTTTTTCCGCACGCACGCACGCACGCACGCACGCACGCACACACACACACACACACACACACACACACACACACACACACACACACACACACACACACACACACACACACACACACACACACACGCACGCACACACACGCACGCACGCACGCACGACCGCACTGGTGGAATATCGATGCTGTGGTCTTGTTTAATTCAGCATAGTTTAACTTGGGAGCCGTGCAAAGTAGCCTAACCTCAGGCGATGCGCCTCAGGAGCAGGATAGAGCTTACCATTATTTTAATAGCTGAAAATAACATACAAGTAGTATACACAGTTGCTTTGCCAAGACGCACACATTACAACGACTCAAAGCAAGGAACATCGCAAACAAGGAAAATAAGCGTGTACCCAGAAAGGAAACTATATGACAGTAGAAGCACACGTTAATACTGTATAGTTTTAGAATAGGGTACACAGACCTTGCATGCATTGGGTACGCACGCTCGTATCAAGAAATAGCGTGCATACCCAAGAGGTTAGCGTGTGACGCATGCACACTTGCGGCAACCTAAGGCGATCGCGTACACAAAGCTTTCGGTATACAGTATTCTGAAACTGTCTGTAGTGTCGTTCTGACGTGAAGAAAACGGCAGATGCTCGCCAATTGAAATATCAGAGACCGGCTCTAAAGCTGACCATAGCTGCTACAGCGTCATAGGCTGCGTCATGAAGCGATGCTGTCGCGAGATTTCGTGCGGTAGCAATAATGCAGCGGAACCTTCTTTTTGTTTTGTTTAAGTGAAGCATGTCATCTCATAGCTAGGAGCTTAGTTCATTTCTACTTTCACTGATTTTGTTGTAATCATTTTGTTTGCCGTGAGAATATAAAAGAAAAAAAATGGCCGCGTATCTGCGTGCTTTGCTGCAAATGTCGTCGAAAGACGATAGTCTTCTGCCATTTATGTTTTGCCTTGCCTCAGACAGCGCCTCCTCTATGTTGAATCTGCCGCATCTGGCTGGCATTGATGAAATAGAGGAGACGCTGCATGAGATATGGACGCCATCTGGCAGTGGCGTCAGGAAACATGAGCTTGTGCCGAACCCAGGGCCACTGTCAGGTGGCAGCACCATATCGTCGGCTGAGGGCTTTTTCGTGCATAGCGTCGCGTTCTCAGCGCAGCCTAAGAAACATTGGCAGATGGCTTTATCGTGCATAGCGTCGCATTTTCAGCGCAGCCTAAGAAACACTAGGGTCTATATAATTACGTATCTATGTATTTTCTTTAAAGGAAGACACCACCTAATAATTACGTATTGATGGTGCGCCTCAGATATGCGTAATATTTGCTTTTTGATCGACAATGTTCACAAGTATGAACGCAGCTACCAGTGCAAGATGGCTGGGCGTTCAGCAAGTACTTAAACTTTGGCCGGGTGGCTGAATCGTGTGACAGACAGACAAACAGACAGACAGACAGACAGACAGGCCAAAATTTCTGCGTTCTAGTATCTCAAGAAAGACTATCGTCTTTATTATAACGGACCAATTGGAGTGATCTGACTCGACCATGCTCATCTGTGTGCGCGTTGATTGACCATGCAGTCAGATGGCAATATTTTTGTTTCAGATTTGCAAGTGGCACTTATTTTCAACCGGGGGAGACCAAAAATGTAACGAGTACTTTGCACAAAAATACAGTGATTAGTTGTAGAAATAATGGATACTGAATGATGTACGAGAGGAATAGCAGTAAAAAATAATTTCTCTTCGACGATACAAATTTATGTCTTATCACCTTACCACATCTTTATTTATTTAGATTTGAAAACGTCAGTGCCTCTTAAACAACGTTCGAACACTACGCTATTAAGCCGAAAGCCCTAAATGCCTCATCAAACGCGAAAATTGACCGTCGGCGTCGGCGTTTCGCGGCGTCGGGCACAGCTCGAGTGAGGCAAAAAAATCATCACGTGACTACATCACCATATGACGTCATGATGACGCCACAGATCGCCGAATTTAGTGACGTTCATGACGTCATAAATTAGACCACTAGTGGTGCAAGGATGGAGCAAACAGCGCAGCTGGGCGGTCTTCCTCGTTTCTATTTATTTCTCTCTGTCTTTCTTTGTCTTTTTCTTTCTCTCCGTTTTTTCTATCTCTTTCTTTCTCTGCGTCTATCTATTTCATTTTTCATCTCTATATCTATTTCTTCCGGTCTCTTTCTCGCTCTTTTTTCTCTTCCCTTTCTCTCTCTCTATTTGTTTCTCGTTCTGTCTTGATCTCCGTTTTTTCTATCTCTCTTTCTTTCTATTTCTTTCTATGTCTTTCGGTCTTTTTTCCCCCTTTTCGTCCCTTTATTTCTCTCTGTTTCTTTTTTGCTTCTTTTCTATCTCTTTCTCTCTCTCTGTACTCGTTCTCTCGCCCAACCGAGTTATTGCATCCTACGCCGGACAAATCGGCGCAGTGGGAGAGTGCGCGCAGGCGCACGTCTTCGGGGAGCGAAGAAGATGAAGAGGAGGACGAAGAGAGTTTATAATAGCACTTATTTTCTTTTTTGTAATTATAATGTAATTGTTATCCATAGGCTACAATAAGTCTTCTTGGCCAATCCCCCAGAGTGGGTATGTGCCAAAATTTGTAGGCTACAGACAGACAGACAGACAGACAGACAGACAGACAGACAGACAGACAGACAGACACGAACTGGCGGTTTAATTGCCGAGCCTGAACAGCCCCGCCGTTAAAAGTCAAGAAAGACTTGGCATCGAGCGTCTCGACGCCATTTGACCACAGATATAATCCTGGAGCCGCTTTTCACTGTTAATATATCATATAATTATCATTTTAGTCAGATAATTCCTCTCGAATTCGCACTTCGTGAGCGCGACTAATCAACAGCAACACGCGACCACACCGTCACTGCGGATGGTTGAGTACAAAGGTTTGATAACGAGTACTCGTAAATGGAACGTTATGTAGTGTGTAGCAGATTTCGCCCGTCATTTGTGTTCTTTACTGTGTCCTGTTTTCCTCGCGCTTCGCTTCGACATGAATCTACACCAACTCGCCCAGTACTCTACGTTACTTCAGTCCTCTTTTTTTCTCTGGAGCCTGAGCCCCACAACAAAGGCCCAAACAGCGATGATGAGTATGTACCGATGAGAAGATGAAGCTCACACTAGCAATCAGCGCTATTGAATTTGATATAACAGCTATGATAGTAATGTTTCATATGACTGTGACAATCACTGCTTTATTATTAGTGCTGTTTCTGTCGGTGTTTCGAAAGTAAGGTTGCTGACGTTTAAAGCGGTGTTAGCGAAAAAATTACAATAAAAACAGATGGCGTCGCCGTTTCCTAACGGGGACTTTTTTTTTGTAGAACGGGGAATTTTTTTTGTAGTTAACTTATGATGCTTACGAAGTTCATTTGAGGCTTCCTGCATAGAGAAAACGTCCAATCGTATGCTAAGGTCACAGAATTCAATGCCTTCTTTTTTTTTGTTGTGAACACGGCCTTGGTGTTGTATAAAAAGACTTCGCTGTTCCCATCATATCTTAGAGGAAAGTGTTTAGCTTATTCATGGCAGAGAAGATGAATCACCTGTTAGCCTTACTGTATTTCTCCTTACTTCTAACAGTGATTGCAGAGGAGTCTACAGACTGCACTACTCCGAATCCAATGGGCGAACAAACCAAAGATACTGGCGGGTCCATCAGTACTACAGAACCCGGTATGTGTATTTGCGAAGAAAATACTAATGGCCAGAACCTTCGTGAGAAAACTAGCGTGCAAGCACTCTCGAATAGCGAAATGCTATGGTGCTGCACTTGTGTCTTGTGAACAACTTTTGTGTCGGACTCGCTATGAATGAATATCAGAAGTAATTTGCTATTTTATATGAATAAATTGCAGCATCGTTCTCGGCAGGGCTTAAAGTCTCCCCTGATTGAAGGGGGCCCGCCCACTTAGGGCGGCGACCTCTGTTATATATATATATATATATATATATATATATATATATATATATATATATATATATATATATATATATATATATATATATATGCGCTGGTCACGTGCTATTTTTTTTTGTGTTTTGAGGGCTTTCTTTGCAGCTTGGAAAATGGTACACGTGAGACTTTATTGCAAGTCCCATTCTTGCATACGGTCAATAATTAGCAATTTAGTTAAATAATCCTAATTAGCAAATTAATTATTTCTTTTTTATGTAGTGCGCAAGATGGCTGTCAACATTATGCAACTGATTTCACTCGCCTGCCTCTAATATTGTATTTCTAACTGTTGGCACAAGTTAGCTGGGACACCGGGTGCGTGTGTGTGTGCGCGCGCCTAGAGACAACTGTCTCTAGAACTGAACAAGTGCTTATGAATGTTACACAAATAAATGTATTATTCCTAGCGTATTTCCGGCATTTATTCAATGTGCCGATGCAATGAACCACTAAAGAAATTGACATTTTGGATACGATTCTTTAAAAATAACTCGGGATGTAAAGGATTTAGGTATGTTGCCAAGTGGAAAAAGCGGATTTTTTTTTTGAAACCGTCATTTTTTTGTTTTGGTTGTGTTAGACGTACAATTTATCGCCTATTATTTTGCTGCATAAAGTTTCTCCTTACGCAGTTTCTTTCAAAAGATACAAGTAAAAATGTTAGACCACCCGTCTTCTACGAAACCGAAACTGAAAGTGCCAGTTTTGTGTGTATCATAAGGTTAGCTTGTTATGTAATATTTTGTTGGTTATTTAACAATCATATATCAAGTGCGAACATGTAATAATGCTCTAATAGAATTGTCAACACATCATTTTTTATCATAATAGTTAAACTTCTCATCAGGTGGACGCGCACCGTCGTACATCTGTTCTTTAAACTCGAGGACACGTATGTGCCTGTGAATCATCAAATTTGCTTTGTATGACACTGTGTGTCATACAAAGCAAATTTCAGTAATGGCAACAGAAGCACATTTGATAGTTTGAAGCAAGTTGGCATATCGAGCCTGGCGTCTAAACTGCAAAAGCTTGCCTCACAAATGATTGGCACCGCAACGCGAAAGCATCCCGTTACAGCACTGATGCTGCAGAACGAGCTAGAAAAAAAATGGCGAGGTGACGCTCGAGCAAAGGCAGACGAGAGCAAGGTTCAGGAAGGAACTAGGTACAAATATCGAGGATTTTAGCGCTCCTGATCACCTTGTGTAAGCGCTGCACCTGTTTCAAATCTGTTTTGTTGTTTTTTGTTTCTCAGAACTTATATTTCTGGCATTTTTCCGTACGCGAACAGTTATAACTTTTCGCTAAAGATTTTTTTTTCATTGAAACATAACAAACTTCCTTATCGCATTAGTTGGTGTGCAGTGAACTTTAATAAGCAAAATCGTGCCACAAGATTTAATATGGCTGCCTGTTGCACGAAGGTGCTCCATTTTTTAGTGCATAATTTTTTCTTATTTAATCACTATGTATTTATTATTCATCTGATATCATTTGTCTTGGTTCATTGCACAGAACAAAGCGTCTTTTATGTCCCTACAAACAATTAAGTTTTTTATTGAGAGGAATTTGAGTTAGGAGTGTTCGCGTAAAACCCATCTTTAATGAAATTTTCAATTATGAAAAATTAACAAAAATAGGACTTGCTTTATAATGCTAAAAAGCATTATTTACGTGTGCTAAAAAGGTGCGATTTATAATGTAGACTAATGTCTCTAGTGCTTATCGCTTTCTAAATATTTTTTCTGACACTTGGCGTCATACCTTAAAGATATATGAGCTGAAAGCAGATAACTAGCTGCAACGCAGAACATACATTAGTTGACTCACTGCATTGAGGACCCCAGGCACGACAACGCTATGTTTCTTTCACACCTGCTTGCATAAAAAAGTAGGCAAAATGCATGCCTTGGCATTATACCAGGTTCGTAATGCACAACTAAAGGAATGAAAATTGACTAGTAACCTACTGAGACCAAGGTCAACCTTCACTGATTCACGATGAGGTAGCTCCACGCTACCTCTTCGAGTATGCTGTGCCAAGGAGCTTATTCGAACAGGGTGGTAACCGGTTGTGTGCAGTGTCTCGGGCAACTGCATTCAGCTCTACGACAATACGTGTTTTTTTTTTTGCGTTTTGCTGACGCCACGTCAACCAAAGAATCGCGATTAAGTCATTATTCGAAAAATTGAGAAGTTATAATTTCCCCGCACAAATTATTACTGGTAAAAGTTCCAGCGCTTATCAAATGGGTGCTGCAGACCTAGAGCTGACCTGCCGAAGGGGGGGCCGGGCCCCTCCTTAAAGAATGGAGCCCCCCTGCCCCCCCCCCCCCCCCCCCCCCACTGACTTTAAGCCCTGGTTCTCGGTGAGTTTGGCAGCTTGCTTTACTAATGCTCTCGAAGGTGCAGCTTAAGATGTTGTAGACGAGAAGTTGCTCATGATGCTGAACTTAAGTTGCTGATTTTCTAAAAGCTGCTAGTCTGCCTGTCGCGTACGTCACAAAACCATTTTCCTCAGTCACCTGTGACACATGTCCGCATGCCACGGCCCGTATAATGTGGGTATGCACCACACGTGACTCACAGTTTATTTCAACCCTGGAACGCCGAGAATAAACCTTGGGAAATGTTAACGCGATAGCGTAAAGGTGCCCGAAAATGCACTGCCGGCGTTGGCAGCGTTATCGGTGAGCAAAAAATTCACAAAGGGGGTGAAGTCTCCCTCAAGCCGCGTTTGTGCGGCTTTTTTTCCCTCATCCACCTCCATTTACCACTATGTTGTATATGTGTGTAAATGAAAATCAATAAATCAAATCAAATCAAATCAGATAGAGACCAAAAAAGTCACAGTTTCGCCGCAACGGCGAAGCAATGAATGCGATAGCAACGAATTGGAATGTAACGCGAAGAACGGAAAGCAGCTCGAAATTTCCAGCGCGTCCCTCAAGCGCAAAGGACGCGCGAAAAGAACACACACAGGACGAGCGCGAACTATCATGCGTCACAGCTCGACACTTGAAGCACACTGCTCAAACATAAAGCAGGACACTCGAAACGAACGAACAGGTACACACAGAATGAGCGCGAACGGTCACAATTGTTCCTTATTTCTGTTTGAACAGCGCGCTCCTTTCGAAAACGCGGCCGCTGCAGCGAGCGAAGCGAGCTCCGTACTAGAGTGACCTAGAATAGGGGGAGTGTCCAAAGCGCCGCGCGAATACATGGGAGGAGCGAGGGCCTTTTGCGGTGAACTCCCGCGCCGCGGCGCTGCCGTGCCGGACCTAACATAGATTTAATCAATGTAGATAAGGTATTAGGCCAACATGAAACAAGGAAGCTTTTTTTTTTTTTTTTTCCGAGCCTGGTGGCAGACATGTCACCGCCCCGTTACAAAGGGGACGCTCATAGCATCCATCCGTTAGGGAGCCTACATGAACGACCAAACGGTCGTTCATATAGGCTCCCTAGGACCCGTGGGCTTTCTCCGCGGCGGAAGCCGCGTCAAAGCGGCGAGCGTCTGCTACACGCGTGATATTTTGGGCGCTATTAGCTAAAATTGCGGAAATTTGGGTAATATTTAATACTGTGTCACTGCAACATAATACTGCAGCGACTCATCACACAGAGAACGCGTTTGTTAGTTTGTATGTTGTGAAACGGGGTTTTTGTATATATCCTTTCAGCTGGTTTGTCACCGCATTGGTCCACACTTACGCGGCTGTTTGAGGAACGCATCCTGCACGCACTTTATCGTGAAAAAAGGCGCTTAACTTACTTTCGTATGGAATGACGAACGTAAACTTGCTGCAGGAGAGAATAAACTGGAGATAACCAGGAGAACGTAGCACATATATGCACGTAGTAACTAGCTCATGCATGCTAATTGCACCCTTCATATCCTATCTTTTATTTCGTGCATTCGATTTGTTTTTCAAGGCTGCCTCCGGCGCTCTGGTGTTTCAAGCCATTTCATGCGAAGCCGATTGTGTCAGTAGGCGTGGCCGCGGTACCAAAAGTAAAAAATTACTCGCGTAACTCGCGTCTCGTTCACTTGGTATACACGAAAATTGGCACGGAGGGGCACGAGTGTACGTATGCCCAACACGACCGATAAGTCATGGCATCACTAACTTGACATGCTTGCCATTTGTGTAACGACTAACAATAATATTATGGTGTGTGGCGCGCAAACCCGCTTTCTATAGCCAAAAATAATTCTGACGATGTGTGGTCTGACGATTTGTTTCCGTCAGGTTATAAAAAACGTGGTGGTCACCAATATCGATGTCAACATGTTAGACTTACCCATACCTTTTGAAGAACTGATCACATCGGTAAAATGTATGCGAAAAAATTGCATGAAAAAAAAAAAAAACATGGTCCCTTATGCATTCGCCTGAGATGACTCGAAAACTAAAGCCACCTTTTTCGTCAGTCGATTCGTTGATCCTCCCTCGCCCCTCTCCGAAAGCTTTCTGCACATAACGTGGTTTCGGACATGGAGGAAGGAATACTAAGGAGAGGCCCTGACGTCACATTCGTGAAGCCTTCACATCGCAAACACCCGCATCGCCTCCTAGCGAAGGAGGAGCGAAACATTTCGCAATTTCCGTAGCGTCGTTTGCAAGTGCATGCGCGCATCGCGAAACTTTGCAGCTTTTTTTTGTTTGTTTGCTTTTCGCCGTGCAAGCGGTGTAGCGGTGTAGTCGATTCACGCATGCTGCTCTCTCTGTGTGTTCTTTAGGAAAGCTACGCAATGCCCAGCTGTTGCGTATACCTGGTGCAAATCGCGTGCACTGCGGACTGTACCGGTTGTCACTTTTCATGTGTACGTATACGCTCGCTTCATTGCTGATCACTAGGGCATGGTATTTGCGTGCGAAGCTCTCGGATGTGCGCTCTGTTGCTTGTTACTCATTCTGTCAACTCAGAACTCGTGGCGTCTGACGCGCCGTACATAACATGCGCTGAAGGCATCGTACGTTTTAGAGGCTGTGTCGTTCAACGAAAGGGCAATAAACTTTTGTTGTTATTATCGGACTACGTGATGTATGTATTGTTCGGTGTGCGCTCGCTGCGTGCTTGTGTTGTGTGCGCACTGGAATTACAAACTTTACGTGCACGATCGCGTATACAATACAGCGGTGTCCTTTTTTCGACGTGAAGTTGCGTCAACTATAGGTTGGCGTTGCACCGAATAGCTACTGCGCTCACTGCATATACACGAGCAAAGAACCGCTAATCGGGCAATAGATCGAGAAATCGGGCTACAAGAAAGGAAAAGAAAGAACTAACGCCCAGCACAACGCGTAAGTCACTGCTAGGTGAGTTCGCATACGGTGATGGAGGAGCTGAATGTTTTTGATTGCGGCACGTACCGGTACTGTCTGTACTGTTGCACAAAAACGCTCCACGAAGAATTTCAGCACGCAGCGCTCGGGCCTGCCACGCCCGAACAGCTTGGTAAACGTCTGCTTGCAACGTTTTACTACGTGCGAACCGCACAATGCGCGCTAAGTTTACGCCGGGACCACCGCGGGACCACCGCGAACCACCGCGGAGAGCACGCCGCGGGGCGTCTGCTGTTTTGTTTGCGCCATACCGGTTTGTTTGCCCCATAAATCTGACGTCACTTCCGCCACACTTTTCGTAATGCATTGGGATACGATAGGGCCTCTCCTTAGTTTTTCCTTCCTCCATGGTTTCGGACTGCCGACAGGATCGAAGGCATTGCAAGCTTTCTGCACCTCACCTGCTTTTACATTGCCTCCATTATCGGCCCCCGATCACGGAGGCAATGCAAAGCGACCATGTCATGCGATGGCGTCATCATATGACGTCACGTTTAATGACGTCATAGTGACGTCACAAGTTCTGTCGACGTCATCGCGTGATGATATTGTGCATCAGTCGTGTTGGCTACGCGGGACGCCGACGATCAATTTTGGTGTTTGATGAGGCATCTAAACCAAAGAAAATGAAACGATAACAGTGCAAGATCGTGTATGCCTCACTATGTTACGAGCGATCGCCCGAAAACAAACGTGATTCTCAGTTCAGAGCAGCTGATTTCGCGCGTCTGCGGGACAAAGGAGGCTTGCTTTACCCGTCTGGTCATCTCTTTATATTTATTCAAGAGATGAGCAGACTGGCTATTTAAGTACTCCGGAGCTTCAGCACGAAATTGTGGTGGACGCTATATTGAGGTCATCAGGAAAAAGCGTGAAATCGTGGTCGGCTGCCCTGTTGGCGCACATTCAACTGCCGCGGAAACAATTGTATATTAGGTAACTACTCGTCCACATCTTCTTGTAAAGTTGTAAAGTCTCTGAACCGGGCGAACGCTAACCTCCGAGAACCGTGAAAACATCTGAAGTTGAGAATGAGTTTGAAACTTTTCATTTCGTATGGTGAAGGCTTGAAGCAATATATATATATATATATATATATATATATATATATATATATATATATATAAATGCAAGTGTTGCATTTTTTCAGGCTAGGTACATAAGGGATCTCTGCAATTGAACAAGTTTCTGAAGTGATTGAGATATTACGTGCACTTCTATCTCAATTTCTTACCGTATTTTCGGTTCAGGCAGCTTGTACAGCAAGAATGGGGGAATTTGTAACTTTGTTTCATGATATCTGGATATTTGTAAAGCATTTTCTTATGCAAAAACTTGTGGAATAAGGTTGGTTTACCTGGCATTGCTTTTCTTTCAAATGTTTGCGCACGGTGAGGCTTGTTGTACGCTACCTGAGAAGAAAAAATAAGCGTACAGCATTGCGGTCGTATGGCCGTCTGTACTCTTCTTTGTTCTTTTTTTTTTGTTTCTCTTGCGTCTTCCCGATGTACTCCGTCCATAATAAAGAGCTAGTGGAGGCTAATGAATTATCGATTAAAGCGGTGTGCATACAGCTAGCAAACCAGTGGCGACCATGAGTAAAAAGCTCGTAGTGTGAAGCGGTCACTGCGCGTAAGTATTTCAGCTGACTGCGCGTGCAATTTACTTTTTTTTATTACTCTTAATTCGTGCATGCGTGATGCTATTGCTTGCCCGATTACTCGTGCGAATAAGGTTTTTTTCTTCGTTCTTTGCTTGTGCGTGTCCGTTTTGCGCGTTTTTACACACGCACCAACGTTCTCGAACTTCGTGACCGGAACTAGACCACGCTGATGCCGCTTGACACATCATTTTTTGCATTCTGTTGTTGCCCCAGCACTAACACAACGCTTAAAGATGGATAAGCTCCATTCCGCACCGCATTATAAAAGTTAAGTAGACTTCAAGTGCCCTGTGTGGAACCGCGGCGCAAAAAATACCGCTCCCACTATACTCAGTCGCAACAGCCTCAGTAAAGCGGAAAGTTTAAGCGATATAAATGAAACAATTCGCTACGCATACAATGCATGAATAATACTCACGATCATGGTGTTGAATGCGTAGAGTCCCTCCCCGACATGTAATGCGTCGTGTCCGCGGAGCTCAGGCCATGGGGCTTCGGGATTGCGATGAGCGTACCATCCACGCACCCGACCACAACGGGAATCCGCCCGAGCCGTACGAACGCCGCCTTTGTTCGCTCTTCGCGTCTGTGGTCTCCGGAAAAGGCCACCCACCGTTTTTGCCCGCGAACGACAATGGCGTGTTCCTGACGGACGACTGCGACAGGCCGATGAATTCCTCGCAGCCGACAGCTCGCTGGAAGCATCCGATCGCAAAAAAATCTCAGCGCGCACAACGCCTTCCGCTCTGTTTAAATCCCACTGGTTCGTTGGCACCCGATGACGGTGCCAAGATCGTCGCACAACCAAGGTACAGTACGTTTCGAGAAACGAAAGCGACGCCGGAATTCACACTCGCTAATCTCTTCAAACGCATTTCGCACCTCCTACCATTCTGCATCTGCTTCGAGAAACGCCAACGTAGCAAGGAAGCACCGTTGCAAGCGCCATTTTCTCAAAATCGGCTCTTGCGGCAGCCGCAACCGCCGCATCACTCGAAATACATGCCGTGCGACGCCGTTGTTCGCTCGAGAGAACGCGAGCGAACGGTCTCGCACTCCGTTCACTTTTAAGGCGCGTTTACACTAGAGCGACACGACACCGACGCAGACGGTCGTCCGACGAGTCGCCCGCCGACGATGTCGCCGGACCGTCTGGTCACACTAGGCCGATAACGACGCCGAGGCCTCCAAAGACAGCATGTCGTAGTAGTGTAGCATGATGGCAGACCAAAAACACCAGCAGAACGTATCGGCCGACGTGTCGTCGGGAGGTCTTCGGGAGATCGGTGGCCGAGCGAAAATTTTCTCATGTCGTTGCTTGGAACGACGAAGGGGTAGATCTTGGGGGAGATCCCCCTAGACATACTCGGGCATTTGACAATGGGCATCTCGTGCACCCCTCCGACGTCTTTTCTTTGCTTCCCTTTGTCTGTCCGCACCCCCGTCCCCGACGCCGGAAGGGGTGGCGGGGGCCGCGCCGCTACACGACAGGGACAATGGTAGAGGAGGGAGGACGGCCGAAATGAGCTACAGGTGTTCCCCGTTTTCAACTTTCGCGCGCAAGTTTAGTCAGTGTCGCTGTGCGCGCCTTCTGTGTGACAAGAGAATCGGCCGACGAAAGGCTGGGAGCACGATAAGACGCGGACGGCGTCTTTCATAGACGATCGGCCGATTGTTGGCGTCGTTTCAGTGTAAATAGGATGACGGCACGACAAAAGACACCCCCGGCGACAGTCGGCAGACCGAAATCGGTGTCGTGTCGTTCTAGTGTAAACGCGCCTTTAGCAGACGACATGCTCGTTATGACGCGGCATAACGTCACAAAAAAAAAACATCAAGCAAAAAAAAAAGAAATGGCCACGCCCCTTAGAGTGGCGTGAGTTGTCCGGCTTCAGCCAATCGCGTGCGATCATCAGAACGAACGCGAACGAACGGCGCAGAACAGAGATCTCCGATCGCCAAAGGCATTTCCCTGCCCGGAAGTTGCTCTCGCCTACACCATCTGTCACGTGCGGTGTGACGTCATCTCCGGCGCACGCTTATTTCGTCGTCCTTCCACAAACTGCGCGAACACGTGACTCATTATTTACACGTCGGTTGTCTGGCACGGCTTGAGCGGCAAGTTTAAGAGTGGGTGAAAGTAGGAAAATAGAGAAGTTAAACGTAATTTCTAGGCGATGCGTACTTGTGTGCGCTTTTCGTATGTCTGCCATTTGAGAGTCAAAGCCCTACTAGAACGTTCCGCATGCGATTCCATTCGTTCCGTATGTTTTCTTGCGGATCTAATACGGAGCCCATATATTAAAGTGAAAGCCTGAATATGCGTCATCAAACGCGAAAATTGACCGTCAACGCGAGTGATGCCGCAAAAAAAAAAAAAAGTTGGGGGACGCTTAAGCTTCGCCTTTAAGAGTTGAACGCGATAGCGATTTCCTGCCACTAGTGCGCACTTCGAACACTACGAGTGTTTAACAGAATGCGCGCACCAAAGTGTGTGTCTTATGTAATGGGTAGCATGCTTTAAACCAGGAGCAATTATGCGCGAGAAACTTTTTCGAAGTTGCGATGTACCCACTACGTGGTCTTAAGGGAATACGCGCAGTAATGTGTGTGCCTTTTGTAGTGGGTGGCTGTCTTTAAACCACCAAGTCGTTATGATGTTGACATGGTGTGACGCTCGATGGCAATGTACGCTTGTACCACGCAATATTACTGCGATATTACATCTCGTACTGTGACACCTGTATACAGGACGCGTTTGTTTGCGAAGCATGACAGTTGCTTTCAGTGCAGTTCCAAGCAGGAGCGTGGCTGTGTGGTAGAACACCTGCTTGCCACGCAGACGGCCTGGGTTCGATTCTCACTCGGACCCAACATTTTAACGCGGTAGCGTTAGAGAGCTCGTGTCGCAGAAATTCCGCTGTCGGCGTCGGCACCGTTGGTTGTGAGCGAAAAATCATCCGTGAGCGAAAAATCGAAAAAGTAGCAAATAAAATAAACGATAAAATCTTCGGTCCCAATGAGGATCGAACCCGGGCCGTTCGCGTGGCAAGCAGGTGTCTTACCACAAAGCCACGATGTTGCTTGCAGCAGCTTCGGACAAAAACACTACATAAATGTCATGTAGTGAAAGGAGTCTCGACGCATTTTGTTCGGCAGGTGTCACGACGAAAACGAGCCCATACGGTAGGCGCATTCGCGAGGCCATCAAACTACGTCGAAAAACGCCGGGATAGTGCAGCCATCGCCGCTAAATACCCACACGAACTTTCAAACAGCTCTAAAAATGGACAACTATGTCCATCTAGAGGAAAACATATCAAGCCAACGCAGCAAACGCTAGATAATGTGCTGCCATCTGTGAGGCATTGTGAGAAATATGTCTCGACTTTTCATGGCATCCGAGAGGGCCGGCGCGCGGCGTATATCTTGGAGGCCATGCGACTCTTGCTTTAGATCGAAAGGCTGTAAAATTCGCGCGCGTGCGTGCGTGTGTGTGTGTAACAATACACATTAATAAGTATGCACATAGCGGTTGAAGTGCGCACTAGGGGCCGGATTTCGCTATCGCGTTCAACTCTTAAAGGCGAAGCTTAAGGGTCCCCCAATTTTTTTTTAATACTTATTTTATTTGCAGCTTTTTCGATTTTTCGGTCACGGACAAGATGATGATTTTTCGCTCACAACCAACGGGGCCGACACCGACGGCGGAATTTCTGCGATACGAGCTCTTTAACGCTATCGCGTTAAAACTACAGCGCGTAGCAGACGCCCCTGGCTTTCCGCGCGCTTCCCGAGCGCGAAAAGCCCACGGGTCCGGCGCAGCAGCGGCGCGGCGCGGCGCGGAAGTTCACGGCAAAAGGCCCACGCGGGAGCCGGCGCCGGCTCCCGCGTGGGCCTTTTGCCGCGTGGGCCCGCGTGGGCCTCCCGCGTGGGCTCGCCCTGTAGACAGACGAGGTAGAGTGACCTAGAATAGGGGGAGTGTCCAAAGCGCCGCGCGAATACATGGGAGGAGCGAGGACCTTTTGCGGTGAACTCCCGCGCCGCGGCGCTGCCGTGCCGGACCCCTGGACCCATGGACTTTCTCCGCGGCGGAAGCCGCGCCAAACCGGCGAGCGTCTGCTCCGCGCCTGATATTTTGGCCGCTATTAGCTAAAATTGCGGGGGGCAATATTTAATACTGCGTCACTGCAGCATAATACTGCAGCGACTCATCGCACAGAGAACGCGTTTGGGCGTTGAGAAACGGGGATTTTGTATATTTCCTTTCAGCTTGTTTGTCACTTCAATGGCCTACACTTACGCGGCTGTTTGAGGAACGCATTCTGCGCGCACTTCATCGTGAGAGAAGGCGCTTAATTTACTTTGTTGTGGAATGACGAACGTAAACTTGCTGCAGGAGAGAATAAAATGGAGATAACCAAGAGAACATATAGCTCATATGAACGTAGTAAATGGGTAGCTTTTGCTAACGCGTTTGCACCCTTCATATCCTTTCTTTTATTCCGTGCGTTCGATTTGTTTTACAAGGCTGCCTCCTGCGCTCTGTTGTTTCAAGCCTTTTCATGCGAAGCCGAATATGTCCGTCGGCGTGGCCGCGGTACCAAAAGCAAAAAAATTACACGCGTAACTCAAGTCTAATTCACTTGATATACACGAAAATTGGCATGGAGGGGCACGAATGTATGCCTGACATGACCGATAGGTCATGGCATCACTAACTTGACATGCTTGCCATTTGCGTAACGACTAACAAATAATATATGGCGTGTGGTGCGCAACCCCGTTTTCTCCGGCCAGAAATAATTCTGACGATGTGTGGTCTGGCGATTTGTCTCCGTCTGGTGATAAAAACGTGGTCGTCACCAGTATCGATGTCAACATGTAAGACTTACCCGTACATGTTGAACAACTGACCGCATAGGTAAAATGTATGCCAAAATACATGAAAACAAAAGCAGGGTCCCTTACGCATTCGCCTGAGACGACACGAAAACGAATGCTATCTTCTGTTTCATCAGTCGATGCATTGATCCTCCCCCGCTCCTCTCCGAAAGGTTTCTGCACATAACGTATTTTCGGACTGCCCACAGGATCGAAGGCATTGCAAGCTTTCTGCAGCTCACCTGCTTTTACATTGCCTCCGTGATCAACCCCAGATCACAGAGGCAATGCAAAGCGACCATGTCATATGATGGTATCATCATATGACGTCACGTGGAATGACGCCCCGATGACGTCATAGTGACGTCACAAATTGGTGACGTCGTCACGTGATGATTTTGTGCATCACGCGTGTTGGCGACGCGGGACGGCGACGGTCAATTTTCGTGTTTGATGAGGCAGCTAAGGCTTTTCCCTTTAAAAAAACAAGACAAACCAAAGTAAATGAAATGATAACAGTGCAACATCGTGTATGCCTCACTTCATGTTACAAGCGAACGCCCGAAAACAATCGTGATTCTCAGCTCACAGCAGCTGATTACACACGTCTGCGGGACAAAAGATCGAGCCTTGACACGCTGTTTAAGTACTCCGGAAATTCAACACGAAAACGTGGGGGACGTATATTGACCTCATCAGGAAAAAGCGGGAAAGTGCAGTCGGGTGCCCTAGCTGTTGACGCGGGAACGATTGCCGCGGGAACGATTGCATTTTATGTAACTACTCATCCACATCTTTTTGTAAAGTCTCTGAACCGCACGAATGCTAACCGCCGAGAACCGTCAAAATAGCTGAATTTGAGAATGAGTTGTTTGAAACTTTTCATTTCGTATAGTGAAGGCTTGAAGCAATGCACGCATCTTGCGCGAAGGTTTCATACTGACGTTCAGCGATCCCTGTAGATATATGGAAACAAGACCGATGCACGAGTTACTACAGCTAGCTCCGAAACATCTAGTATATATTTATTTATTTATTTATTTATTTATTTATTTATTTATTTATTTATTTATTTATTTATTTATTTATTTATTTATTTATTTATTATCGCATGTTGCATGCATTTTTTCAGGCTAGGTACATAAGAGATCTCTGTATTTGAACGATTTTCTGAAGTGATTGAGATATTACACTTCTATTTGTCAATTTCTTACCGTATTTTCGTTCAGGCAGCTTGTAGAGCAAGAATGGGGGCATTTGTAACTTTATTTCATGATATCTAAATATTTGTAAAGCATTTTCTATATTACGCATTTTATGCACACACTTGTGGAATAAGGTTAGTTTACCTGGCATTGCTTTTCTTTCAAATGTTTGCGCACGGTGAGCCTTGTTTTACGCTACGTCAGAAGCAAAAGTAAGTCAACAGCATTGCGGTTGTATGGTCGTCTCTACTTTTTCTTTTGTTTCCCTTACGTGTTCCAGGTGCGCTCTGTCCATAATAAAGTGTTAGGGGAGGCTAATGAATTGTTGAATAAAGCGGTGTGCATATGGCTAGCAAACCACTGGCGACCATGAGTAAAAAGCTCGTAGTGTGAAGCGATCACTGCGCGTAAATATTTGAGATGACTGCGCGTGTAATTTACTTTATTATTACTCTTAATTATTGCATGCATGATGGTATTGCCCGATTACCCATGCAAATAAATTATTTTCGTTCTGTCCCTGTGCGTGTTCGTTTTGCGTTTTTTACGCACGCACCAACGTTCCCGAACATTATCACCGGAACTAGGCCACGCAGAGCCCGCTCGACACATGATTTTTTGCATTCTGTTGTCGCCTTAGCACTAACACAACGCTTAAAGATAGATAAGCTCCATTCCGCACCACATTATAAAAGTTAAGCAGTCTTCAAGTGCCCGGTGTGGAAACTCAGCGCAAAAAACTACAGCGTGTAGCAGACGCCCCTCGCTTTCAGCGCGCTTCCCGAGCGCGGAAAGCCCACGGGTCTTAAAGTCCCTCTATTTTTCAAAAGTAGCGAAAGGTCTTGATCCAGCCGCCGCGCCCTGCGATAGGCCGGTGTGCGCCACGTGATCTTTTCGCCTTCGCGCCCCGCCCAAAGGGTCCAGCGGCGGCAGCGCTGTGCCGGCGATGGGTACGGATCACTGTGTTTTCTAGCGTGGATTGTGGCGATTTTAGCAAGTAGAGAGTACTTCACGCGCCTCTGTCGCATTGTTGTTGCAAACTAGAAGCGTTTATGTACCTGAAGTTGAGTGGACGCAGGAATTCCGCGTTTTAATTTAATGTTTGGAGCGTGACGTGCTAGTATGCCGGGTCTCTATGCCTTCGGTTGCCTCCCCGCGCGGAGGACAGAAAAAAGTTTTTCTTTTTTTTTCGTTCCTCGCGGGGACAAAAATATAAGCTGAAGGAAGGCCTAACAAAATCAGTCGCAAGAAATTTGCGCCCACAGAAAACACCCGGAAATGCGAAGCAAGTTATTTTGTAATGGTTATAACTTCAAGCAGCCTTTTGCCTGGCAGTCGTGCTTTTGTTCGTGCATATGCATGATCATTATCTCAGCAACGCTATTATTGCTTCGGCATTCTTTGTGCCGTAGATTTGTGCGCAGTAGTCAATGGAGAGTCACGCCCCGTGTCTCTAACATTAAATTGCTCGGAACCCAATAAAGCTGCCTTTGTTTTTCTCACCGAGGTGGCTTCAACACTACAAGTTCACAGGGAAATGAGCATTTGGGATTAGTTTTTTGCCACACCTTGCCGTGTTTTGCCGCACTGTTGTGTGCGAGATCGATTAAGACTTCTTTGTTGAAGCATTCCGCGTGATGTTTCCCCTATAGGACCAGAATGCTATTGACATGTTCGAATAAATAATATTGCAAGACGCTGGGAGGAAAAGACTGAAACCATATATGCCATATATGTCATATATTTTAGGGCCTGTACGTGTATACATACCCCAAATTTATTTGAAATTACATTGGGTAACATTGCAACGTACCTTTATATCTGCGGGACACGGAGGCAGCGGGGGTAGTAAAAGGGGGACGGCTTTGGATAAATGCGCGTTGTTAAAAACAGTTAAACATTAAAATGGGCGAGGCACTAGTGGGCATGCTATATTTCCTAGATCTTGAAAGGTACTCAAGTTGCTGATATTCCTAAAATGCAGTGCAACTGAATTTGAGGAATATCAGCCCTTCTCCTAAGGGAGGAATGCATGAGGAATATCCCCTCTTCTCCTAAGTAAACCTCTTAGAGTATAAACAAAATAAGCTTAGTTAAAAATGCCGTGTAACCGTGGGAAGACTTCCGAACACTGACAAACACAGCCAAACCAATAATAGCGCGTATTTTGCGCTACGCAATACAAGAGCGCTAGGTGCCCGATGAAGTTTCCGAAAGTACCAGTACGCTGACTACCTGCCTATTTTATTCGAGCTAGAAAACAAGCACTTTTAACTCACCCAAACACCACCTGTTCTTCAAGTTACGCTGAATGTCAAGATATGCAAAGAAAAAAATAATAAATGCCCTGCATGACTGCTGCTGTGGGGAACCCGCTCGGAACATGCTTCGGAAACGCACGCGCTTTATTTCAATATTTAACGTGCTCCGTGCTCGTTAAAGTTATTGTCCCTGTAGTTTGATAACTGATGAGCATCTTAAGCCACAAATATTAATAATTTAGCGGTTCAAGCGAGCACCCAGTACGGTTTCAGGCGCCCGCAATATGCACGGGAGCGAGCGGCGCGTCGTCTGCTATCGCTGCTCCTTGGACCCCTCGAGAGGGCGCGCGTGTAGTTGTCGCTACCTTTATAAAGGGACCTTAACGGGTCTGGCGCAGCAGCGCCGCGGCGCGGGAGTTCACCGCAAAAGGCCCACGCCGGAGCCGGCGCTTTGGACACTCCCCCTATTCTAGGTCACTCTACCTAGAATAGGGGGAGTGTCCAAAGCGCCGCGCGAATACATAGGAGGAGCTGGGGCCTTTTGCGGTGAACTTCCGCGCCGCGGCGCTGCCGTGCCGGACCACAAAATGTGGATTGATGATATTCAATGATCACGGAGACCATACGGTCTTAATACAGGGCCAAAAAATACCGAGGGTAAGCGAGTACAAGTACCTCGGAGTATGGGTAAATGAGGGGGATAGATATATGGAGGTACAAGAGAAAGCATCGGTAGCAAAGGGAAAGAGGAATGCTGCAATTATGAAGCACAGAGCTTTATGGGGATACAATAGGTACGAGGTGCTTCGAGGGCTGTGGAAGGGTGTGATGGTTCCGGGGCTTACATTTGGGAACTCAGTGGTGTGCATGAAATCAGAGGTGCAATCAGGAATGGATGTAAATCAAAGGACGGTGGGCCGCCTCGCCTTGGGCGCTCACGGGAAGACGACAAATGAGGCTGTAAAGGGTGATATGGGATGGACAGGCTTTGAAGTGAGGGAAGCTCAGAGCAAAATGAGATTCGAAGAGAGGCTGAGGAAAATGAAGAACAGTAGATGGGCAGAGAAGGTTTTCAGGTATTTGTATAGAAAAAGCGTTGACACGCAGTGGAGAAAAAGAACTAGGAGGCTCACCAGTAAATATACGGCTAGCAGTGCGGGCGATATGGCAACAAGAAGCATTAAGCGGAAGGTCAGAGAGGCGGAGAGGACTTATTGGATGGCAGCGATGGAAAAGAAGCCGGCTCTGAGTAACTACCGAAAGGGAAAAAACGAAATAAGGAGGGAAAGGTTTTATGATAATTCAAGGGGAAGCGCTTTACTGTTTGAAGCAAGGTCGGGCTGCCTTAGAACGCGTAGTTATAAAGCGAGATTCAGTAACGAAGAAGAACAATGTACATGCTGCGGGGGAACTAAGGAAACGATGGAACATGTACTGATTGAATGTGGCGATATTCACCCAGGTATACGTGTGGGCACGAGTCTACATGAAGCCTTGGGTTTTAGGGACAACAATGGAAAGCTGCACACGTCCGCGATAGAAATAAGTAAGAGACGGTTAGAGTATTGGTGGCAGAAAAGTAGAGATAAAGAACAAAAATAAATAATGGGGGAAAAATAAGGTCATTCTGCCTTAAGAGGCAGAGAGATGGACCGTGAATTTATATTGTTTTGGTATAATAACATAGATTTAATCAATGTAGATAAGGTATTAGGCCAACATGGAACAAGGAAGTTTTTTTTTTTTTTTTTTTTTTTTTTCTTCGAGCCTGGTGGCAGACATGTCACCGCCCCGTTTTAAAGGGGACGCTCATAGCATCCATCCATCCATCCGTGGGCTTTCTCCGCGGCGGAAGCCGCGCCAAAGCGGCGAGCGTCTGCTACGCGCGTGATATTTTGGCCGCTATTTGCTGAAATTGTGGAAATTTAGGCAAAATTTAATACTGCGTCACTGCAACATAATACTGCAGCGACTCATCACACAGAGAGCGCGTTTGGGCGTTGTGAAACGGGGTTTTTGTATATATCATTGCAGCTGGTTTGTCACCGCATTGGTCCACACTTCCGCGGCTGTTTGAGGAACGCATCCTGCGCGCACATCATCGTGAGAAAAGGCGCTTAGCTTACTTTCGTATGGAATGACGAACGTAAACTTGCTGCAGGAGAGAATAAACTGGAGATAACCAGGAGAACGTAGCACATGCACGTAGTAACCAGCTCATGCATGCTAACGCGTTTGCACCCTTCATATCCTATCTTTTATTTCGTGCATTCGATTTGTTTTACAAGGCTGCCTCCGGCGCTCTGCTGTTTCAAGCCATTTCACGCGAAGCCAAACGAGTCAGTCGGCGTGGCCGCGGCACCAAAAGTAAAAAATTACTCGCGTAACTCGCGTCTCGTTCACTTGGTATACACGAAAAATGGCACGTAGGGGCACGAATGTACGTATGCCCAACACAACCGATAGGTCATATGCATCACTAACTTGACATGCTTGCCATTTGCGTAACGACTAACAATAATAAAAATTGGCCGCGTATCTGCGTGCTTCGCTGCAAATGTCGTCTAAAGACGATAGAAGAGGCGCTGCGTGAGATATGAACGCCATCTGGCAATACGTCGGGAAACGTGAATGCTGTGTTGCGGGCTGGTAGTCCCGGCGCAGCAGCAGGCGAAGACCGGCGGTGACCAACGCGACCGGCGGGGACGCCAGCCAGCCCGAACACGCGGTTTGGTGCGAAGCGCCGAAGCAGAAGAAACGTCCGCACTCAACGAGTACTCTCCACACACTCTTTTATATTCACGTCGCCTGGGTAAAGCAGGAATGCCAGAGCGGCGCCCCATGGCACTCGTACAGTGCAATACTGAACCGAAACCGAAACACAACAATGAGCTCGTGCAGAGGGCACGGAGGAAGCCAAGTTTCGGCGCAGTCGCATTTTCAGCGCAGCTTAAGAAACTAGGGTCTCTAGAATTACGTATCTATGTATTTTCTATTAAAGGAACACACCACCTAATACTTACCTAGTGATGTTGCGCCTCAGATATGCGCAATGTTTGCTTTTTGATCAACAATGTACACAAGTATGAACCTAGTCAGCCGTTCACGATGGCTGGCCCTTGGGCAAGTGGTTCAACTTTGGCCGAGTGGCTGAATCGAGGGACGGGCCGACAAACAGAAAGACAGACAGAAAAACAGACCAAAATTTCTGCGTTTAAGTTCCCCAAGAAAGACTATCGTCTTTAATATGGTGTGTGGTGCGCAAACCCGCTTTTAGCCAGAAATAATTCTGACGATGTGTGGTCTGACGATTTGTTTCCGTCAGGTTATAAAAAACGTGGTGGTCACCAATATCGATGTCAACATGTTAGACTTACCCATACATTTTGAAGAACTGACCGCGTAGGTAAAATGTATGCGAAAAAAATTACATAAAAAAAAACATGGTCCCTTATGCATTCGCCTGAGATGACTCGAAAGCGAAAGCCATCTTTTTCGTCAGTCGATGCATTGATCCTCCCTCGCCCCTCTACGAAAGCTTTCTGCACATAACGTGGTTTCGGACTGCCCACAGGATCGAAGGCATTGCAAGCTTTCTGCACCTCACCTGCTCTTACATTGCCTACATCGGGGGCCGATCACGGAGGCAATGGAAAGCGACCATGTCATGTGATGGCGTCATCATATGACGTCACGTTGAATGACGTCTTAGTGACGTCACAAGTTCTGTCGACGTCATCGCGTGATGATGGCTACGCGGGACGCCGACGGTCAATTTTCGTGTTTGATGAGGCATCTAAGGCTTTAGCGTTAAAAAAAGACAAACCAAAGAAAATGAAACGATAACAGTGCAACATCGTGTATGCCTCACTTCATGTTACAACCGATCGCCCGAAAACAAACGTGATTCTCAGTTCAGAGCAGCTGATTGCACGCATCTGCGGGACAAGAGAGGCTTGCTTTACCCGTCTGGTCATCTCTTTATATTTATTCAAGAGATCAGCAGACTTGCTATTTAAATACTCATGAGCTTCAGCACGAAATTGTTGAGGACGCTATATTGAGGTCATCAGGAAAAAGCGGGAAATTGCGGTCGGGTGCCCTGTTGGCGCGCACTCAACTGCCGCAGAAACAATTGTATTTTATGTAACTACTCGTCCACATCTTTTCTTAAAGTCTCTGAACCGGGCGAACGCAAACCTCCGAGAACCGTGAAAACATCTGAAGTTGAGAATGATTGGTTTGAAACTGTTTTCATTTCGTGGCTTGAAGCAATGCACGCATCTCGCGCGAACGTTTCATAATGACGTTCAGCGATACAATGCAACATGCGATAATATATATATATATATATATATATATATATATATATATATATATATATATATATACCGTATTTTCGTTCAGGCAGCTTGTACAGCAAGAATGGGGGCATTTGCAACTTTGTTTCATGATACCTGGATATTTGTAAAGCATTTTCTATATTACGCCTTTTATGCAAAAACTTGCGGAATAAGGTTAGTTTACCTGGCATTGCTTTTCTTTCAAATGTTTGCGTACGGTGAGCCTTGTTGTACGCTACCTCAGAAACAAAAATAAGCCAACAGCATTGCGGTCGTATGGCCGTCTCTACTATTTTTTATCTTTTTTTTTGTTTCCCTTGCGTCTTCCCGGTGTGCTCCGTACATAATCAAGAGCTTGTGGAGGCTAATGAATTGTCAAGTAAAGCGGTGTGCATATGGCTAGCAAACCAGTGGCGACTATGAGTAAAAAGCTCGTGAACTCACTGCGCGCAAGTATTTCAGCTGACTGCGCGTGCAATTTACTTTTTTTATAACTCTTAATTCGTGCATGCGTGATGCTATTGCCCGATTACTCTTGCGAATAGGGTTTTTTTTTCGTTCTTTGCTTGCGCGTGTCTGTTTTGCGTGTTTTTACACACGCACCAGCGTTCTCGAACTCTGTGACCGGAACTAGGCCACGCTGATGCCGTTTGACACATGATTTTGTTTGCACTCTGTTGTTGCCCCAGCACTAACACAACGCTTAAAAATGGATAAGCTTCATTCCGCACCGCATTACTTAAGTTAAGTAGACTTCAAGTGCCCTGTGTGGAAACGCGGCGCAAAAAACTACAGCGCGTAGCAGACGCCCCTCGCTTTCCGCGCGCTTCCCGAGCGCGGAAAGCCCACGGGTCCGGCGCAGCAGCGGCGCGGCGCGGGAGTTCACGGCAAAAGGCCCACGCGGGAGCCGGCGCTTTGGACACTCCCCCTATTCTAGGTCACTCTAGACGAGGTAGCGACGAGCAACGGCGTACTCTGCAGCTACTACCGCGCGAGCAGACAGCGGAAGCGCAATGTTCTCGCTGCGCAAATAAGCTGGCCAACGCGCACGTCGCGCCATCTAGCTGGTAATGAAGAAACGCTTATAAGCGCCTGCCGTCTCTGAGTACTGCGGTAAAGGGTGTGTATATAACGCTCGCCGTTAGCTACCTAAAGGATCTGCCTTTGGTGGCGTAGTGGATAGCGCGTCGGGCTGCGGACTGAGAGGTCGCTGGTTCGATTCCGCGCTTCAGAAGCTTTTTTTTCGGAATTATTTTTCTTGGGGGCTTTTATATATATATACATACTTATACATATACGCAGCATGACGACGGTGACGGCGACGGCAAAAACCAGCCGAGACTGTCCATATAATTGCTATCGCAATAAAATAAAATCACGGTTTGAGCCGGAATCGTACCCAGGCATTCTACGTGGCATTCGGGTATATTATACCAAAGAGCAACGCCAGTGCTTCAAACTGCCTCGGAAAAAGACCCTGTGCAGCCGTCATGTCGGCGAAATGTTATTCGTCATTGCAATGTTGCCTATCCGATTTTAAAACAATGCAGTAAACATCACATATGCACCCCTGTGACTCAGCAGGCTATAGTTACGGGTTGCTGGACCCAGGAGGAAGGAAGGAAGAAACAAGCGGAAAGACAGGGAGGTTAGCCAGTTCTTAGACCGGCTGGCTGCCCTGTGCTGGGGGAAGGGGGATAAAAGATGATAGAAGAGAGATGTTACAAAAAAAAAGGAGAGCAAGAATATGAATATGCCGTTGACCGCTACTTATGATATGCACGTGATCGCACCGTAGCGTGCAATTTGTTTCTGTGCAACTGACGCCTGTGCTCTAAAGTCAGTGCAGACGTTACGTCAGACCATAAGATACCATTTAGGCGCTAGTGTAGTCGACGTGCCGGGTAAGCCAGCGATATGTGCACAACTACTCACAATACCCAAAGACGTCGACACACCTCGCAGCGCTTGGCTCAAAGCAAAAAAAGAGCGTCAAAGGCTACTTGCTGACTGCTTCGCATGATATCGACTTTCACAACGCGTGAAATCTGTCAGAGAATTTTTAGTGATGACGAAAGTAAAGCAAAATAAGCGTTTTACCTATCCCTTTTCGTCGTTTCTGCTGAAGTGCAATTTTCACAAATGAAGGAAATGTTCCGATGACAACGGACCACAAATCTCTATGCGTCATTGCAATGCTGGCCTACAATTATCTGTATATATCTAAAAATCTTGACAAGCTCCGGAACAGCATTGTCTGTATGAGATTGAAGGTCTGATTTTGTTTTACCGCTTCATGGCAGGTGTTTACTAGATCAGTTAATAAGTAATAGACATGAAATATATTAATAAAAGAAACTATTTCGATTCTAACGTACTTTATTTTTATTGTCGTCGCTTGCGTCACCGGTAAAAGAATATGACCATAGAGACAGAGCTGTTGCCATGTGTAGGCGACACGTGCGCCGCAAAAAAAAGAAAGAAAAGAAAAAAAATCCGGCAGATCCCACGCACCGTGGGAATCAATGTAATGCGAAGCAGCCAGCAGAGAGCTGCATACATCGCCTTGTTTCTCTCTGAGCAAAATGAAGACATTCACGTCATGCCATCTAGTTCACTATATATCCCATGTTTGTCACGCATGCATGTATGTACAATCTTTTATATAATGAAACGTATATTTTGGTACACAATGCATCACCTGTCATTTATGTTCGTCGTACACTTACGTCACGCAATACCAGTTTTGGTGTATATCAAGCCAGGGAAACAGCCGCGAGCGCGCCATGAGCGTGGCATGTAAATCATGCTCTACATGAAGTGCATGTCATGATTGTCATGTCACCACTTGCCATTAGTGTTCATCATACAGTCGCGTTGCGCAATACCAATATTGGTGTATGTCAAGCTAGCGAAACAGGCGCGAGCAGACCATGAGCGTGGCACGTCAATCAAGCCCTCCACGAGATGCATGTCATAATTTTCACGTTACCAACTGTCAGTTATGTTCGTCATACAGTTACGTCACGAAATACCAGTTTTGGTGTATACCAGACTAGCGAACCGGCCGCAAGCGCAAATTGAGCATGTCATGTAAATCATGCCCTACATGACATCATATCACGATTTGCATGTTATCACCTGGCATTTATGTTCGTCGTACAGACACGTCATGCAATACCAATTTTGCTGTTTATCAAGCTAGCTAAACAGCCTCGAGCGCACCATGAGCATGGCATGTAAATCAGGGCCTACATGACGTACATATCATTATTTTCATGTTACTTCCTGCCATTTATGTTCGTGATATAGTCATGTCACGAAATACCAGTTTTGGGGTATACCAAGCTACCGAACCGGCCGCTAACTTACCATGAGCGTGGCATGTAAATCATGCTATACATGACATTCATGTCGTGATTGTCATGTTACTGCCTGTAATTTATGTTCGTCATAATGGCACGTTACACAATACCAATTTTTGTATAGATCAAGCTAGCGAAATGGCCGCGAGCGGACCATGAGCATGGCATGCAAGTCATGCTGTACATGACATGCGTGTCATGGTTTTCATGTTACCACCTGTGATTTATGTTCTTCATACAGTCACGTCGTGCAATACCAAATTTGGTACATGTCAAGATAGCGAAACCGCTGCAAGCGCACAATGAGCGGGCCATTTATGTCATGGAGTAAATGACATACGTCATGATTTTCATGTTACCACTTGTCATTATTGTTCGCCATACAAAAATGTCTCGTCGTATCAATTTTAGTATATATCCGTCCAATCAAACGGCCGCGAGCACCCGGAGACCATGTCATGTAAATCACGCTGTACATGACATGCGTGTCATGATTTTCATGATAGGACCTGTCACTTATGTTTGTCATGCACTCTTCTCACGTCATGCCAATTTTGGTATATATCAAATTAACGAAACAGCCGCAAGAGCACCAACACCGTGGCA